>NW_009970716.1:4268525-4292385 GCF_000747805.2 Chaetura pelagica
GGAAAGAGACTGTTTGCTACAAGGGAAAAGGTGACATTTCATTGCATGAATGCACTATAGGCTTCCTGATGACATTTGCTACTTTCCTGCCTGTCTCAATTTAAAATTGGGCAGTGAGCAATGGTGCTGTATTTATCAACCTTATTTAAATTGCTAAACAACAAATCACCTAAAGGTAAGGGAAACCCTTCAATCCAAGTTGAGTTTGAATGTAAGCATCTAGGGGTCTTAGCTGCATTTGGGTTGCCAGTCTCAAATTCCTTTCACTTTGCAGTAGAGGCAAGGACTTAACTATGTTTGCCCAGTGAGTAGCTGTTACTTCCTTGAGTTAGTCTGTAGTTGCTGCCTTTCAATATGTTAGCTGATTTTTGTGTTGTGGGGTTGCTTGTACTGAATCTAGAAATGTCATAATTCCCTGAGAGTTGCTTCTCAGATAGTCCTGCAACTCTTAACAAAGAGACCCTTGGTCAAGGGGAGACAGGGTAACAGTTGAGTTATTTGTGTAGCTAACCTTGAATGCTCAAATTCATTCCAGCCTGGTGTAAATTTGCATTCTTTGAATGCTGACATGCTAATTCCTCTTTCCAGGATTGAAAACCAGGACTGGTAGGCTCTTCTAGTATTCATGTTGCCTAGGATGTCTAAACTGTTGGAAACTAGAAAATCTAAAGGAAAGCCTTGAACTAAAAATGCCACTATTGCCTCTCTGAGCATGTTGCAAACTTGTATACTTTTGACTTCAGATCAGCAGGCTTTCTTGTAAGAGGTACATAAGTGATAATGCAGTACAATTCTCATTTCCCATATCTTTTACCTTCTTGTCACTCTTCTTCTTACTGTTAGTGAGGTTTGCATTCCTGAAAATGTCAACTTCTCCACAGGCAGCAAGGGTAATGTAGCCTTTTGTGCAGAGAGGCTTCCAAGTTCCTGGCAGTTGTAATTGCATCACTGCCCCACTTACTTCTTCTAGGGCTCTGATGTTCTAAATGTGTGCACTGGCAGGTAAGGTGTTCCCTGTGTTGGAGCTACCCTGTAGTGGTAGAAGCTGACTCCAGAAAAAAAAGGGGGGAGTGGACTACTTCTAGGTAATTAATGCAGAATTATTGACCTCCATTCCTTTTATGACTCTCTTCATGAAGGATGGCATCAATCCAAAGATTTCTGGATTGTATGATTCCTGTTTCCAGCAGGATCAAGCCTTAAATGTAGACCAAGTAAATTAAATTGTAAGGTGTGCTGGTACTTAATTGCCCATCACTGAGATTCAGGATTTCTTCAATCAATAGAACTGAGTGCATTTCTAATTCAAAATCTCTTTCTGGGTTACAAATGTAGTGCCTCTTGCACTAATTGGGGAGGTTAGTGATCAAAGCTGAAGTTTGAAAGGAATTCCTGCCCTTTGTTTCAAAGAGGCTAAAGATTTTTTTTAAGATGTTTTTTTTGGAAAGCTACTTTCAAACCCTTTGCCACTTAAAGTGGCATTTGAAAGTTAGCTGCCCATATAAAGTGCTGGGCAGGCTTCTTTCAGGCAAAATAGCATGCACTTGACTAATTTTCCCCTAAGAGGTGTACATGATGTCCAGTGAACTTGAAACTATTGAGACATCATAAATAATGCAATGAACAATATATTGGAGCTTGATGATAACTGCTAGGAGAAAATGGTTGAAATAGTCAAACATGATCATAATGGTTTCTGTACTCTTAGGAAGTTCAGAAATTAATGGAGGTGGTGAGAGTAAGGAGGTGGGAAGAAACCTTGTACTTCTGATTTTTACCAAGCCAAAAATTAAAAGTTAGAGTATATATTGTTTGGAATGTTTCATGTTTATTAATCATAAGATTTCTGTACCAAATTCTTGCTTCTTGTGAGTTTGTGGAATCGTGAAAGATTGGGTAGAAGGGACCTGGGAAGGTCATCTAGTCCAATCTGGTGCTCAGTGCAGGACTGTTGGCAATATTAGGCCAGCTCAGTGGTAGTTTTGTGTAGTCACACCTTGAAAGCTTTCAGGGATGGAAATTCTGTTACATTCCTGGGTAATATTTGCAATGTCTGCAGTAATGTTAATCAAAACCTGTGTCATGTCCAGACTGAACCTTTGGAAGTTGACAGCTGATCCAAGTGATTTATGTGAATTACATCCAGTGAACTGTTTACTCAAAAAACACATTGTTTAGTTTAGTTTTTCTTAGCCAGACTTGTAGAGACATACACTAGAATTGAGAGATATTTACAGCTGCTTGTTTCAGATACTCACACCAAGTGTGAATATACAGTTATGGAACAGCCTCTTGCCCAGATAGAAAATGTTTTCCAGTTGGCAAATACTATGACTTCAGAAGGTATGTATTAAATCTGCTGTAATTTGAAGTTCCAGTACTAAAAGATGATTTCTTAGATTTTGGATCCTGTATTATTGATCTCAGTTTAATGGTTTTGAGCTAATTTACGAAAGGTGACAAATGTTAGGTAAGTTGTCACAAAAGCTTGACCAAAGGAGCCTGGAAGGAAATGTAAAGTAGTGAGGCACAGTCATAATGACATCTCAAATACACTGTTGACATTATCATAACAAATGTAGACTTGATTCTATCTTTAGAATACCAAATATATTTGAATGTGTTCCTTCTTTTGCCACTTATTGAATGCTGCATGTGGCACCTTAAAGCTCCTGGAGTTAGGCTACTGTTCTACTTTTGAATGGTTCGTCTCTGAGAACCTTACAGTCTTTCTACTGTTTTATGGCTAGGAAAATCATTAATTGTTATCCTACAATGTCATATTTCCTGTATCATGCAGAATCATAGAATTGTAGAATTATCAAAGTTGGAAAAGACCTTCAAGATCATCAGGTCAAACTGTCCACCCTACAACCCCCAACCACTAAACCCTTACCCAAAACATCATGTCAACCTGTATTTTTTTAAAGCCTCCAGAGATGGTGCCTTCACCACCTCCCTGGGCAGCCTGTTCCAATGTCTCACCACTCTTTCTGTAAAGACATTTTTCCTAATAACCAATCTGAACCTCCCCTGGTACAACTTGACCCCATTTCCTCTTGTCCTAAATAATAATATGTTCTAATTACTGTGTCTATTGCTAAGAACAGAGACGATAGTCATGGTTTTGTCATTGCAGCTTTCCTAAAAAGAAGCAGATTCCAGCCTAAACTCATGGCAAGACACTTGTGTGGAAGAAACACAGTGGATGAAGCTGCTGTTCTATCTTTTTACAAATATCTGTAATGTGTTATCTTTTTCCCAGATGCCATTAGGCTTTATCTACATAACAGGATGCACTGCCCCTGTAGAGCTTTGAATTAGGGTGCTTAGATTATCAGTTACAGACACATCAGAGCAGTGTAACATTTAGAATAAATAGCCCTGCTGAGAAGCAGAAGGTATTACTCAGAGGAACGTTGTGCTAATTTTGATTTCCTTTTCTGCTGATATGTCCTAAACTCTTCTTTCTTTGGGTAATATTTTAAATGTCTTTCTCTTATCAACCATGAAGCTAAACATTTTTCTAGAAGTTTCCCTGGATCTTTTAATGAAAGTCTGATCCAACAAAAGAATGCTTATGTATGAGTCCAGTTTGGCTCAGGAGATCACCAGCTCTTCAGAGCTTTGGTGTAACTTTTTTAAGTAAGAGAAAATGTGGCAAATGTGTACTTTTTTCTGCTATGCATAAATGTTACCTTTTGCTTTTTAGAGCAGAGGACTGTTCTGTTCTTTTTGAGAAAGGCAGTGTGAGGGTATGGGCCAGGGAGGCTCTTTTGATTTATGAGCTCACTTGGCTTGATTTTGCAAAAGTGATTAAATTATTGGATATTTTGAGATGCAATAATAAACTAGTAAATCTTTGCTTGTACTTACACTAAATACAGTAAATGGATTAGTTTTATGTTCAAATGGGACTTATGAAGGTCACTTTTCTCCGCCATTCCCAGATATATATGAATTTAAAATATTTTAAACTTTCCACTAGGATTTGTTCAACTAAAAATAAGTTTTTTTTAGCTTCAAGATACTATGTTACTGTTAGTAGTGTTCTGGAAATGGTGTTGGTACTAATATGGAAATTTAAGAGACATTTCTGATGACTGTAAAGAAATTTTTGTAATAAGATTTAATTTTTAATGTAGATTAATTCCTAAAATTAATGCTGTGCTGGCTTTCCTTCAGCTAGATTATATTAACTTAGATGTTTTATATTCATGCAAAAATCCTTTTTAATATAGTGTTAAGATTGAAAACAAACTGAATAGTGTTGAGGTGAAATACATATCAACTGACAGTATGCTTCCTCACAGCTTTAGAAATTCAAAACCAGTAACATGCTTTTGAAATTATAAATGATTCAATATTTTTTAAACTTGTTTTCAGGTTTCATAGAAATCACAACATTGATATTAATCTTTCCAAGGAAAGAACTTTCAACTTGAATCTTGTGTAGGAAAATGTCAACTCTAAAAACAATTTCCATTGTTAGTAAAGAAAGAAATAGATCCTGTAAAATCTTTCATGTGTCAAGTGAGCATGGATGTTTTGGTTTACTTAGCTCTGGTAACTGAAGAACAAAGTTGGCTAAGCTTTGATTTAGTTGCAAAATTTCTTGGGTGTGTTAATTCAAGACTTATTCTGTGAGTTTTGGGCTTTCACACTTTGACATATTTTTAACATCCTGAATAGTTCTGTATGGAATCTGGCAGTTGTGGTTGAACCCAGGTGAGTCTGAGACTACTGGGACAGGCTTTGTCCAATGAAATCAGCTGTGGTGGCTGTAGAGCTTTCTTTTGACTTCACTGTTTGAATCTATGGGTCTTGTCTAGATGGCTTAATATTTGTTAGTCAGCTGACTACTGCTTCTCAAAATACAAGGAGACATTTTTGTAGGTAAACAGTGTATTTAGTGTATGACACCTGTACCCTGAGAACTTCACTGAAGAGCTCTACAGAGATAGATGCATCCAAATAATTTTGTATGGGCTTTAAGTCAAAGGCTTAGAAGTCTGTTTTGTTGGTTGGGTGTGTATTGAAGTGCAGTCTTTAGCAACATGGCAATGGAAGTAGCACTGGATAGGATAAATTCATTGCTTTGTGTGCTCACTTGGTAGAAAACCATGACCTAATCAAATTGCTGCATTGATTTAGAGCATTTGATTCGGACTCATGTCTTTAACTTAGATACCTGTAAAAACCAGATCTGTGTTTGTTTGTAACACTTTCCTCTGTGGAAAGACAATTTTTTCTCCCTAGGATATGTTTCTAGGCTTGCTTGCTTAGAAAGTTTGAAAAAAATGCTGAAATCAGACAAAGACTGACATAAGATGCAGTTTGCTTTAGAATTATATCTTGTGGAAGCAGTAGAAAGTGAGGGAAGAGTTTCAAAATCTGAGCATGAATATAGACTGAAATTAGTGGTTCCTTTTCATGGCTCAAAGATTAGAATGTACTCAGATTTGGAGATGCTCAAAACAACCCCCTTAAAGTTAGATTCTGTATGATCAAGGTTGTACTTCCATACATATTATTCTGTAAGAAAAAAACATTTACTTCAAAATGATAAATGAATTAATTTGTTACCAAAGCTTAAGTGTATTCCTGAGTCAGTTATGGTAAATTACTTTTGTGTTTGAGCATTTCATTCATCTAAGTGTTTTTTGTTGACATTCCAAAAGCTAGTTAAGTAATAGAAAATAGTTGTTTTTTTTTTGACTTTATGCCGATTTGCAATTGGTGATATTAAAAAGAAAGGGAAGAAATGTATGTTTGTGTAATTTTTGCTGATCACCAGCATACCTGAGAATAAGCCATATGAGAAGCAGCTGAGGGAACTGTGGATGTTTTGTTTGAGGAAGAGAGGGCTGAGGGGAGACCTCATTGCTCTCTGCAACTACCTGAAAGGTTGTAGGGATGTAGGTGTTGGCCTCTTCTCCCAGGTAAGTAACAACAGGACTGGAGGAAATGGCCTGAAGTTGCAGCAGTGGAGGTTTAGATTGGGTATTAGGAAGAATTTGTATACTGAAGGAGTTCCTGAGTTGCTGAGAAAGGCACAGAAAAGCCACGGGGTGCTGAGTTTGAATACTCCAATGCTAATTAAGACACTCATGCAGATCTGCAAACAGCTACAGATAAGATTATGCCTTTCTATTACTGCTACTAAATAGAGGCAATTTTTGTGCACTGTAATCAGAACATCAAATCTACATATCTAGAAAAGAGATGAAATTTGTGCTCTAAAAAAACAAATTCTGAAGAATTGGGGTTCTTTGAAGCTGCAGTTCTCTAGTGTCATGAAGATCTTTCCAGGCTTTAGAGAACATAGTACTTCCAAACATGCATATAAGTCTTTAACTTTCATATTATCCTTGAAAAGAAAAGCCAAGACAAAATCAGAAGCAAAAATCCTGATTATCCTCAACATGGCTGCTTGTTTTTCACTTATGCCTACTTCTGTCTAAAGGACATCTTAGGTGCCTTAGGGTGGCATCTATTCAAAGGCATCTATCTATTTCACTTGCATGGGTTTTAGTACTGTCTATGTGGATAGAATATCAGTTAAGAACCAGTATGGCACAGATGGTTTGATTCATTGTGTAAGGGAGCAAAATGAGCATTCTTAAAATATTTGCTTGTTTTAACAAGATTTAGTTATGACAGATGCTCAGAGGCTTCTTTGAAAAAGGCAGGTCAATGAATCACCCTGAAATCCCAAATTTAAATTTGCTTTCTGTTATGATTGGCTCATGCTGCTTTTCTGGGCATACATGGGCTATTCTCTTCAATGTGAGAAGTGATTAGTATTTTTAAACTACAACAGCAACATCTCATTAAAATCATTACATATCTTTGCATCTAATGGCAATGCCAACTGTGACTCAATCTTTGTTGTACTACAGAAGTTTTGGACTGGACAGCTTTAGTTTGCTCCAGTGAACGGAGTTATTGTAAGAGTGCAGAACAGGTGCTGTAAGAAGCCCGAGGCTGAGCCAATGAGATGATTTTTTCAGCATCTGCATTTCTCTCAACTGATGTGCAGTTGCAGGCTGGGGTGTATGGCTATTGGAATTCTGCAGTGCAGGTGCTCACCCACTGCTCCCAGGTGTGTGCTGGAGAACCCATTTCCCCTCCCACGTTGTCACAGTTTGACTCAGGTCAGACAACAATGCTCTCGATCCCCTCCCCCTCCCACCCAGGTAAGGAAGGAGAGAGAGAAAAAGAGAGAGACTTGGCTGGATTGAAAACTAAACTACACAGCTTTAATTAAAACACTAATGAATCATACAAGAAAATATATACAATTATATACGGATATATTCAGTTATGGTCAAAAACCTCTCGCCTCCCCCCACCCCAGCAACTCCCACAGCACTTCCCTGAACTGGGAAGAGTCTCGAGGAAACCCGGAGCTGCTGCTGGAGAAGAGCAGAGAGTTATGGGGGTCACGAGAGATCAAGCCTGAGGATCGACGGTGATGGATGAGCAGAGTCCTCCCTGGACGCCGGCCATGGACGGAAGAGAAGGGGGGAAGAAGAAGGAAGGAAGTTGTCTTCTGTGATCTCTGACCTTCCTTTGAGCTTACGTAGATATATGGAATGGAATATCTTTGGCCAATTTTGCTGTCTGTCTAACTCAGCCTCCTACGGTGGGGGCACAGATCTCCCCATAGTGTCTGAGCAGGCAGAGTGCAGGAGCGACCTTGAAGCCTCAGTAGTTAGGAAAACATTCCACTGTCTTATCAGCCTAGCAGAACACACTGTTGCTAGTTACAAGAAAGCTTACTGAAGGAAAAAAAAAATCAGTACAAAGAAAAATTGGCTTCATCCTGGCTCAAACCAGGACACACATCTTCTGGAAATCACGCTCCTTTGCTCAACTATGGCAAAAAATTCTAGTATGATGTATTTTTTTTCTGGCTGCCAAAATGCTTTGTTGTATAAACAGCTTCACCATTTGGTATCAGGAAATAAGTGTGTAGGTGTGATGTACTTAAGATCTTTTAACTTTAAAGGGGATCATCATTGCAAGCTGCTGAGGAATTACCAGCATCTATCTTGTGGAGAGCAAACATGAGTTAAAATAACCAACACCATCTGCAGGGCACTTCTACCTTCTGTCATTTGAAAGATGCAGAGTTCTTAAATATCCTGACATCAATGAGAATATAATAAAATATTAAAGGAATCATAGAATGGTTTGGGCTGGAAAGGACCTAAAAGATCATCTAGATCCAGCCCCCTTATTATGAGCAGGGACACCTCCCACTAGACCAGGATGTGCTCAGCCCCATCCAGACTGGCTTTGAATACTTCCAGGGAGGTAGCATCCACAATTTCCCTGGGCAACCTGTTCCAGTGTCTCACCACCCTCACAGTAAACAATTCCTTCCTAATGTCTAATCTAAATCTACCCTCTTTCAGCTTGAAACTGTTACCCCTTGTCTCATCACTACAGGCCCTTGTAGAATGTCCCTCTCCCACTTTCTTGTAGGCCACCTTCAGGTACTGGAAGGCAGCTATAATGTTTTGTGAGAGCCTTCTCTAGTCTGAAGAACCCCAAGTCTCTCAGCCTGTGTTCATAGGAGGGTTGCTCCAGCCCTCTGATTTTCTTAATGACCCTCCTGGGCTTGCCCTGAGAGCAATGTGTCCTTTCTGTGGTGGGAAGTCCAGAACTGGACTGAGTATTCCAGGTGGGGTCTCACAAGAGCAGGGGGACAGAATCACCTCCTGGCCACACTTCTTTTGATGCAGCCCAGGACAAAGTTGTCTTTCTGGGTTGCAAGCACACACTGCTGGCTCACATTGAGCTTCTTATTCACCATCAGCCCCAAGTCCTTTTCCTCAGGGCCGTTCTCAGTCTGTCCTCTTCCAAGCCCATATTTGTGCCTGAGATTGCTGTGACCCATGAAATGAAAGTTAATTTGTAAAGCAAGCAAGCACTATGGTCTGATTTTGAAGAGTAATAATATGTCACATGCTGCTATTTGAAGGATTATGAGAAGGTACTGCTTATTTTGAGGAGTGTCCAACTGAAAAATAAAAATTTGACAAGCTATAGCCTATTCACTTTCATTGCAGCCATGTGATTTCTTTATGGGCCAAAATGGTCCTTTGACTTGCCTGTCAGTTACAGAATCAAACAGTAATTTAGCTTGGAAAGGAGCTTTGGAGGTTGCTTTGAACCTCAGACTGGAGTATCTTCTCTATACCTTTCCACTAAGTATTTCACCTTAAAAATAGCTTCTGTAAAGCAGCATAACAGGAAAGAAAACAAAGAAAGCAGTACATGTGCAGTTAATACAAGACAGAGCAAAGGAAAACAGCATCTTAGGTTTTGGAATAGCCATACTTGAGCCTGACCAAATTGATTTTGCCACACCCCAAAGGTAGGTGTTCATTCCACTGACTGGGTTCTTCCTACCCTTGTCCCTATATAATTTTGACTTTATGTTGACATTGATACAAAATACCAGCTAAGACATAATATCAGGATTCTATAAAGGTTTTTTGCATTCCAAAACCAAAAGCCATTTGTGTCTGAAAAAACTGTACAACTTGTGGACAGAGCATAAAAATAAGGTGAGGAACAGGATGGTAATTACTGCAAATGAAATAAAGGAAAATAGTTTCTTCTGAGCCTAAAATTTTCTGGTGGAGCTACCACCGATTGAGAAGGAAAAAAGAAAAGTATTTCACAGGAGTGGAACAGTAAAATATAAAAATTAATTATTGGAACATTCACAGCTATGACCATGAATAAATGACAACTAATAAGGATACTGTGAAGCAGATGACATAAAGGTCAGGCTGACATATATGATACAATCAGTATATCAGTAATTGTATTGCTGCTTCCAATTTCTGCAGTGAGATGACTGGATTGTGAAAATAAGGGCTTTTTAAAGATAGTTAGAATATGTCAATATTGTTGAAAGTGGAAAATGCTATGGAGAAGAGGAACAGACCAGTTACTGAATACAGAACACAGGGGGAGAAAGACACATGCATTCTTTGTGGTTGCAGACTTCATAAAGACATGTATAGAAATACATTATCTCAGTAGATCAGTGCAATCTACCTACCAAAATATGCAAGCAGGCTAGATTCGCTTACTGTTCCATGAAGTCAGTGCAGATTTTGCCCTGTGTACACTTCTGCAACTTATCTTTCTCTCCTGCATAGGATATGAACATCCTGTGGGTTTACATCAGGGGGGAGCAAGTCTTGCATATGCTCTTTACCAAACACATGCAACATAAAGTGAATTGCTAGCATGGGGATAGCTGTGAAATTGGAGCTGGGACCAGAAGTTCCCTGGTAAGAAAAACTTATCTTAGTGATTTGCAAACCTTTTTCAAGTGATGCACAAGGCAATAGAGAAGCTGTATCGGTAGTGACAATGCCAGATGCTTTTGCTACAGTGGGTTAAAGGCCAATGAAAAGGTTTATAATGTGCTGGTTGTAACTCATTTACACATAATGAAGCTGAAGGGAAGACATTTTCTCCTGTTGAAATTGTGCACAATGCATTGCTGTAACAGATCAAAAGCCCTTTGAGTTTAGACTGTTGGAATAATTCTAATACAAAAGATCTGCTGTGACATGAGGCAGTATTTGTTTCTGTGATGTGAGCTGTGGCAGTAGTTGCCTGACAACTTCTTGTTTCTGCTTTTGTTCATATTCCAATGGTTACAGGACATGTGGGAAGGTGACAGATTTTGCTCTTTGCTGCCAAGAGCAGGGTTATACAATGCCTTGCTGTAACATCAGATGTGTTACCATGGCACATCAAAGCTGAGTGCTCTCCTCTAGCATGTGTGTAGCTTAATGGCCTGAAGCACTGTAGAGAAGAATAAACAAAATATTATTTATTTTGTTGGTAACTGAGTATTTCCAGTGTTGGCTCCTATGGAAACTTGGTGTACTTTTATTAATTAATTCATGTCAAGATCAAATTACCCTGGCTAGAGAGGTGCTCAGTAGCAGTTCATAGCTGTGCTCTGAGCTCCCCATATCATGGCCAAGGGCAATCACATCATCCCATGTGGCTCAGGCAGCATACAGCAATGTATTAGCTCATGGTAGAAGGTCACAAATCCCTCACCCAAAAGACACTGATAATCAGTGTTGTACCTAGTTAGTTCTGCTTTCTCTGCAAACTTGTCACACTGCATATAACCATACCCTCCAATGGTGGGAAAGTGGGGATAGCTCAAACTTCTTGTTCTCTTCGCCAACAGCAATGAAGTCCAAGTACCTGGGGAGCTGTAAAGCCTCTCTTCTCAACAGATTTAGTCTTCTAATGTTGCAGGTTCAAAATGACTTTTTTTTTTTTTTTTTTTTTTTCGTTCCCTATTTTCTGCCCTTCCAAGGAAGAGATACATCTCCACTTTTAAAACATTTTATTTTAATGAAATGTCAAGTGAAGGTACCAGATAAACACTTTCCTAAGTTTTAATAAAATAAAATCTTCTTTATTTCAGAAGTGGAACAAATCTTTATCCGTTCATTTTTTAATAGGATGAAGTTTACTCCTGTAAAAGAGAACACTGGCATGTGCAAGAAAAACATTCACCTGCACCATTTACACAGGAAAAAACCAAATGGAGTTCAGCGCATGAATATCACTGGATATTGCTGGGAGGAGGAAGATCAGGTCATTTTGATGCCACTTCTTGCTGCTTTTGAGTCCTGTTAAGAGCCAGTTACCTCATAAGAAAACTCCTTCCTGAGTCTTCAAAACAAATAAGAACCAGCTACTTGTACTTTTTAAATTAAAAAAACCACAACAGTAGAATAAATGCCTGTTCACTGTAAACTGATGTGCACAGAAATGTGCAATTTAAAAAAATTGATTATTGAGGGTTCTGCTCTCATTTATGCCACCATGCTGATCCCAGTCATGGAGCTGTACTGTCTCTGTCTGCAGATAATTTATTATACTAGAAATTCTTATTAGGATTATGGGTTATTTTCTATGACATTCAGAGGTGTCTCAGACCTAGTCAGGAAGGCAGTCAATAAGTAAATGAATAATTCTGACAGTTTTCTGTTTTTTCTGGCATTTCTTTTTTGCAAACGTCTTGTAGCCTCACCACACTACTGTGGGGGTTGAGGTGGGTGGCTTACACATGTCAGACATTTCCATTTTGATAAGAGATGATCAGTCTGGTAAATGTGCTTTCTATATGTCCATGAGAAATGATGTCTGTCTTAAATGTTTGCATGTACCTGAATGGACTACGTAGTTAGGAAATGAAGCCAAATCCCATCTTTTGTCAGTTTTGATTTAGAATAGCTCTGTTGCTTTTGAGTCTTTGTCACGATCCGGTATTCGGACACGTGGCAATTTTTCGTAAAGGTGATCCCAACTGGTGAAATTAAGACGCAAACAAGGTCAGATGTCACATGCACAACAAACTTTTATTAGAGTAACAAAGCAAAGGTCCCTAGAGCGGATAGGACAGGCAGGAAAACAGAGACAGAAAAGAGAGGAGAAAGCAGAGAGATAGAGGACAGCAAGCGAGAGAGCATAGTTACCACCCACGGTGCAGCGATGTCGTCGGTGGGGAAGTGGTTCCTGGTGGAAAAGTACTTCTTCTTCTTCTTCCCTCAGAGTCCCAAACTTTTATATAGTTCTTGGCCACTGCCCCCCCCCCCCCCCCCCCCCCCCCCTTTTTTTTTTCAGCTGGTATTGTCTGCATAACGAAGGGGAGGATAAGGCCACTGGCACCACAGGTTTAGCCTACTCCCAAAGACAGCTGCAGATCTCTTTAGTCCTTCTGCAGATCTCAACAGATGTTGTTTCTCAGATGCCACAGACCATCACTTATCTCTTGGATTGTTCGAGACAAGCACTGTAAATTCTGAATACCACAGTCTTAGAGTGCAAATGAGGTCAGATGTATCTGTTGAATCCATATGTTCTCCATGAAGACCTCTTAAAAGTGGTCTAATGGCTGCAGGAAACAGAACTACTTTGTGTTGATTCTGCCCACTGGTGGTATCAATTTAATAGCTGCTATGAGATACTGATGATTTCAGAGTATGAGCAATTTTTTTGTATGTTGTGGGACCCTGTTCATATGAAAGTTTTAAAAGTGAAGGAAAACATTCAAAAGCTGTTTCTCTAAGGAAAGGTGATGTCCAATGTTGATTTTTCAGTCCTCTTGTTACACTGGTTTTCATTGAAAAATTTTTGTGATACATGAGAACAAGTCCTGCCGAGACTTTAAACACTGTATCAGCAGCTCTTCTGAGCTAAAACCCCAGGAGGACTGAACTAATAGTATTTACTTTTACTCAGGATCAAAAAATATAGACAAAATACCTTTTCTGAAGTCATCATGTGATAAAAAAATAATTGTAAAATCCTTTCTTCTGAACACTGTTTGTTCTGTATCTCTTCAGGCTGTAGTTAATTCCAACGAGCTGTCCATGCAGGAAGGACAAGTGGTAGACCCTTCTGTACCTCTGTAGAGAGGCTGTGGGAGGATGGAGGTAATTCACACTAAGTATTCTTGGTGAGGTTAAACAGGAAAGTAATTTCTAATTAGTTTTAACTAAGGAATTAATAGAGAAGTGATAGAGACATCTTCCAGAAACAGTGGACTTCACTTAACTACTGGACTTTGGTTGCAATGTATAATAAAGCTTCCTATTTTAAAATGAGGTCTAAGTTGTCACTTGAGTAACTCTTGAGACTTGCTTCTCTGAAGTGCTGCAGTGACAGCAGGTGCTGAAATTGCTGTAGCAAGGAAATCTGTTCTGAATTGCCATATCAGGTTTGCTCTTGGTGTTGGTTGTGGGAGTAGGCAGTGCAAATGAGAGAGGATTTCTTTCACTTTGATTGTAATAGATGTAAGCAGCTTTCACTTTAGAAGACTGAGAAAACATCATAGTCTATGCATTGTAGTCCAGTGGTGTGTCTCACTTCCCACTGATCAGCTCACCATTTACTGAAGTATTTTATTCCTATAGAAAATTAACTTAGAATTACTTAATCTAAACCCATTGTCTGTCTTTTATTGCAGGAACATTTGCTTGTTTCTCTTAATCTTTTTGGAACATGGGTGGGTCTGACTTAAAAAAAAGCTTCTACCTCTGCAGTTGGCAATCTCATTTAATTTGTTTCTTGCATTGTTTCTTAATTATTATGTAATAGTTTGGATCTTAACAATATTGATAACTATGCAGTGTGAAAATAGCAGGAAAAATCTAGACACAATTGACTTGAAATGCATTTGTATCTTCCTGATCCCAACAGAAGCTGTGAATTTTTTTGAGATCTTTCAGTAATTATGGTGGGAATGAGCTCTATAACAATTTAACTAGTTTGCAAAAACAGTTTTAAGACAGACTAAGCAGCATGACAAGTAAATCTTTTAGATTTACATATTGGTGAAGTAATGACTGCATAAAAGTTGTGAGAATTGCATCATTCATGGGGGGCATGAGGATGGAGCAGTGATTTTATAGGAAGCTGACTACAGGGAGGAACTCTGGCAGAATGAAAATAGGAGCATGCTTGTAGCTAAATTTCCCCTTTAGATCTTCAGCACCCTCTCAGCTAAATATTGGGGTTGAAGAAATGTGACTTTTATTTAAGATTCACCAAAGACAGGTCTCAGGAGAGATTTGAGAATGTGTGTGTGTGGGAAGGGGGTGGCATATTGGAGTGAGAAGGCTTTTTCTATGCAGAGTGGGCAGCATGGAGGAAGTGTGAAAAAGTAGCAGAGGAGGAGACAAATAGGTATTTCTGACTAAGCTGTTGTGACAGGAGACAAGGTCCAAGAAATAATTTAGGATGGTAAGCCTGTAAGACCAGACCTGATCTGATATGGTAATGTGGAGGAAAGTACTGTAGTGGTTTGAAGGAAGGACATGATTTGAACAAAGAGGGATTTAACAGAATATTGTTAGTTACCAAAAGCAGTGTTATGAGTACTAAGATGAAATGATCATATTTAGAGTCTAAGTGCTGAAAGCCATTGGATAAAGAAATGTTAAATATCCATTGTGGTGGTGAAAGTTTAGTGAATGAGATATGGGTGCAAGTGCAAGGCTCTGTTGTGGTGCAAGAGTGAGTAATGGGGAAAACAGAAGGTTGACCAAAAGGAGTGAAAAATGCAGAAGTGGTTGATGTAAGAGGAATGAAGTCTATTTTGTCTGTACTGAACTTTAGCTCACTTTAGTTTAAGATACATGCTAGCTAACAAAGAAGAGAGCAGATGAACTAATAGATGTGAGAGGATAAAAACTCTAAAGAAGAAAGCAGATGGAAGACTGTCAAATGAGAACACAATAGGTGAGAAACAGCAGACTTGAAAGTTCTTAGGACAGAGATATAGCAGAAGCTGATTCTCAAATATTTTGCTGCCCAGCAGCCATTGTCACCTGCATCATACTTTTAATATCTCAGCCTGTTCTCTCCTTGCCTTATGTTAATGAGTAATTGTGAATCCTTCATTCTTGCATAGAGATGAGTCTTGTATTGAGATAAATACTGTGCTTTAAATGAATTTTAATTAGAATAATTCAAAGCCAAACTCCTATACCTTTTGAAACACTGCAGACTAGAAAAATGTACTTTGGTGTATTATAAAACCTGTAGGTAATTTCAAGCTTGGAGACCTCATAAGCTCATATTGCTCTATGGTAATGGAAAAGTCTCCTCTGATGTAGTTTTTGCGAGGTTAGTACTTTCTTTCTATGGAGAGGTATAGAGACACCTTTGATGCTTTGGAGTTGCACAGAGGTCCTATTTAGATGTCAAGATCTTCCTATGGCATCTGCAACAGAACTGTGCTGTCTTGGCTTCTTGTGGTGATCAGGCAGGTGGGGATATGGACAGGCTATGTTATTTAACTGTGAATTTTCCTTTCTAAGGTGGTCAATTCAAGGTAGGGGTGGGAAAATTAGTTCCAATAATATGTGAACCTTCCCTTTCTGCATGTGAAAGATGCTGCCTATCAGGAGAGGGATTTTTATCAGAAATATCATCAGAGTGATTGGCCTCAGTCTCAAACTTGGAAGCAGCTCAAAGTACATCTAAAGTTATAGGTAGAGGATGATATAGAAGTGTTATTTAACTCAGCCGTGTGTGATATCAGTGGTTACACAGTATTTGCTTAAAGCAGTCTGGCTCTGACATGCCCAGAAGATTTAGCTACAATATCAATAAAAGCCAAAGGTTTTCTAGAAGAAAAATTGTAGGCGAAGATGGAAGAACCTGAACACGCTGCAGCTGAAGCAGTTCTTTATTAGGGTAACTGTTATTGTTGTCTTTTTTTTTTGTTACACCTCATTATATGAGCTTCACAATTCAGGTTTTACATACTCTTTTCCCTTATTGTTTTGTTTTTAAAGATCTTCAAAATTAAAAGCAATCTACTTTTCTAACTGTTTTCTTGAATCTGGCACTTCTGCCATTTAATTAGAATACAAAAATGCTGTATGTTTCTCGTTCAATTTCTAAATGTAAAGTTGATGCAATTCAAATATGGTTTAAAAGGAAAGGGACTGAAGGCAATCAAATAAACTTGGAAAACATATCTATTTTCCTTTTCTGAGAAAGCAACGAGCCTACTGAAGGCTTTTAGCAAACCTTAAGAGATGCCTGTTACAAGATTATGTACTTTAAAATTCTATTAAAGAAACATTTCAAACTACTGTTAGGAAACCATTAGATCATATTAGACTGTTTCATTTGGGCTTCTGTTTATATAGGTTTTTAAAGCTAAATTAGAGACTGACAAAAAGCTTGCAGGGCAGTGTGAAGATTTGGTACTATTCTTGCAGTCCTGTACCACAGGAACACTTGAAATTGGTTGAGGGCTGGGAAAGGCCTGGCACTGTGTTCCATGTGAGTGTAGGAATGAGAGCTGCAGGAATCCCCATGGCTGCTGAATTCTTGGACACTGCATGGGTAACAGTGATGAATATGAGCCTTTCACTTTATATTCCTCTGAAGCCAATGAAGATTGGACATCCTCAGTAACAGCTCTGTTCACATACTTCACCCATATGCATCTTATCTCTAAGAGCTACTGATGGAAAAGAGAAATCTGAAATATCTGTTCTGCCTGAGTCTGGCAATGATGATTTGTCAAATGGCATCTGAGAGAGTGCTGTGGTACAGACACATCAGCTTTGAATTCACTAGGGATCAGTGATGTGCTTCAGAAAAGCCACTCAACAGGTGGTAAATTAAAAACAGCTTCTGTCCCCTGACAAGGTGGGATGGCCCTAAATCACTGACCTGAAAGTTAAAAAAAAAAATAATAAGTTATTCAGTCTTAATTAATATTTCATAATTGCATGGGTCACGTTTCTAGGCAGAACCTGTAATAGCTTCAACGTGACCAACACACAAAACAGTTTCTGAAGTTTACATGGGCTGTGATCAAACTAGTTACAGTATTTCCTGTGTGTCTTCATTTTTTTTGGCACTTTCTTTTTATATTTGTTCCGATAGTTTTGGTGTGTTACCTAGAAGGCAGTTAAAACATGTTGTTTTGCAAGCAACATTGAAGATAAATTTTCACAGGGATTTGACATACTTATTTTAACTGTTTAGCATTAGACAGGAGGGAAACTATCCTTTTTCTGTCTGCCTGATTAAAATCCTTCCTCTGATTTGAATTTGTTTTTCAGTAATCATGTGAAAAACAAATTAAAATCAGAGGAAGAATGTTTTGGGTTGGAAAAGGACCTTTAGAGATCATGTAGTTCCAGTCCTCTTGTACGGGCAGGAACCTGGCCATACATAGCCCTGCAGCAAAAAAAATGTGGTTAAAAACCAGAAGCTGTAAATCAGTTCTACTTAATGCTGCAAGATAGGTACTGCTGAAGCACTGTGCATACATACTTCTGTTTTGTGCCTTCAGCCATAGTCCAAATGTTATAATCTCTGAGTAAAGACTGAATGCCACTTTTTGGGTGCCATTTACCTGTGGTAAGTGGCCCTAGTTTTAATTTTTGCCCCCAATATTTTGTACACATTTTTTATTCAACTTATAATTTAATTAGGTAGAAAGAAAGTTCTGTTTGTCACCCCTGAAATTTCAAATTCTAGAGTAATGGGTCCCAATGTTTTCCTTGTGCAGAAGATAGTTCCTAATAATATATACATTTGCTTAGGTCTACAAATGTTTTCTAAAATACTGAATCATGAATGTCTGGGCAGAAAATCCAACACCTGGCAGTGGTAGATAACTATGTCCATTTCTTAAAATACATCCTGGAATGAAAGAAATATTTGGAAAGGCAGAAGTTTTTCATGTCAGAAACACCAATGCTCTCAGGCACAGCAGAACAGCTCTTGTAAGACTCTTTCAACGCAGCCATCTAGCCTAGTCTTCATCCATAAAATAGTCCATCCATCAAAACCAGATGTGTACAGTTGAGAGACAAGGATGATGTGTGGGACAGTGTCAAAACCTTTACAGAAGTCAAGGTAGATGACATTATATCAGTTGCTTTTCCCTTTTCCAAAATAGTGCAAGTTCCTTTGTTACTAACCAGCCACTCATTAGTTGAAAATAACCTGCTGTAGTAGTCAGTACTGTAGGCATTAATATACAAATAAACCCAGAAGTCATGTTAAATTTTAGCAGGCTGTCTTTGATATAAATAACAGTAAGAGAAGGAAGTTTGTAAGTTGGTATTTCAACTAAAAATTATACTCTACAAAGATTTACAGTGGCTATGCTTTCTTATTCAGAAACCAGCAAAAACTATCAGTCTCTATGTTATAAGCACAGACATTAACAGAGTAATTACAAATCCCAAATATGTTGATCATATTTTTCAAGTGCTGGAAACTGGCATGGTTGTCTATTCAGTAAACATTTGAAACTGTAAAAAATGTTTTCTTTTAGTTTCCAATAACCTTTAGCACATCTGCTTTGTTGTGCATTTGGGACAAAGGCCTTTATTTACAGTTACAGACTATAACCAAGAAAACGAATGGATTAATAGTACTTTATTTATACTTAGTTACATTTCATAATATTTTCCATGAAATACCTCATCTAGGGAGATGCACAAAGCAGTGCAAAGTACTGAAAAATTGTTGACTGAAATAAGTGAAATGCTTTGGTAGCATATTAAACCTGTTTTCAGAAGTGGTGAGGAGTAATTGTTTATGTTCCTCTGCATCCTGCAACTATTAAGTTTTAGTAAGTAATAAAAATAACCATAGTACTTGATGGAAGATTTCTAAGTAATTGCATGTTCTTGGCTAAAACATTTTTTGAAACAAATAAGGAAGACTGGTTGTGCAAGCTGGTAGAAGTAACTTGAAGTTATAGCCAAATCTGCCTGGCCTTGATATTTTCTGAGCTGTCATATCTTTGTATATATCAATTTGAATTATTGACAGATTTTCTTAACAGAAACCTTTTTTTTCTGAAAATATAATTTCTTTCTGAAATGGTAGCTTATTCCATCACTTTGAACTCTATTTTAGAAAAGCATTTTGTTTCAGGATCTTAACAGGTGTTCTTAAAATATGGTTATTGTTCTTCCTAAGCCATCTACAATGTTTGCTTTGTTTACAACTGGAATGAGGAATTACTGAAAACAAAATGGAAAATAGCCTGAGGTGGTAAATACATGCTCATTCTGAATACATATCAATTATTCTATGGTACATGATCTAAAACCTGATCTCTGCCGGAAAGGCTCCACTGTGAGGGGAAAAGCTGATAAAAAGGCCATTAGAAAACAGGAAAATTATTCTAAGAAGTAAACAGATGTCTCAATTTTATGATGGTTTCTAGGATTTTGTGCTGATACTAATCTGAATAATTCAATTTTTAAAATTTAAAATATCTGTCTTGTAGCCTGATGTGTAGATGTCTCAGTTTTAGCCATGCAGGTATATTAATAATTCATTACATACATTTGATATGGATAGAAACAATGTTATAAAAGAGGAAAAATTGCATGTGTAAATGTACCAGCAACCCTAACAGTAACAGAGCTTCTATGAACTTAAATTTTTTTAATGGAAAAAAAGTTTTGAAACAAAATGCATAATCTATTCACTTCTTGTTTAACATATACCAATTCCTATTTCTCTAGTTGCTGCAAATTGCACTTCAGGTTTGTGTCCATAGAAACTCTAGTAGCTTATTTTTACGAAACCTATCAATTTGCAAAGCTCAATCAATCTGAGAATGTCGTATCAGGAATTTAGTGTCTACTAGAAAAACATATTTTTTTGCTGTGAAAAGAATGGTGCTACTGACACCTGAATTTTGACTTTTGCATAGGCTTTTTTACCCTTCAATTGCAGAATACTTGCATTTTAGTAGAAGTGGAATTAGAAAATAAGCTGCTTATATATAACCCTTCATCAATGCAGAAACAACTGAAAATAGCACATGGAAAATAAGGAGGGGATTGGCGACAGTCAGCATGGCTTCATGTTCATGCCTGGCCAATTTGGTGGCCACCTATGACAAGGCTACAGAGATGGTGGCAGAGCAACTGGCGTCGTTTACCTGGATTTGTGCAAGGCTTTTGACATTGTCCCACATGACATCCTGGTCTCCAAACTGACAAGGCATGGATTTGACAGATAGACCACTTGGTGGATAAGTGATTGCTTGGATGGCTGTACCCAGAGAGTTGTGGTCAATGCCTCAGTGTCCAAGTGGAAGCAGGTGACGAGTCGTGTTCTTCAGGGTCCGTACTGGGACCAGTGCTGTTCAATATCGTTGTTGGAGACATGGACTGTATCCTCAGCAAGTTTGCTCATCACACCATGCTGTGAGGAGTAGCTGACACCCTAGAAGGAAGAGAGGCCATCCAGAGGGACCTTGACAGGCTGGAAAGGTGGGCCAATGCCAACCTCTTCAAGTTTAACAAGGCCAAGTGCAAGGTTCTGCACCTGGGTCAGCAGAACTCCAGGCACAAATACAGGCTGGAGGGAGAATGACTGGAGAGCAGTCCTGAGGGGAAGGTCTTTGGCGTGTTAGTAGATGAGAAGCTTAACATGAGCCACCAGTGTGTGCTGGAGCCCAGAGAGCAACTGCATCCTGGGCTGCATCAAAAGAAGTGTGGACAGCAGGGCCGGGGAGGTGATTCTGCCCCTCTGCTTTGGTGAGGCTGCACCTGGAGCAAAGTGTACAGCTCTGGAGCCCTCAGCACAGGAAAGACATGGAGCTGTTGGAGCGGGTCCAAAGAAGGGCCACCAAGATGATCAAAGGCCTGGAGTACCTCTTCTATGAAGACAGGCTGAGAGAGTTGGAGCTATTCAGCCTGGAGAAGAGAAAGGCTCTGAGGAGACCTTATAGCAACCTTTCAGTACCTGTAGATGGGCTACAGGAAAGCTGGGGAGGGGCTTTTCCCCATAGAGGGAAATGATAGGACAAGGGGCAAGGGTTTTAAATTGAAGGAGGGTAGATTTAGGTTAAACATCAGGAAGAAAGTCTTCACTGTGAGGGTAGTGTCGCAGGCTGGTACTGGGGGCTACTTAGGCTTATATGGGGAAGAAAAGAATAGTTTCCCACAGGGTAGTAAGGTGCTGGAGTCAGTTGCTTAGGGAGGTTTAGGAGGAGGTTCCAACCTTAACCTTGCTATGATTCTAAAATGGAATGTCTGTACAATGTTTTTAAAAAGGTGTCAAGAAGAAAAAAATGCCAAAAATCAGTTAGCAAAAAACATATAAAAACAAATGCTAAGATTTCTTAATTTTTAGTTCAGAAAGATTAATTTATGCTTAAAACTGTGAGGCTTATGAGGTTACTAAGACATTTCTTCTTCACAGTAGGCAGGAAAGAGAAGTCTTAATATTGGCATGACAATGTGGAATAACTTGTAAGAAGAGGTGATGTAATAGAGGCAGTACATAATGACTGATAACACACAACCTTAGTAAAACCTGAAGCAGAGTTGTGGATGTGTACGTGCAGATGTGTGTGTATGAACTTAGTTGCTACGGATTGTGTTAGAGTTCTCACGCACTGTGTGCCATTACAGTAGTACAGGTTTTGCTGGCTCCCTCCAAGCCCACAGAGACAGGTATAGAACAGCTTGGTTTGAATGTGAGAAGAGGTGCATGTAAGAAAATTACAGGTCTTTGCAGTGCAATGGCAATTTTTTTCCTTTTCAGTGTATAACAACTAAATACTCTTGTTCTGTTAGTATTATCTTCATAATGAGTAATCTGTTTTGTTCTTGTTTTTGAACAGTGTTTGCTTGCATTTCTTGTATATGCATGAAAAGTTTTCTGCTGAAAGCACCACCAGCTACTACTGACTTGTGGCTTGTCCATGCCTAAGCTTCTGGTTAAGGTTGAGAGAGTAATCCCAGGGCCATGAGTGCACTTAAGACTGTAAAGGGACTGCAGAAACAATCCATCCCTGAGGAATTCTTTGTGTTGGAAAGGGTTGGGTTTCTTTCTTCAATCTATTTGTGAGAAGGGAAACACAGAGTTGAAGGGGAGCTGGCAAGCAGTTTCCAAAGTGACTTCTGAGGGCTGGTGCTGGAATTCTCCTTTGACTCTGAATAATAGGGACCTGAGATTATCGCTCAGGCAAAGTTTGGGGTTGAGAGGAGTAAAAAGGAGTATGACTTGCAGCTGGGCTGGAAAACAGCTTGTCGGGGGTTAGGCATGGACTTACAGTGGATTTATTAAGATAAGAGCAGAAAAGATGAAAGCTTTTATCCATCTTGAGTAGCTCAGCTGTTTGCATGCCATACTAGATGTATCTCTAGGTGTTGCCTTCCCCTCCTGGCAAAGAGGTTGCTGCTGGTCCAGGGAGGCTGGGCAGAAAGATGTTGTGGTTACATCTGTGCACTGCACACAGTTAAGTAGTTATGGTCTCTGGCATTACTGACCAAGGTCCCTGGGCACCCTTGGTATTTGTCTCCATTTATCCTTCATCTTGTTTTTTTCCCAGCACATTTGATTTGTCTCTCCCAGCTCTTGTTTTTTAGACAACCCTTTTTGAGGACCTTCCTTTTTGCATAATCTCTTTACAGTACCTCATGTCTCTGGTTTTCTCTATCTGAACAGTCTATTTGCAGAAACCCAGTGTGTGGTCACCTTTCCAATCCGTGGTCATGTCTCATCTATTTTTTGTGAACTGGAAAATTCAGGATAAGCTGCTTTTGTTTTGAAGTTGTAATATATCATCAGCCCATACTGGTTGCAACTAGCAGGTAGACTTTTGCTTGAGAGTTCAGAAATGTGATTTGGATGTTCTCCTGCCTTTCATTCTGCATCTCACCTCCTTCTCCCTGCCCCCCCCCCCCCCCCAACTTGTGATGGAGTAAGACTTCAAAACTGCCTGCTCAGTTTTAACTTGAGACCAGAGTTGAAGGTCCAGTTCTGTAGCTGAAATGGAGACAGTATATGAATTCCGTATTTTGACTATGCAGATATCTGTTGCTTTTTAATCAAGGAACAAGATTTGCAACAGGGTCAGTCAGTCATGTTGTACTTACCTTCCTAAATGATAGGTACAGGATTTTGTTTTAGTGCTGCTTTCAACTGTATTAAGTTTACTCTCTCAAGTACATGAAAACTGTTTTCTAGATTAAGCTATTTTTGCATCTCCTTGAAGGTAAAAAGGTATTTTTCAGATAAATAAGTCTGGTGAACTTGTTGAGTTTTAGCAGAATGTTTCTTCCTGTGAGACATAAGTGGTACATTAGGTGAATGTGAGAGTCTGGCTGGAGTTAAAGTGAGTTCAAGCAGAGCTGGTGACCTTTTAGTTTTAAGCCAGATTTACTGGTAGAAAGTACCATAGGTGTGTTGTTGTTTTTCCCCTTAAAATATCAGGTTTTGCTTTTGAGAAGCTTGAGGCTGATATTCAACAGCTCTTAATTTCCAAGTAATTAAA
>NW_009970716.1:4292427-4331117 GCF_000747805.2 Chaetura pelagica
GTGATATTTCTCTCTGACTCACATCCACTACAGCTGCTGTGTTTTCATTCTGACAGGTCAAACAGGTGGATATCAAACAAAAGCTCTTTCTCTCAAGGTGGTATAATATGTCATTCTAGGAGCAAGTAAAATTGCTAGCATTTCCTTCCTTAATTTCTCTTTCTGGGTATTGTGTGCAGAGCCCAGGGTAGCACATTCTCTGGGCATGGTGTCTTCCTGGAAACTATTGTGCTTATGGTTTCAGAAATATGCTTTCTTAGCACAAGCAATTTATTTGGTACCCATGAAAACTGTTGAGGAAATAAATACTTCTTTGCAAATGAACTGTGATTTGAAATGTTGACCACTTGTACAGAAAGCACAGACCTTCATGCTGTCCTATTATGGATTCAGATTGACAGTTCTAAAGGTTAAAAGTAACATGCACCCTGGGCAGGCATAGCCTATATTATGAATATAAACAGTATTGGTTTTCCAATTGGTCTGGGAATATAATTATCAATTTTCCATTATCTCCTTGCAAGGATCTCCAATTAAAATTGGCATGAGGACAGGTTTGAAAATGAGCACCCGAAGAAATGCACTTGGTCCAACAGACTGTTAGATTATTATGATTCTAATGAAAATCAGTTAAGTAGGGATCTAAATGAGAGAGGTCCTATATCCTCCCAAAGTTATTTCTGCCTCCAGGTCTTTGGGAATTTAATAATGTTGTGAAATTATTGTTAGTACCCTGGGTGTAGCTGAAAGAGCAAAACAGGAGTTTCTAAAGACCTCACAGTCACAGAAGGTAAGATCAGGATGACAGACTGGTACAAGATATTAGTAGACTATATTAGAGAAATTTAAAAATTCTGCATTACTGAAATATTTTTAATTTCCATTACAATTGGCAAAGTCTATTTCAGTAATGGATTTTCTTATTTTTTGTTTAATTTTAAAAATAACCTAAATGTCTGTGTAAGGCTTTCAGCTGCAATTGTGACCGCTTGAGTAATTAGACAATTAGAAAGAGAAGGAAAGCTTTGTGATCAATTCAAAGTGCTTCTTGAAGATGGACTAGCTTCTTAGATACTTATATAATTAGGGATATTTTTTATGCTTATGGGAAAATACTATCTGTACAATGATAGTAGTTACTTTGAACATTCTAGTCAGTTCTAGTTATTTTTCAAGGATGCAATCTACATACTTGTCCTGGTTTGAGCCAGGATGAAGCCAATTTTCTTTTTACTGATTTTTTTTCTTCCTTCATTGAACTCTCTTAACCACACAAGTTTCCCAACTAAGTGGATTGATGCTGCTGGAGTGTTTACATTACAGCTGAGAGATCAAGGACATTTTGCTCAGCTTTAGATGCTAAAGGAGCAGAAGAGTTGTATCTGCAACCCCTCCCATAGGGAGGAGCAGATTAGACAGACGGCAAACGTGGCCAAAGAGAGTATTCCATCCCATAATATCTACGTGAGGCTCAGTATAAATTCAGAGATTTTGGAAGTCGGGCCCCTTCCTTCCTGCTGTTTCTTCCCTTCTCTTCTGTTCATGGCTGGCATCCAGAGGGGACTCCATCTCTCCATCACCGTTGATCCCCAGGCCTGTGTGTCCCTGACCCTCGTAACTCTCCCCTCAGCTCCTGTCTGCTCTGCTGCTCTCTCTGGGGCATTTCAGAACTGCTCCCAGCTCAGGAGATGCTGTGGGAGTTGCTGGGGGAGGAGGGAGGCAACAGGAGTTCTGTACATTCCTAAATATATTTGTATATAGTTGTACATATTTACTTTATCATTAGTATTTAAATAAAGCTGTCTAGTTTAGTTTTCAATCTGGAAAGTCTCTCTCTCCTTTCCCCACCTGGGTGGGAAGGGATTGAGAGCATTGTTGTTGCTGGTTTAGTTGTTGATCCTGAGCCAAATTGTGACAAGACTTTAACAATGCCCTCTGCTGCCCCCCTCCCAAAAAATAAAAAAAACCCCCACCACCACCATCAAAACCTCACAACAAAACAACAACCCAACAAACTCCACAAACCAAAAACCCCCCAAAAATGCAAACCTCAAAGACAAAATGTAGTGCATATACTCTGAAGGCAAGATTTAAAATAATTTTGGATGGGTTTTCTTTTCTAAAAATATTATTTTGTAGAAAATACAGCACTCAAGGTGGCTATTCAGCATATTTCGTTCTTTCTAATCCCCGTATCTGACTGCCTAATTTGGATACCTGAGTGAGGAGTACCGGATTTAATCTTCTAATCTTAATCTACTGGGTGATTTGTCCTTCTGGGTTTTAGTGTGTAAACTGTAGTCAGTTGTTGGCGTTTAGGCCCACAAAGAAGGATGTAGCTGCTCACACACTCCATCCTCTGGCTGTGGGATGGGGAGGAGAAAATCCAACCAAAAGTTCATGGGTTGAGACAAGGACAGGGGGGATTCACTCCCCAGTTATGGTCTCAGGCAAAAAAGACTTGACGTGGGGGGGAAAAAAGCAATTTATCACTAATTAGAGCAGGACAAAAAGAAAAAAAAAAAAAAGATCTTAACTACCTGATCTCACCCCTCCCTTATTCTGTGGCCTAAATTGCTTCATTCTGGAGCTCTTTACCTCTTCCCTCTCAGCAGTGCAAGGTTACTGGAATGGGGTTGAAAATGAGTTGATCACATGTTGTTTTCTGTTGCTGATTCCTCCCCAGGGGGAGGACTCCTTGCCCTCTCCTCTGTGCTCCTTCACGGATTGCCAGGCACAGCTGCCCCTGAGCCATGGGCTGCAGGGGGATCCTGCTGGGCCAGCTCGTCCCCCTCCTTCGTCTGTGACCTTGGTACCTTTACTCAGTGTTGGTCTCACTTCCCCTTCTCCTCTGCCCTGCAGGTCTTAGAAAAGTTTTGTTTCCTCCTCTTGAAGAAGCTAATGGCAGCGACGCAGACACAGTCACTGAAGGGCGGCGCCTTAGCCAGGGGCAGGATTGGGTTTGGAGCTGAGCGCGCTTTCAGCACCTTCTCACAGGAGCCGTCCTGGTGCCACCTCCCATGCTACCAAAGCCCTGGCATGTTCACCCAACACACCTGGACCACTTTGCTCCTTTACAAGTGGCTTTCTTTGAAAATGGGCCTTCCTGCTCATTTCTCTTAAGAATATTATTGCCTGGCGTCAAACTTCCTGGCTGAAGATGTGTGGCTGTCCCCCTTCCTCACCTGTGGTAAGTCTTGTGGCTGGTTGGGCCTTCGACTGTTTTCCACTCTGAATATGACCAAAATCAGTGTTTTTGAAGCACAATGTGTTAATCTTTCTTACACTGTGCCTGTGTTACAAAACCTCAGTCATAAAATGGTTGATCTTGAAAGGAATCTCTGGAGGCCACCTGGTCTGTGCCTCTGCTCATGGTGGTCAACCTGGCCTGTTGCCCAGGGTTGTGTCCAAGCAGATTTTGAGTATCTCCAAGGATGGAGCCTCCACAAGTTATCTGGGAAACTTGTGCTGGTGCTCGGTCACACTGACAGTAAAAAAGTGTTTCCTGATATTCAGAGGGAACTTCCTACGTTTCAATTTGTGTTAATTGCCTTTCATCCTGTTGCAGGGCACCGCTTAAAAGAGCCTTGCACTGTTGTCTACATAGTCTCCCTTCAACTGTATCCATGTGTTAATAAGATACCCCCTGAGCCTTCTGTAGGCTAAATAGGGCAGTCCTCTGACTTCCCTTGTATGAGAGATGCTCCAGTCCCTTCAACATTTTTGCAAGAATCTCTCTAGTATGACGATGTCTCTTATACTGGGGAATGCAGAATTGGACACAGAAATCCAGAGGCAGCCTCACCAGTTCCAAGTAGAGGGGCAGAATCGCCACCTTTGACCTGTTGCCAATATTCCTCCTAATGCAGCCTGGGATATTTTTGCCTTTCCTGCCACAGGGGCACCTTGATAGCTCATTTTCAACTTGGTTAGCCATCTTTTACATGTATGCTATGTTTTGTGTTGCTCTGCTTTCTCTGTCTCTTGGTTGTGAAAGTAGGTGATTGGCAGCAGTTATTTCAGCCTTGCTGGCATGGCAGTCCTTGCTAGCAGATCTTGGCCAGCTGTGTCTTTGTTTTTCTTCTGGAGGCAACCAGCTGAGGTGCAAAATCCCTCTTAATTCATCTCTTCTAAGCTCCAAAAGACTAATTATTGCTTTGGCTCAACCCAGGAAAAGCAGTCCCTTGTGAACATGACTTGTGTAAGACAAATCAGCATTTTTATTTACTATTGTGGCTTCTATAAAACCCCTTTTGTGTTTTTTTGTTTTTTTTTTTTGTGGTTTGGTTGGTTGTTTTTTTTTCTCTAGGGGTTCAGGCTGGAGGATATCTCATCTGACCTGACAGCTTTTGTTGTCAGACATATGATACAAGCAAAGCTGTTTGTGTTACTGTTCTCTTTTGCCTCACTTATGTTTTGTCATTTGAGAAAAAGCAACCCAAGGGATAATCCAGGTCCTTTTGGTTCCTTTTCTTGGTTTTGTGTATAATTGTATTAGCTCAGGTTAATGAAAAAGTACTGTACAAATCTGTATTTATTGTTTTGCAAGAACTGTTAAAGAGCGTATGGCTACTTCTAGGATGTCATTATTAGGAATAGAGGTTATTTATTATCTTAATGCTAACTGTATGTAGATGAACTGCAGGAAGCCTGCAATTTTTCAACCTCCCCTTCGGAGGTTTGCAGAAATATTGAAAATCAATACAGCTTCCCCTTTACTGTATTTTAAAAATCTACAGTTTTTCCTCTTCCTTCGAGGTAATTAATCCTTGTTTTCCAGCTCAGAGAAAATCTTTGTGGACATGACTTCTACAAGTGGGCACTGTAGCTACCTCATCCTCTGTATCTTTAGCAGAGGCTTAGTATGAACTCCTGCATGTGCGCCTCAAAATTACTATGAGTTTATTTCCTGTAAAGAAGTTCTTAATTCAGTCTGAATTTTACTTGTATTCCCAATTCAGGGGGAATGACTGAAACATGCCAGACAAAGGAAAGGGTGCAACTGTTGGCAAAGTATCTGACTGGCTCTAAATGGGAATATGTGGATCTCTCACACTTCACAATAGAGACAGTACAAACAGCCAGTGATATTTAAATCTTAGAGATCTTGCTCATTCTTTTAAGTTTCACTGCACTGTGCTGAAGAAGTTAGAATTCATTCAGTTTGCTGTTTTGGCCAAGTCTGGATTTTCAGTTGACTAATCACATTGTTAATCTACTCATTTATGTCTTAGAGAAGAGCTTGAATGGGAAGGAATGAGGATTGCAGACTTGAATTTTGAAGGGTGGTTTTGATTTACATTTAATTTCCAACTACTTGCAGGTGCTTGGATAGATAATTGCCAATGTCTAAATTTCCTAGAAAGCGTAAGTATGAAGTCTGAAAAAATTAGTTAATATAAATGTGCTCTTTCTATCAAGATGACGGAAAACGGCACTCCTGCACTTGCAAAATTATTGCTGTATAATGTAACTCAAATACAAGAGCCAGCAGTGTGCCCAGGTGGCCAAGAAAGCCAATGGCATCCTGGCTCGTATTAGAAATAGTGTGACCAGCAGAAATAGAGAGGTGATTGTCCCCTTGTACTCAGCACTGGTGAGGCCACACCTGGAGTG
Source organism: Chaetura pelagica (assembly GCF_000747805.2). Lineage (NCBI taxonomy): Eukaryota > Metazoa > Chordata > Aves > Apodiformes > Apodidae > Chaetura > Chaetura pelagica. Next base: position 4,298,044 of record NW_009970716.1, read on the forward strand.
TTGTGTCCAGTTTTGGGCACCTCAATTCAAGAGAGATATTGAGGTGCTGGAGCAAGTAAGGAGGAGGGCAACAAAGCTGGTGAAGGGCCTAGGGAATAAATCTTATGAAGAACACTTGAAGGAGCTGGGAATGTTTAGTTTGAGGAAGAGGAGGCTGAGGGGAGACCTCATCAGTCTCTACAACTACCTGAAAGGTCATTGTAGAGAGGGTGGTGCATGTCTCTTTTCACAGGTAATTAGCGACAGGACAAGAGGAAATGGCTTCAAGTTGCAACAGGGTAGGTTTAGACTGGACACTAGGAATTTTTTTTCACAGAAAGAGTGGTTAGACACTGGAATAGGCTGCTCAGGGAGGTGGTTGAGTCACCATTCCTGGATGTGTTTAAGGGTATTTTGGATGTGGTGGTGGTGGATATGTTTTAGGGGAGAACTGTGTAGAGTAGGAATGATGGTTGGACTCAGTAATCGCAAGGACGTTTTCCAATCTGAATGGTTCTATGATTCTTTGAATCATAGCAAATGATACTGTTTTTAATCTTAGTTAGACTTCTAATCACAGAATGATTGAGGTTAGAAAGACCTCTGTATGTCATCTGATCCAGCTCCCTGCCCAAGCAGGGATATGTAGATCCTGTTGCCCAGGACCATTTTCAGATGGCTTTTGAGTATTTCCAGGGAGGGAGACTTCATACAGTTTGTCACCATCCTCTGGAATGTCCTTCAGTCCACTTCAGTTTCTGCTCATGCAGCCTATACTTCATCAGCCTGTCTATGGGAACCTCATGTGTCAAAAGCTGTACTGAAGTTAAGGTAAGACAGTGCCTAGTGCTTTTTGGCAGTGGATAGGGGAGAGAAGCCTCATCTACCAAGCCAGTCATTTCATCACAGAAGGTTACTGAGTTGATCAAACATGATCAACATGATTCTCCTTTGTAAATCCATGCTAACTAGTTCTAAACACCTTCTTTCCCTTCATGTACCTAGAAATGGTTCCCAGGGGTAGTTGCTCTGTCACCTTTCCAGGTTTTGAGGTGGAGGTGGCTGACCTACAGTTCTTTAGGTCCCTTGCCAGAGTCAACTTCAGGTGGCCTTTTGTTTCATCAGAGTCTAGGAACTTCTGACCCTCTTAAATGAGGGACCCGTGCTGCTTATAACACTTGTGAGAAAACACATGTATTACTTTTTTTTGGTGCCAATATTGAAATTAACACTTGCTTTATTGCTTCCTGTAGACATGAGAGCTGGTATTATGAAGAAAAAGTGTGTGATGAGTTTTTAGTCAAATGAACCCATTTGACATTGATTTAACGTAATACATTTATAAGTTCTAAATGCTATTAAGATCCTGTCTGTCTTCAAAGAGGGGAGAAAAAAAAACAACACCAAAAAAAAGATAAATGCTTGTAGAGATTTTATTTGTGAAGCTGAAAAAATCCTAATGATCTGCTAGTCAGCAGCATTAAATGATGTAAGTCACCAAATAAGAAGTTATGGTTGACAACCATTTCTGTTCTGGTTTTCATAATCTGATTTGCTGGATTTGGAAATAAAGATTTCAGTGATTTAAAGTATGTACTGTTGTTCTCTGAAAGGGAGATGTATTTATCGACAGAGGTTGAGATCAGGAACTGTTATGTACAATAATGACAGTCTGTTTCAGTGTTCATTACTTTCACACTCTGAAAAGCCTGTTCCATGTAAAAGCATTTGCATGTTCTTGTATGTTTTCCTCTCTAGGAAAAAGATAAGTCTCTGCAGATATCTTCAGAGATGTATCCATCTGCTTGTCCCAGTGAAGAAAGGGTTTGGGAAAAAATGTTGTAGTGGAACATAACTTTATACAGAACTGATGATCTTCTAATGCATACACAAGAGAAAAAAAAGCCAATGCATTTGCTCTAAAACACCATTTACAGTGTCTTCCAGTCTACTTGTCAGACAGAAAAGCATAATATTGTGTTTGAAAAATTATAGTCCTTAAAATAACATACATTTTCTGCCTCTTGAGAGTGAACTTTTGGGAAGCTGCTGATCAGATGCCAAGAACAATAAAGAGGGAAGAAAATTATCTCTATGCATATCATATTTGTTGCAGATTGGTATTGATGTGTTGGCTATTGCAATGAAGTTCAGAACATGATATTTGGATTTTTAGTGACTCTTGACCTTTATCCCATCTGCAAAAGGGAGAACATACATAAGACAATGGTATTCTAGAGAAAACAATAAGTTTCAAGAGAATAAATATTTCTATAATTAAATGAAACATTTAATGGTTCTTAACTTGCTTGCCCTCCCACACTTTTACAAACTACTCAGTCTGATTTTTGTAACTTTCCAATTATTTTTTTCTTTAATGGGTCTTTATGCAAGAAATGTACTCTTTCTGCATTGAAAAATTGCTTGCACAATCTGTAATGTTATATATGTTATATTCCTCAGATTTTTTTACCTTAGCTGAGGTGTTAGGATAACTCATTTTATGCTTAGTGATGAATCCACCCCCATGACAATGTATAAAATGGGTGTATGCTTGTTTAGAGCTCTGATACCTAAGCTCGAAGAGGAAAGACAGGTATGAATTAGAAAAAGGTTAAATCCAAGAGAGAACAAAATGCTGTCATTAAGCATATACACAAACTGAATACAGCAGAAATTTTCTCAGTGCCTTGTATGCCTATGTCCTTATATATGGCATTGAACCATTCACTCCAGTAGATGCTTGCTGTACCATGAACTTTGTAATATACAGAAGAGTAGATCTGAACGATTTAGTGCCATTCTGAAGAAGGAGAAGAGTGGAGAAAACAGATGAGGAAAAACCTTTAGGCAATAACTATCATAGATCCAAGAAGCTGATCTTTGAGTCTGTAAGGAAAAATGTTCCTTTTCCTAATGAAAGGAATAATAGGAAAGACTGGGTAAGGCTGTGGATCTTCTTGTGTTCATTGCTGCTCCTTATCTTCTAATGGTTTTCCTCCTTTCCTTGGCAAATTTCTCTTTAGCAGAGCTGGGTAGTAGGGATGTTATAGAGATCCAGGCATACAATTATTTTCCATCAAGGTTACATGTCTGTCTTGAACTCAGCTAACTGGAAACTTTTTCTGAAGTTTGCCTGTCTACCATTTCTATATGTAGTGGCAGAATGTCCATGGTGAGAGAATATATACATGGATTTAAGAATACAAGATAATAGAAGAATGGCAGTGGAGTTTTAAGACACTAGAAAATCTAACTCAGAAATTTCAAATTAAGAACTACTGAGAAAATACATTTATCTTGAAATAACACAAATGCAAGCACCCAAGTACCAAGTTTCTACTTATTACAGAGAAAAAACAAAGTAATGCTTTAGTTTATGTTCACTTTGTGGCAGAAAGGTGTGAGTTTGGAGGGTCTTACAGTAGAAATGAAGTTTGACAGAATATCTACATCAACTTACAATCAAGCTAGTAATAGATATTATTTGAATTACCATTTCTAAATTATTTTTTTTGTTAAAGGGTTGTATCATGTTTATGATGGAACACTTTCAAGGATGTTTATTTCAGTGTCTTGGGGCCTGAGGGTGGAAAATGAGTTCTGTGTTTCCAGCATGGGGCAAAAGGTTTAAAATATTAAATATATATATATATATATTTTTTTTTTTTTTTCCCCAGGGTTTTCTGAGATTTAAGCAGATGGGACTTTGATTTCAAGCATAAGCCAAATGATAAAAGATTGGAAATCACACCATTAAAAAATTATAAGCAGCAGGTTATATTTCTAACACTCACTATTGTTAATTAACCTTTAAAAGCTGATCACATAGAGAGAGCCTGGGGTTTGGTTTCTGTGGGAACACTTTTTAGTAGTAATGAGCACCTGAGGATTCTTTTCTCTCCCAGAGTGAACATGACATTTCATTTCTCTAAGATGTGCGTGTGATGCCAGCACCTTTCAGCATTTTCAGCACAGCAAGAAAGCTTGGTATTTTCCATAGGCATGCAGAAAAAACAGTGATTTTTTATTTTTTTCTGCTTAGGCTAGACTTGACTCCAGATTTTCCACTCTCACCTCCAAGAGTTAGTCCTGTGAATAGCATTAATTTTCAGAAGTGTTTCTGGGAACCTTTTGCTGACATTTTACCATCAGCAGGAGTGAAAATGAAGGCTTGTAATGACTTCTTCACTTTTGCTTGTATTTATCCAATTGGATATGTTTGCATCTTTGAAGCAATTTTAAAATACTTAAAAAAAAATATTATTATTTAATTGCATTAAAATAGGCATGAAAAATAATGGCAAAAGAATACTAGTTTAGGATCTTGAATCTAATTGCTTCAGAAGGATCACTGGGCTATTTCAGTTGTATGTGCAGCATGACCTGGATCCTACAAGTGCTTTATGTGAACTTGACTTTCTAATGAAAAAAAAAAAAGAAAAAAGTTTTCAGAATGAAAGGAACCAGGGACCAATGTCTGTAACCTGTCTATGTACATAGACTCTTCCATGAAGGTGGAAAAGACCCTGTGCTGATCTACTGCCACCCACAGCCCCAAATCTCAGCTTGACAGTGGGACCAGCTGTTGCAAGGAACACAGATGCTTTAAGTATTGAGCAGGTATCTGAAGATAACTGCAGATGTTAAACACATGAATGTGCAGAGCTGTCTTGAGTGTCTATATATGTATAGATAAGCACATATGTTGGCTTCTGCTTTTCCCCTTTTTGCTTATTTTTCCTAGGCTTGTTCATCTTTCATCTAGAACCCCAAGGGTAGACACCACAGTGAATAAAATGTTTGGAAGTGTTTTTGAAATGTTTTAGGTTGCAAATACTTTCATTAGAGAGTGTTATAAAATTCTGTATCCTGAACATACTGGTGTTTGGCATTTTTTCATTCTGATTAAAATGTGTTTTCCTTTTCTGTGGCAAAATAAAATCTAGTATAGTTACTGTGTTAGGAATTAAAAATTATCTGAATGTAAGGTTAATATTTTTTAGTCTATATGGCTATTCTGTGTCATTCCCTCTCTTAAACTTCACATTAGACTGGAGAGAGTTTTCTGATTTTTTTTCCACAGAGACATGAATTAAATAAAAAAATCACTATATATAAGAATTGGAATGATTTTCTGACTTTTTAAATTAACTCTAGAAAAAGTAGTGTTGCAGTTTAGCTTTAAAAAGTTAGTATTTCTACCTATTTCAGAATGAGATTAGCTGGAAATAACGGTCTACCTGGTTGTTTTCAGTCCTTCCTTTCTATTAAAAATTTCATTGACTTCAGTTCCTAGTATTTGTATTAACAGATGCAAATGGCCCAATATATTGAGGTACAGGCAATCGGTTTGAGTCCACTTGTCAGGAACACCTGACTTTTTTACAGATATATTACCAGTATGAGAAAAAGGTCTTCCTCAAGCAGGTAATAGTCCATGAGTATATGGCCAGCAGTACGTATTCTGTGTAGGACAGATGAATTAAACAAAATCTTAAATAGCTGAATCTGATTGTATGCTAGAGGAAGACATGAAAAGAAAAAGACTTCTTTTTTTATTCTGCTTCTGCACTTCCCCAACAAGCTTTGCAAAACAGAGCTCGCATAAACTGCTGTTTGTATGAAGAAGTTCACAAGATAAAACTTCCAAACCTATCAACAAACAACCACTTGTCATAGACTTCATAATAGAAGAAAACCCCAGAGATCCCTTGTGTCAGTTTCTGAGTTTGAGAGAATAAACGTTGTGCCTGAGAAATAGGGAAGAAAAAAAGTGTCTAATTTTGCTGTTTTTTGTTTTTTTTATAAATACAACAAAAATACAAATACTCTCTAAAGTTCAATATCTCACTTTGTTTTTCCCCCTAGATGTTAGTAATTGTATGCTTCAAAATAAGACACTAAGGGTTTAGGTTTTATTTTGTAGATACACAAGCTTGGTACAGCATTTATGTATAATTCACTGTTGTCATATTGTGATTTCCATTTGTATAAAGCATAATAAATGTGATGCAGAAAAAATCCAGAATATGAAAAGGAAATTGGGAGCCTCAAGGAATTTATATCCACAATTTCATTCTGTTCTGTGATCTACTGGATCCTAATGACTTAGGTATTGGAAAAAATTTCAACTAGAGTAAGAGTTTTAAAGTTGTAAAAACTCTGTTTTATTGAAATTAATTGTGAAACTCTTTTTACCTTATTGGAGAAGTCTTCTCTTTCTGTAATTTGGATCTGGGTCTTGGGGTTCTAGCACTTCATATTTCTGTGAAACCTGTACCAGGCTTTCTTTCAAAATACTGAAGCCCTAACTGGGGCTAAAAGAATGAAATTATGACAGCAGCTTTGGAGTAGTAGCCAAAATAATCTCTGCAGTCAGAGGAGGTATTTTGTGCACCTGTCTTCACTGTTTCAAAACACCTACTCTTTCTCAGCTTCTAAATTAATAGCAGCAAAAGTTGAACCTAGAGTCTATGAGGGTGGAGAGGATTCTTAAGGTGTCTGAATAAGCACCTTTAGTGTTGTTAACTATTTTTTCCAATAACTTTCTGTAAGAAAGGCCATTGAAAATGGAAGCCTTGTGGTAAAGAATGTCCCTCAGATTTTTTCTGAATAAGAAGCAAATAAAATAGATGTTAATGCTGATGGAGGGTGTAAATGTCTTTTCTTACTTCTGTAATTTCTGTCTGATGAAAGAAGAGGAGAAGAATGACTACAAGATGTGCCTTAGGTAGCTGCAATAGGCACAGGCTGGCAGGGCATTGTTACAGCCTTTCTATGCTCTGCAAATGTCATTATAAGTGCCACAAGAGCTGAGCTAGTGACAGAGCTATCAATATTGGCAGCAGCCAGATGAAATTAGTATGCAATCTTCTTAAGTTTACCCATCTCAAGTATTGCTGCCTTCTGCTCTAGTGATCCTTTAATAGTACTCACACTTATTTTTACATTGTTTATCACAGTGGTTTTTCACAATTGCAGACTTTTTACCAAGTGAGTAAAAAGAAACAAGGGAAGTTTCAAGAGATAAATCCTCTTGATTTTTCTGACTTGGGTTTGTTTTTTATGTAGATATTGTACTTTGAAAGCTTTGCTTGTTTCTGGATACATAAAATTCCCTTTCAGTCTGAAGATACATTTAGGAGGCCCTTTTGGTTATGAAGGCAGCTTTTTGTGCATAATTTCTTGGTCATATACGTATCTATGCAGTAACTTATTTAGTATGTTGGCAGGAATGACTTTTTTTGCATTTGGGGAATTGGGTCACATGATACAGATGACTTCTCTGAAGTTTGCATAAAGCAAAGTTTGTGTCTTCTCTAGTCTGGGCTTGCACTGTTTTGCGTTCTGAATAATTTCCTTCATGTTTCCAAGGGAATTTTTACTTCTAAACACAAGGCTATTTTCTCAGGTTAATGAATGCAGAAGATGATAAGCATATCTGACAAACTTTTTTGACAGTTCTCAAGTGAAAAATGCCAGAAAAGAAATGCACCAGAAAAGAAACAGATTTTTCTTCAGAAGCTTTTGAAGACTTCTACATCATGAAGGAACATGATGATTTCTAACCTTTTGGATGTTGATTTTATCAGTTACTGGTTGACAAATGACAGGCTGACAATAAAAGCACTCATCAAGTTTTCTATCTGTATGTGTGTGCATCCGACTATAACTTGCTGAGTATGTGTTTTGCCCACTTAATGAGTTTCCATGTCATCTATTTTATGCTGTTTCAGATTCTGCTTAAGTAAGAAGCTGTTGCTTGAAGTTGCCTTTTTTTTGTTATGGGAAAAGGCAATGGTGATGCTCATACTCTCTTTTATCAATAAATCGCCTGTGTCCATATAGCTGTTTATAGTAGCAGAGCATACTTGCAAAATTACTGAAGTACTGGGAGTTTTCTGATGTGTCATCATCTTTCCTGCCCCTGCAGGTGCAGGGCTATACCTCAACAGATGTTGAAGATGGTACCTTACTGGCTCTTTATTGTAGACATTAATTTTTCTTTGTCAGTTAGTTACAACAGCCTTAGGTTGTGCCTTTTCTATTACCAAACTGTCACTTTCAGTAGAGGATGGGAAATAGGTAGAATACTAGAAATACTAGAAGTCCTGTTATCGCTTCACAGTTGTGTCAGTGTGAGTCTCCTGCTTGCTATCTCAGAATTGATTAAGTAGGATTTTTTTAACCTTGTTCTGTTCTTGGATTTGTTGTGTAGTTCCCTTCCCCACCCCCCAGGTTTTCCAGCAGATCTTTCTATGTACAGAACAAGATGGAAAGACTGTCTCCTTGAGCAAGATAGTCGTATGTGATGCAGTATGGTAAATTCTAACTATGATATATACACAACAACTTGGAGACTGATTTTGTCTTGATCCTATCATGCCTGAGGTGGCATATACTTCTGTAAACAGCAGAGGTGAATGAGCTGACATTCTGCTCCATGTTATCTTGGTAGTTCTTGTTTTGAGTTGTGATTTTTATTTGAGGCTTTGGTTATATTCAGGTCAATTTGCATGTAGTATGGCATTCATTAAAAAGTATTTCTGTGAAAGAAGGACTTAAAAAAAAATGTTCTTTTTCTGTAGCTAAAGACTTCTGCAATATATGTACAATGAATTTTAAAATAGATGAGACTATCTGCATTTCTTAAAAGCTTCATCTTGCTGCATCTGTGCTTCATGCTAACCTTTATTTTCATTCAACTGGAAAGCAACTCTGTTTACAAACAGCTCTAGTTAAATACCATATTTTTCTTCTTTTAAATACGGTTTTCATTCTTTTAATTAGAGACTTCAGACATCTGAGTTTAGCATTTGTTATACTACCAGCTGTAAGAATGTAAACAGTCTTGGGTTCCATGATGAATATTTTACAGTAGTCTGTAGAGGAAGAGAGGGGAAAAAAACCTCTCAAAAGCAGCCCTTCTTAAACTGTGCACTTTTGAGTTGGGTAGGTATAACATGATGAATATCAATGTGGCTACCTAAAAGCCTATAAAATCAGGCTAATAATTTGCTGTTTCATTAATACTTTCAATATGCGCAGATAGGGTTTGTATTTTACTCCAGAACAGAGAAAGCACGTATTTACAAAGCCCAAGTACAAATGAGCTTCATGTACATAATCTCCTTTGGAGTTTGGCATTATTTAACAAATTCTCAGGAAGCCTTTTTAGTGAAACCTAATTTTTCATCTTAGAGCTGCAACTAGGGCTGCTCAGGTTCTGTCTTTGGAAGACAGCTGTGTGTTTCATCAATGTGTTCAGGTAAAGAATCCATACTATAAAACTCAGTAACATCTTTCTGAAGAGATCTGACTTTCATTTGCTCTGTAGTATTATTTCAATACCATTTTTAGAACAAATTTTCACAGAGCTGGGAGTTCCTCTCTGTTACATTAAAGGGGTGCAGCTCAAGTCAACAGAATTGCAATGGAGCTGCAAAATGAAAGAGAGAGAACTGGGCTTTGTGCTCATGAATCTGTATTCCGGATTTTTTAGGGGTATGCTTGATTTGTGTAGAGGTAACCATTTCTGCAATAAATACAGCCCATTTGGAAGACGACACTGATTTAATCAACTTAATAGTGGAATTATTTTTACATTATATCTGAAAGAAATTGGTCAACCTATTACTTGAATGATTACACTAACAGTTATGAAATTGATTTAGAGATTGAATAGTTGTGATTGGTTTGCAATACTTTCAAACAGTTACATTAATCTCATGTAACTAGCATTTTTCATTACTTACATTGTGTTAGTGTCAGCAGATTAATGTATATAAGAGAATATAGAAAAGAATGATCTGTTTATTGAATATTTGTGTGGTTTTGAACACTACTGTCAGGGAATTTACTGTATCTGAATAAAGTAGTAGTCTCCCCTGAACATATCCTAAGATATACTAGCTCCAGATCATTTTTATCTTTAACTTTTCATAAAATAATGGACAAGAAATATGAGTGAAGACCAGAAGAGAAAAGCAATAGAAATCAGATTACATAAAAATCAAGATGATGCAAAGATTTCACTCTCTTCTCTCTTAAATAAATGAGCATAACAGCTAAACTCAGGTTTTCTCTCTGAAAATTCATCTTTAATTTTGTCTGGTTTGTGTGAGCAGCTTTACAAGACTTTTAAATAATGACATCTTTCATCCCCATTTCAATGGAAACAGAGAAGATAGGTTCTGTGTTACATTAGGAAAGGAAGACAATAATTACAACTGATTAGAGGAAGCCTTAAGGGATTCTGGAGATGCAATTAGTCTTCACATGATCATCTGGCTTTAGAAGTGGGGCCCCCTTTGTCAAGAAGAGTATCAGTCCTTCTGACCAAAACTAAGGAATGTGAAGCAAGTGCTGAAAGGTCCAGCTTGATCTATATTTTGTTCAAGATTGCTAAATCTGAGGATGGTGAAATTATGGCTTCATAGCCAGGAACATTTGACAAAAAAACTGGTGTTTGGTTTTGTCTTAGATGTCCTCAGAACATCCAAACAATTAATGTTTATCAAATGAGCCCTGAATAAAAGAGGTTGTTACATTCTTAACCATTTGATTTTTACAGTGGTTGTTCAACATGCAGTACAGATGTACTCAACTGTTTTACAGCAGCAAAATTTCAAAGTATTTCTCCTGGAGACATACAGTAGATTGCAATACCTGAAGTTGCCTGGTGGAGTTATTCTTCATGTTAGTTGAATATACACATTTAAAACAAATATCTGAAAGATTTCTGTTTTGAAGTTTCATTTTGAAGTCTTATGGGGAATGAGAATTCTTACCCTTGTAATCATACTGAAGGTGGAAATACACTAGAGAGGTGTTTCAGTATTACAGCCTCTGTATTAGCTGAGTCCATTAAATACTCTTTTCCCAATAGCAATAATCAGACTTTCCAATAAACCTGTGTAACCTAGTTCACTTCATAGCTCAGAGTGTGATGCTGAGATCTCATGAGGAGAGATGTGCCACTTTCTTGCTATTTTGGGCAGAGTAACTGGAGCATTTACCAGTTTGTAACACAAACATGCTAACATTTATGCTGCTGCTTAAAATTATTCACTTATCTGCATTAGCAGTGTGGGTGGCCTACTTAGATGGGCATTTGCCTTTGGTTGTCTGGTCTTAATACATCTTCTTCCATTCTACTTCTTTACTTAATCTGTTATGCTTGCTTTTAATTTTCTCTCTCTCAGTATATGTATTTTTATTTCATTGTCTGTTGTGTATCTCTAATCAAGTAGGGAAACAAATGAATAGCAGAGAGAGTCCATGTGGGTGAAAAGCCTGCATTAATACAGGGATTACTAGGATTTATGACTACTACTGTTACCAGTAGAATAAGTATTAAATATTGAACAGTCAAGTAAATGAGAATTCTGTGACTTATCTGGGATGACTCATTTTTTGACTATAGTTTAAACCTATTTTTTCTGAAGATAAGTACAAATTACTCAACCTTCACACAGTGCCTTTGCACATGTGGAAAAAGAAGGTTTTTAGATATGTGGCACTGAGTTTATAACATTGACAGTTTTGAGTGCTCATTGTACTTCAGAGTACAGGCCATTATAAATAGAACACTGCAGGAAGCTTACTTGTCCAGCTTGCTAGAGCTGCAGAATTATTTCAGCTCATTGATAGAGAGATGTTTCAAGTACAAGTATTATCAATCTACTAAATGAACTGGTGAGACTGTGCAATGGAGTACAAAAAGGACTACTGATAAAGTATATAAGGATGTTGTTACTCCTTTATTAGCCTGATATCAAGTGACTTTTCAGTGACTTTTTCAGAATACTGAAAATACTGTTGCTATAACAAAACTCTGCAATTTGAGCATAATGCATGGGTCAGAGCTAAGAACAAGTGAGTCAGAACATAATCAGTGGTCAGTCATGTAAACTATTAAAAAGTACTTCCCTAGCTTAATCATATTATTTTAATAAGTTTTTTGAATTTTTTTTTAAATCACCACAATATTGGTGCAAATCAACATTTTCAGAGGAGCTGGATTCTAGATATTGGGTCAGTTTTCTTGTCCTCAATTTAAAAAAGCCATTCAAGCTTTGCTTGGGATTTATTCCAAGAAAATTAAGCTGCCTATGAGCTGGGTGTCTAGTGTAGCTATCTGAGAGACAAATATTTCCCCTGGAGGCAAGGGGATGAATCTACAGTTTTCTATTGATTGCTTAGGCTAGATGCCAGACGCCAGGCACCTAGCTGCTGTTAGATGAGTAAACTTAGGTAAGGAGGGTTCTACTATAATTGGGTTGGTGTATGTTTTTTGTTGTTGTTTTGGGTTTGTTTGTTATTTTCCCTCTGAAGAACAATACTTTAGTAACTAGGGGAATAATTTCCAGAAACGGAAATGCTGGAAACAGTTTTATGCTGTTAATGAAGAAATATATGCTTGCTTTGGCACTCTGTCCTGTTAAGCTTTTCTTGCTGTAAGATATAGCTTGTCTATCATCTTTCCAGAGATGCTGAAAGACATAAAAATTACTAGAGGTAAAATGTGATGGAATTTCAATATGCATTTTGCAATCTAGAGCTTGTGTGAATGTTGGGCAATAACATCAGAGATGTTGTTACTCTGCCGCTTTTCTCCCACTTCACACTTTGAATGCCTGTCTTGTCCTCCCCTTGGGAGCAGGATATGCTTATTTTCTTCAATCTTTGCAAAAGCTCTCTTTTTTTGGCAAAAAAAAATTGTTAGGCTGAAATTTTTGAAGGCATGGGGAAATTTTTGTTAAACTATGGCTATTGAATAGGAAATGTTGAGATAGGCCCATTCTGTTCAACTCAGAAGCTCATTCTGTTTTTAGCTGTGAGAAATCATGGGCACATAAATAAGGTTTTGCTTCTTTTAGCACTGGGACACAGAAATGAATAGTTAAAACAAGCTAATGTCAAGGCAAAACACATGTACCTTTTCAAAGATATAGTATAAAAATAATGAGCAGCAGTAGTCTTGTTACTGCAGTTCATATCATAGTTTCTGTTTTCCTCCAGAGCAATCACTTTTACATCGTGTATCAGTCAGGAGATAATCTTTTTACTGGGAATCTTATCCAAAAGATTCTTATTGTACTGCTGAGTTGTGGTTGCAGCCTCCTTGAGAATGTTGGTTGGTTTCTTGTTGCTCTTGATTTTTTTCAAACACATGCTGAGAAAATATTGACTGTTTCTGAAATAAGTCTGGTATATTCATAAATCTGAGGCCACTTCAAAAAACAGATACAACGTGGTTAGGGTCATTAGAAACATATTCAGGGTAATGCATGTTGAATGAATGTAAGAGGCAAAATAATGAGAGAAGGTAAGTACTGAGTCTACACACTACATGAGTGTACTGGCCGGGGGTGGGGGCAGGGAGAAGGGGAGGGGAAGAAAGAAAATAAATTAAAAGATGGTCTAGTTATGCTCAAATGCAGCAGTACTTAGAAATGCAACATGTTACGCCCTGTAGCCAGACTTTTAAATAGGTTGGATGTCCTCCAATAATTTAACTGAATCTTTAACATGACTCATGACCAGGCTGAGCTTTGCCAGTTTCACTGCAGGGAATTCCTTCTATGTGAAGGTGACACTTCGTGGCCTGTATATTTTTTGATGTTGTACGTCTTCTTGCCAACTAATCTTTTTAATAGAAACATGTTGGTACTTTAATATCAGTTATTATGCTTTATGTAAGATTATAACAATCAGCAAAATGGTTATGGGATAAAATGCAGAAGCACTGAAGGCACTTTATCTGCTGCTCATCAACAGAGAGGATCTTACGAGTGAAGTGGAGATTGGAGGTTGTCTCAGCCACAGTGACCATGAGGTGATTGATTTCAAAATATCTGTTGACAAAAGGAAAACTGCCAGCAAAACCTTAACACTGGACATGAGGAGAGCAGACTTCTGGTTGCTCAGGGAGCTTCTGAGTCCCCTGGGAAAATATTTTTGTAGGTACTGGGGTTCATGAATGCTGGTCACTTTTTAAACATTACCTCTTAAGGGCACAGGAGCAGGCAATCCCAAAATGTCAAAAGTCAAACAGATGAGGCAGAGGGACCAGCTTGGCTGACCAGGGATCTGCTCTTGCAGATTAGGTGAAAAAGGAAGGTGTATGCCCAGTGGAAGCTGGGTCAAGTGGCATGGGAAGAATACAGAGATGCTGCTAAGCACTGTAGGGAGAAAATTTGAGTGGCCAAAGTTCAACTAAAGCTGAAACTGGCCAGAGCTGTGGGGCACAATAACAAGAGTTTTTTCAAATATATTAATGGCAAAAGGCAGCATAGAAAAAACATGGGTCCTTTTCAGGATAAGGACAGTCACCTCACCAACAGGGATACAGACAAAGCAGAGGTATTTAGTGCATTCTTTGCCTGTCTTCAATATTGATGATGGACCAAGGGGGTGTCAATGCCCTCCAAACTGGAGGACCATGACTGCAACAAGGATCAACTCTTGGCTGCCCCTGAACTTGTTTGGGACCTGCTGCTACAGTTAGATTCCTACAGGTCCATGGGGCATTATGGGATCCATTTGAGAATCCTAAATTTTCTTTTAGACCTAATTTAGTGACATACACAAGTCTGTTACTAGTACTCAGCATGTTACACCAATACATCTGTTCTTACTGAAAATACAGTGAGTATATAATGCATTGTACTTGGTCCTCAATTCTTTCTACTGGAATGTGTGTTTCTTCCCATTGGCTGAAATAGCAAAATATCTCAGTGACCACCCAAGCATCCTTTCAGATGCTGAGAATAGCTGGTTGATTCTTATTTTAATAGCTGGGAGATGTTGTCCTATCCTAAGGCATTTTGATAAGTCACTGTAATATCCACCAGACGGAGAGGGTAAATTACAGAGGAATAAAGTATTGAGACTAAATTCCTGATTCAGAAGTCCATAATGAAATTCCCATGTCTTCCTTTGTGGTTATTAATTTTTATATGCTATTACATATATTCTAGTTGCTAATTAAAATATTTGGGATATTTATGAATATTTTAAATCAGACTTCATGCTAAGCATCTGGTTCTGAGACATGCTGCTCAGAGGTTATTTGATATTGCTAAAGAAAGCAAGCAAAATTCTTTTTAAAATGGAAAATGATATTGAAAACAAACCCCCTCTTTTCTGGTAGTCTCTCACATAAAAAACAGGTTTTCTGTATACTTCAGTTTTCAGAACACATGATGTCTGTTTTTATGTGCTATAATGACAGACATAATTTTAGATAACACATATAAGATATGTGACAGACTACCTGGAAGTGTCATTCTCTGTAAGCACCAAAATTTTGTGGAACACTAAATAGTAGAACAACAGACATCATACCATAGACACTTGCATACTTCCAGTGAAGGACACTGCAGACCAAGGTTGCCACTTTAAAGACTGGGGGAAACAAAGTTTATTGATATGAGTCCATATTTAGGAGCAGACATATCCAGTATTCTCTAGAAAAAAATTATACTAAGCACATTTAAAAATACAGTGATTTTTTTGCAGTTGTCTCAATATGGGCTTGTGTGACCATTAGTTTTGTAGATACAGGAATCATAGAATCATAGAATATACTGAGTTGGAAGGGATGCATCAGAATCATCGAGTCCAACTCCTGTCCCTATGTAAGACACCTCAAGAACCACACCATGTGCCTGAGAACATCATCCAAATGCTTCTTGAACTCAGGCAGGCTTGGTGCTGTGACCACTTCCTTGGGGAGCTTGTTCCAGTGCTTGACCACCCTCTGGGTGAAAAACCTTTTCTTAATACCTAACCTAAACCTCCCTTGATTTAGCTTCTTGCTGTTTCCATGTCCTATCATTGGTCACAGGGGTGAAGAGATCAGTATCTGCCCCATCTCTTCCCCTTGTGAAGAAGCCATAGAAGTGCAGCTCTTGACTGCTTGAGAGAAGTAATTTCAGCATTCTGTTCAGGATGCTTGTATTTTTCTTTTCAGTTGGATATAATATTTTTCTTCACTTTTCACACTGTTCCATATAAATGCCTACTATAAAACAGATGGCTGCACTTCAGTGGTGGATGAAGTGCTGCCTTAGCTCTCTAATTTGTAACCTTAAATGAACAGAATCTATTTTTTAAATTGCTGATTTTTATGAAAACAGCCCAAATCAGGTCACTAACAGACTTTATATAACGGTACCACAGATTGAACTAAAATGGATATTCCTTAATTTTGAAAAAATATCCCCCAAAATGAAATGATGTACCATTCTTATAGTCTTCTGTTGTAACAAGGATTGGAGATATTTGGATGATCTCTCTTCTAAAATTTTGGCCTGGTTTTCTGTGGCTTGTTTCTATCTTCAGAAAGAAATGCCACAAATGGTTCTGTTGTTGATGTGAAAAATCTCATCATTACACGAATTGTTTAACAGCATAACACCTGCAGGGACTTTACCAAAGTATCTCCTACTTTTTAAGTGTTATTGTTCAAACTAGTCATGGCTTTATGTAGCACTGGGAAATCATGGAAGACAAAACCATTCATTTTCTTTAACTGACATGTCTCTTTTTGATAGCTCAAGTAAGTTCAGTTTAGCCTAGCATGGTGAAGTAGCCTAGCAGGGTGAAGTAGATTGCAGCACTGAGACTGCAGGTTGATTCTATGGCACCTGCAGCTTTAAAATTCTTTACACAACAAATCGATATTGAACTCTGATCTAGTATAACCACATACTAATGTTTCAAACAATACCAACAGATCAGAAGAACATGTAATAGTAGGACAAAGCGTAATGATGGCAAAAAATGGATCACAAGAACTCATGAGATATATATATAGTCCTAGTGAATTAAAACTTGCATGCATGTAGACAGAGTTAGGTAGAACTGAATAACCTATTTTAAAGGCTGTTTCAGTTCCCTCTGTTCTTGTTGTTTTTTGGGGTTTTTTGTGTTTTTTTGGTTTTTTTCTCATCCCATCTAAGCTTAAGGGATAATAGATTTGCTCTGGTTTGAGGAAGAGAAAGGAGTTTGCCTGTTTGATGTAAGTCATAAGGATTTTGCATAAGGGTTTAGTCAAAGTAGACACTAATTGAAGTTTTTAGAGTGTGCTAAAACTGTAGGTTTTAAAGTTCTGCAGAGACTACTGCCTTCTTGCTGTAAAGCGTTAAGAATGGCCTCAAGGAGTCTATGTGGGTGCAAAATAGATCAGGGGAAATATTTTGATCATCAGCTAAAAAAAATCTCCATCAAAAACTTTGGACTTGCTTCTGTTGAATGAATTCTTAGTCTATCAGAGCAGGGAAATTTGTGCCAGTCTCAGAGAGAATTATAACTTGGTATTACCTATGTTGCTGAAGACTGAAAAGCAGGTGCTTGCAGTACTCAGATAAGTCACTGGTTTTGTATGATTTCAAATGAAGCATTGAGCTATATTTTCTTTTTTTATCCATTAAGAATTATTTCTATTGTGATAGTTACAGAAAAAGTTACAAAAATATGGCTACCACAGAACACTTGTCACTTGAATAAATTCCTGACTCTTTGTACTGTGAAGCAGTTTTGCTTCGTAAATAGTAACTTGTGTCAGGTTTAGCATTGCTTCTAACAGTGTATCTCAAAATTACTTGAGATTTAAAAAATCTCCACAGAGCAGTGTGATCAGTGGGGTCAGGCTGAAATTTCAGGAACTGACGACCAGTCTTAAATGTGTTATTTGGCTTCATCCTGATAGTTTTACACCTGCTGATTATAATAAAGTATGAAGTACAAATGAAAGGGTTTTTGTGTTTTCACAGGGATTATTGAATATGTTCTGTAAGTTCTCATTCTTTTTGTTCCCTACCCAGTGGAATCTCTCAACAGAGAATGTTAAGAGGATTTCAAATGCTTATTTGCCAAAATGTATGCTAATTTGTTTTTAATTACAACATCTGAAGTTCCCAAGACATTTCTAAATGATACAGGTAAGTATATCACACTATTAACTTTTTTTGAAGTGTTTTTCCAGGAAATAGCTGAAATGGTCCTCTAAATTGTCATCTTTTCTTGCATGTTGGACTGTTCCATATTTATTTTTATCTAATTGCTAATCTGTTGGAGTACATTCACTATTCATTTCCTATGCTAATGTAAATAATATCAGAAGATACAGCTGATACGCATGTCTTTAAATTGTCAAGATCTAATAATAATTAAGTTAAAAAAATAAAAATCTTCTTGGACAAATACTAGCTTTTTACTGTTATGTGAGCTCATTTAGAATGACAGAAAATACACACTATTGCTATAGGGATAATTTCTGCTACGGTTCAACCCCAGCTGGCAACTAAGCACTACACAGCCCCTCACTCAGCCTTCTACAGTGGGATGGGGGGAGAAATGTAGAAAAGTAAAAGTGAGAAAACTTGTGGATTGAGGTGAAGGCAGTTTAATAAGTAAAGCAAAAACTGTACACGCAAGCAAAGCAAGGAATTCTTTCACCACTTCTCATCGGCAGGCAGGTGTTCAGCTGTCTCCAGGGAAGCAGGGCTGTATCATTCATTAGTGCTTTATTGGGGAGACAAAATGTCATAACTGCAAATGTCTTCCTCCTTTCTTCATTTTCCCTCGGCTTTATATGCTGAGCACGATGTCATATGGTACAGGATATCCCTTTGGTCAGTTGGGGTCAGCTGTCTCAGCTGTGTCTCTTCCCAGCTTCTGGGCACCCCCAGCCCGCTCACTGATGGGTGCTGTGAGGAGCAGAAAAGACCTTGGCTCTGTGTAAGCAAGCCTTAGCAGTAACTAAAACATCCCTGTGTTATCAACGCTGTTCAGCACAAATCAAAAACATAGCACTGCACCAGCTTCTTCTTCTGGGAAGAAAATAACTCTAAGCTAAACCCAGCATGTTCCTTTTCCAATATCAAATTGACTTCTTGAGCTGTTCTAGTACTCTATTTTGATCAATGTCAAAGTAGGGTATTGGTAAAGGGAAGAATTTTTTTGTCTGCTCATACGGTCTTTATGCAGAATGAAACATTGGAGTAGAAAATGAACTGTTTTCAAATCATTAGGGAAAACAAAGAAAGAAAATGTTCTGAAAGCTGAGGTTTTGTTGGCTGCAGAATGAATGGAGGAATTCAGATACATGTATGGGGACAAGGTTCCTTAAAATCCCAACAAAACATTATTAAATCCTAAATTCCGAGGGATTCAGAAATAGTAATTTAGACCAGACCTCAAGAATATTTGGGTTATTCTTGGGAATAAAAAATAATGCAGGACAGTCTTGTGGAAATCACCTCAATGGAGGTGCATCATAGAAGGGACAGTTATACTGAAAGTCTAGTTTTTGATCCATCTTATAGTAGCTCGGTCACAACACAGAAGCTTAGGCTGGTGCTTTGTATCTAGGTAATATGAAAGGTTTGCAGATACAGAAGAATTTTCTGAATTGTTGCTTTTTAACAGGAAAGCCAATGTGTGTATGTGGAGGAAGAGAAAGGGGTGGAAGAAGTTGTATGAGTTCAGGCAAGCCTGTATAGGCAGAATGTTTTATACCTGCTTTTAGTTTGGACTGGAACAAGTGTTACTCCACTTTTACAAGCTTGCCCTCTGTGTGTCTTGTCCCATAGTTGGTCGAACCATTTGGCTTGCAGGGAGACAAAAATGCTGCCTAATAAAAATCTATTATATTTTTAATAGAAATAATTCATGAATAACTGTCAGATTTCATAATTTCACCATAATGCTTGAGGTTATTATTTAAATATAAGACCTTGTAGACTTGCAGTGATATGAAGTTGAACATTTCAGAAGCCTTTTTTTGGCAAGGTATCCTTACTGCTTAGTGTCCAGCCAGAAAAATTAGTGAACAGTACTTAGATTTTTGAAAATGCATGCTATGCTTTAAGAAGTGAACATCATTCAGTCTAGAGACTATTTTCAGGGAATAACCAAATTTATTAACTAGGGGAAATATGGAGTCATAAACCTGAAATGTCAGTTGTTACTATCTCAAAACTAACTCTCTAAAGGTCTTGTATCTTTCACTTATGTGCATATATAAGGTTTTCTTCCTTCCATGTGTAAGAATTATTCTCCAATGTCTGAAATAAGAAAGCTGCCAGTTATCCGCAGTTATAGACAGAATGCTATGGTTGAAATTTAAGTTATGTTGGTGATATCCAGGGAATGCATTAGGAAGAGTGGCCAGTATGTTGAGGAAGGTCATCCTCCTCATCTATTCTGCCCTAGTGAGGCTACATCTGGAATATTGTGTCCAGTTCTGGGCTCCCCAGTTCAAGAGAGACAGGGAACTACTGGAGAGAGTCCAATGGAGGGCACCAAAAATGACTGGAGCATCTCTCTATGAGGAAAGGCTGAGATAGCTGGGACTCTTTAGCTTGGAGAGAAGACCTCATCAATGTCTATAAATATCTGAAGGCTACATATGAGGAGGATGGAGCCAGACTCTTCTGTAGTGTCTGCTGACAAAACAAGGGGTAATGGGCACAAACTGGAACACAGGAAGTTCCATCTGAACATGAGGAAAAACCTCTTTACAGTGAGGGTGACAAAGCACTGGATCATGCTGCTCAGAGAGGTTGTGGAGTTCCCTTCTCTGGAGATATTAAAAACCTGCCTGGATGCAATCCTGTGTAATGCACTCTAGGAGTTCCTGCTTTAGCAGGGGAGTTGGGCAAGGTGGTCTTTAGATGTCCCTTCCAACCCTGACAATTCTGTGATCTGAATGTGATTCATAGTGCTTTTCTTCCCCTCTCTCAAGCTGATGCAGGAAGCAAAGGCAAGTGAAAGGAACAGAAATATTAATGATATAGATGCAGCCAGAAACAAATTAACAAAAAAGAAGGGGAAAATTCTGCTGTCTGTGACTGTTTTGTAGTCTTACTATTAGTAGAGATGGAATTTAGACTTAAAAACTCTTCCCCCCACACACACTGGAAAGGCTTATTGGTGTTGTATTTTCTTTTTTAAGTCTTGGAAAGTTTCTCTGTGTGTATAACTGTGAAAAAGATTGCATTGAGTTTTTCTTTTTTCTTTCAGAAATCATACATTTATTATTACTTCCTAATGGATCTTTCTGTACAAATGAGTCGTACTTGTTACATAGTAATGCCAAAGCCAGCAGTGGCCAAGTCTCAAAAGTATATTTCATCTTTATAGCAGTGATCATTTTATGCAACTGTAAAAGAATCTGAAAAGATGTAAAATTGCTCCAGAGAAAAGAATGGGCCTCACATTGATTATCATGATTTCATAATCAAGGAACTGGTTGCCTGAAGTCAAGTGGCACATGATGTGTCGTAGGGCAATTTCCATTATTCATGCTATTGTGGGAGGCACATTACTATGCCTACTGCTGCTGCTTGTACAGTGTCAAATCTGTGCTCCTAACATGACATTATACTTTGTTTCTTGCGAGTAACTTTGAAGATGAAAGTCAAGTCATAACATATAAAACTGAAATAGTGTATGTTCCTTTTAAGAAAAATACAACAATCTTTGAGGAACTGCCAGAGGACTTTGTTTGAAATGACAGCTCATCACAGCAGCGTGTCTCAGAATCCTATGCACAGTAAGCCAAGAACAATAACACTTTCACAGGTTCTTCTGTAGTTCAGTACTTAACACAGAGCATGGTCATGTGTGGGTGGCTGTCTCAGCTTTTGCATCCCCAAGGCTACAGTCTCTGTAAACTCTGCAGATCGTCTGAGTAGTTAATCTGTCTTTGTAATCTATCATCAATTGCTAAACTTCTGCTGCTAGAAAAACCTACAAGCTAGCATGAAGTGACAGATACAAATTAGCTGACACCATTTAAACACATGAGAGTACAGCCCTGTTTGAATTTAGCACAGTGTATTAGGGACCATAGAAGCCTGGTCCATTTTAGGACAAGGTGTAGATGTCCACTCACCTCTCAGCAGTCTTACATCTTCCTTTCCTCCTCACTGTTTCTATTCAAACACGTTGACTGAAAAAGTGAGCCACAGCATATTTTGACAGGTCTCCCATTCAGTAAACAGGGGACAAAGATAATTATTACATGCAGAAAACCTTCCATTCCTTTGCATTTTACCTATCCATCTGTTCTCATCTAATGTCACAGTAGATTTGTTGTGTTTGAATGTATCTCAAAGTTAAAGTTGTCACTGCCTTGTGCGTTCCTTCTCTGTTTCACTTAATTTGATTTCTTGCTCTTATCCTCCCTTTAACAGTCCAGTCTCCTAATTTTCTAGTGGATAGTCCTTTTATTATTTTTAAAATTTTATTGAAGATCAGTAATACACAAATGTCAGGGAAAAAAAAACAAACAACACCTAGAGAGGAAAGATCAGGGACTTTTACAAGTTTTCTGGTTGGAATGGAGAAACTGGAAAGAAAAGGCAAACGATTTACACATGAGATTAGGAGTAACCACAGCTCCATGCAGGAATATAATTTGGCTTTTAAATTTTCCAAGTACAAAATACAAACTTATTTTAAAATATGTTAGGCAGTGGAAACAAAAATATAAAAATAATAAATTATTCAAATGGTGCAAATCCAGTGAGCAGCAACCACTGAAAACTGCAGTTCTGTGTTCTGCTTTGCTCAGAACAGCTTTTTTCTCCTCTCAGCTTAAGAAGCAGGTTTACTATTTTAAGAACTTGTAAGGATTGGTCTTTCAGAGAATATTATGGGGAAAAAGGCAGGGATATTCATCCATAGCACTTGGGTATTTTTCTGATCTTTATTAGTACTATTATGTTCTTCCATTCTGAACTGTTTCATCCTTATGATGTTCTGAAAGTATTGTTTGAGGAGTGTTTGATTTCAGAGTAGGTGAAATTAGTACTGGGCCTATAGAAGATGCAATTGTGTGAGACTTCTGGGAAAGTGAAGCCTTTCTGGGTATTAATAGAAAGGAAGTGCTTTAGCACTGCACAGTAGCTTGTAATTACCTTTTAAAGAGTTGTGATTTTCCCTGTTTGAATCTGAGCTTTTCTTTGGCATAAGGCCTATTGGCTATCACAGTCATTCCTACACTAGCAGAGAAATGATTAATTGACTTAATTTTTGAGGAGTTTTGGAATAATTTTCTACAAATTACACAAACATCTGGAAGGATTTTACTAGGTGGAGCTGGTTTGTAAAATTGGTCATCTTTCTCAGCTTATACTTTATAGATTACTGGCCGTTTATTTTTCATAAGAAAAATGTTTCACATTCAGTTGTTAGTGAGGGCAAAAGTGTATTAGAAATGGGTATATTTTAGAGAAACAAGAGTATAGTTTAATCATAAATGGATAATGGATAAAATGCTTGTGAGATCTCATCTGTAAGAGCTATGTATAGAATTTAGATTAATCTCTGTTTTGGGAAAATGAGAGATTGATTTGCATTTTTTAGAACTAAGCTCTCTACTAACTCAAATTCCTTTCAAGCTTTTGCATGGTAAATGCTGAACAGCTATTTCTTCTGGGAAAAGGAGTGTGTTGGTTTTTAGTTGGTTATCGCATTATTCTAGTGCTGACTAGATTTTATGCTGACAAATTTGTTTCCTGGTTTTAGAACCTGATGCTGTTTCCTCATGATTCATCAAAATAAACATAATTCAGTTACAATTCATCAATAAAACAGTTATAAAGAATAGTCAAACTGAAATAACATTGTAAGTTACCTCAGGTTTCAAGTATCTCAACCTCCTTTCCATTCTGTTTGATAGTTTAAAAATGTTATGCACTCTGGGTTTCATTACTTTTTAATTACTCTTTGGTTTTTGGGGGTTTATTTGCTCCAGTTGTCATGTCTTTTGGGTCACTACAGATGAAAAGTTAGGGAAATTGTTCTTAAGCTGGGTGTGCTTCTGATTACATCTGCGATGGTATTTGGAAGGTGACAGTATCTGCTTCATCAAGTTAGCTGGCTAAGGACTATAGAGTACAAAAGAAATAAGAAGTAACGAGGGAACTGATTAACATACAGGTGCAGAAATGTAACAAGCAGATGATCACAGAGAAAATGACAAGGATCATAACTTTTCAGCTACTAACTTACAAGCAGTTAAATAAACTATTCAGATACCAGTGTTTCATAAAATTGAATTTTGCAAGATGAATCCTATCTTCATGTCAACTATCAGTACTGGAATCCTGAAAATCTCAGTATATTCAAGAAACTCACAAGCAAAATCTGAAGGGTATAGATCAGGACTAAGAGAAATGGAGGGGCAGAACAGAAGTATCCAACAGAATGGCACATCAGTGACAGCATCAAATGCATGGCCACTGTTGCCCCCCAAAGGTTTAGATGTTCTCCATGGTCATAACATGATTCAACTGCATGAAGAGGGACTTGTAATAATGTGGGATATTTCAATTAAATAATACATTTTACAGGGGTGCTCTTTCTTTTCTCCTGTCAAACACAGCTGTAAATGGTGGGGCAAGGAACTGTTGCTCATCTGTGTGGGTGCTGGTCTGTTGTTTACTGTGAGGGTGAGTGGCTGCTGGCATGTGTTTCCCAAGTAGGGTGTGGAATCTTCCTCCTTGGAGTAATTCAAAAGCTGTCTGGACATGGTCCTGGGCAACTGCCTGTAGATGGCCCTGCATGAGCAGGGGGTTTGGACCAGATGACCTTCAGTGGTCTCTTCCAACCTCAGTCATTCACCTATTATTCTATGGTCTGACTTTTAAATGCCCTGGTTTTGAATCAACAGTTGCCAACAGTTTCAGCAAACATCATTCTTTCTGGCTTAACAACAGGCAGAGTCTGAAGCGTTGCTGTGTGAAAACTGACAGCAAACATGTTTGATCCTAAGTGAATTCTGTACTGCCTTGATCACTGGTTTACAGGGCATGTTTTAGAGATCTTTTTCTTACTCTTACTTCTTAGGGGAAAAAAGAGTTTTATATTTAAATTTATTTTATATTGTTGTTGGCTTAGGTGTATACTAGGTGTGGTGTATACTAGGTTTAAATGTAAACCCAAAGAAATGTGCCTTTCTTTTGTCACAGAAAATGATGTAGTTCCTGAGCTGAACAAGTTTGCTCTGAAGTCAGTGGCTGTGATTTGTGGTTTCTTATCCTTTTTCTCATTCTCTTGAAGCCCTCTTTCCTTCTTCCCAGTTGCAAGGACAATTTGGTTCCCCCACAAATGAAGTTTATGCTGACAATTATTTGAGGGGCTACTTTTGAACTCTAACATGTTACTTTAATTTTACTTTGCCTGCCCTCTAGAATGTGAGCTAATTAAAAAAGAGAAATTGATCTGCAGCAAAAAAAGTATAAATTCAGTATAAATACATTTGATATTAATTTTTTAAATTTTAATATTTAAAAATATTTGTTCGTTTTGCATCTTTATTGTTAATAATATGATCTATGCCATTTCTAGATACTAGACCATTTCTAGATTCAGGACCGATATTTTATGTTAGCATTAGGAATGTACGAAAAAGAGGAAATGTTTTTTCTGGATAAGTCAGATTAAACTGCACTGTTTCCAAAAGACCTTACTATTGTAATGCTCAAGTACCTAATAAACAAAAATATCTCTTTAAAATATGCAGTGCATAATTTCAAATATCTTTTGCACATGATTTTCTAAACCTTAGAGCATCTATATGTGAAAAAGAAATGAAGAACTTTTCTAAAGCTTGTTTTATAGAGATCAGCTAGCTTCTATCAACATACAACCATGTATACTTTGACAATCTTAAGTTTAGGAAATAAAATGAAATTGTGAAATTAAAGGACTTTTGCTGTATTTAAATATGGCTTATGCAAGTTTTCTAATTGACATTTTCTTGGTAAGATTATGATCACATGATCTTTTTCTCTCTTTACATGGGTATCTGGTAGCCCTGTCAAGAAAACTTCTACAGGGTTGGTTCTTCATACCAGGGGAATGTTTAAAACACTGTCAAGGCTTATTCTTGAAGCTGCTGACAGTGAAATGTATCGACATCATAAATAACAAATGCTGCTCACAGGCTGTGGGTCTAGGCGAGCTACTGACTGGGAGAACCTACTCAAGAAGAAGAAATACCTTCATGTGTGTCAATCTGAGAGCAGCAGTTGTGTGTCCCCCTCTCATGCAAAATGAAAAAAGACAAACCAGGCTGCCAAAGGCTATGTTACTATGAGGGAAAGTCAGAGGTAAAATAATGCACCTTGTTAAGAAGGGCATGTTATCTTCACCTTAGTGTTATGTTTGGTGTGGTTACCTGACTTTGGGGTTAGAGCTGACTTGTATCTGACATGATCAAGGACTGGACAGAAAGGATAAAACTCTTTATACAAGTCACCCTGTGAACATGTCCTGTACCATTCAGTTGTTACTGAGGTTTAAGGATGGTAGAATTGACAACATTCAACAAACACATAAATAGCCACTGTGGCTACTGGGGGCATAGTTTGATTTTCCTAATCTCAGTCCTGGACAGTCCCAGTTGTATATTTTATTAAAATATCTAATCTATAGCTTGCTTGGCTTTGTGCTACATCTCCTTGTTTGGTTAGGAAATAAAAAAAAAAAAAAAGAGAGGGGTGCTGTAAGTAGTGACTGGCAAGGAAACAAGCTATGAATTGGGGTGTCATGGATTAGCATTTGCTGAAATTGTAATTTACATTATAAGCGAGGGTTTAAGAAAACTACGCTCTCCATTACATCACTCGCTTATCTATATTGTCCAGTTCTCCCAGTTCCTACTGTTACCAGTTGTGGAAAACAGGGATTACTTTCTATTTGGAGAGCAGTGATTTGCTAGCTTGCTTGCTTTTTCTAAGAGTAAATCCTATTTACCATAGTAATTTAAAACACCTAGGGGCAGATTAATTCAGAAAGATAGTGTAAATTCTCAGGGACTCATGCGTAAGCTCTGAATTCAGGGCTCAGGTAGCCAGCAGTAGAAGTCTATTCAGACAGATGTTTACATACTTTCACAAGGAGATTTTTGCTCTGAAGCTTTTAATGTGACTTAGTGTGGCTCATTTGTCTGATTATCTGATACAACCACCTCTGCAACAGCGCACTAAACACGAATAGTGTGACCAGGCAATAAATCCAGCTGATCTGCAATGGGGTTGGCTCTGTTGTGAGTACACAAGGTATGCAGGTTGTGGATCATCACAGATGATCATAGCATATTAGTAACATATTAGTAACAGATTCTGCTCAGTAATCCAGTGGATCTTAATTGTATCAGGTTTCCAGAGATGAGTATGGAAATCTAAAGCATGTATTTAGAATGGGTTTAGTTCTACTTCCAGATTTTGCTGGGGAAGCTGGGCAAGGTGGGGGGGGTTGTGGGGCTGATATGTTGGGGTTTTTTTTGTTTTGTTTTTTTCTGCTTTACTGCTGCAAAGAATTTTCTGGTCAGAGCTCCTGAAACATCTCTAACTCTCTAAGTGTCAGTGTCTCTAGTGTGCTCATTACGGAAAGCACTTCGACTCCCAGTCAAACCACCTGCATTGTTCTGTGAAGGCAGACAGGTATTGATTTGCACGTTCAGTAATTCCTCTGAACTACTTGGGATGTAAGGAGTGCTGTATGTTGCTATGGTCTGTCTTATTTTCTTTAATTAAAACATGATGCTGGATGAGCAACTCTTTTCAAATGTATTCTGTTCTCTCGCGTTTATTCCTCGTGATGAATTTAGTATGAGATGCTTTCTCACAGCTGCTGTGTTTAGTAAACATTGACATACATGGCAGTAAACCAGGTAGTGGTTCCTTTTTATTCTAGTTCTTTTGATAATAGGTCCTAAAGCAAATGTTGTCTTTGAGGTAGGCTGCAGTGTATCAGTTTCTACTGGCTGTATTTGCAGCTATTGTAAGGATAGCAACATGACATTGAGCTTCCTTTGTACGTATTTTTCAGAAGTTTACAATTGCTGCTTGCTAAAAGATTCTTCCTATAGAAGAGCATATATTACCTTCTTGACATATAAGGGCTTACTCCAAACTTTTTCTTTTTTTTTTTTATAAATATAGATAACCCTTTTTTCAATGAACTGTTATTGGAAAAATTAGAAATCAATACTCTCATCTGATTTAAACATTTGTAAATCCATATCCTAACTGCTGGAATTAGTAGGTTTGACTTGGGATTAACACAGGTAACTGAGATAAAAGTATTGTACAGGGGATACCGTGCAAGTTCATCACCCTTCAAAGAAGAGATACAAACTAAAATTCAGGAATTTACCCCATGACTCAGATGACTTCATTAATATGCTAGATTTTTGTGTAAATTTGGTGTTGAAATTTGAATTAAATTTGTGGCTTAATTTAGTTGCAGTAAATATTTGCAATATTATCTAATTCTAATTTAAATTTGGTATATGTAACACAAACAGCCTCAGATCCAAATATCCAGAAGTAAAATGATGAAGTAATCTTTGTTACAGAGCATTTAGACATGCATTTCTCTCACTGTTTTGTCTTCCAGTTTATAACTATTGTGTAAACACTTTTTAAAAGGATAGCCTGTTTGTTATAGACAGACCTATTGCTATTTCCTAAGTTCCAGGTGAAGACTCATCTCCAAGCTCATATTAAGTATAAGATGAGGCTCTTGGGTATCGGTTCTGCAAAGACTTGTACCTAAGCTCTTGAGCTGCTCACATTAAAATACTTGAATGAGTACTTCTATGAGCATACTTACAGAGGAGACAGCATAATCTGCAGTCACGTTTAGCTGTGTGGAAATTTATAGAACAGTGCAATAATAATGCTATAATTATAATCTATAATTCTTGTGAAATTACCTGGACCTGTTATGGTCTACCTCAGCTGCTACCCTATAACCTGAGTTTTTAATATCTGAGCAGAAGGCTTCCCCCACTGGAAGTCATTAATATTTCTACAAAAGCAGTTCATGAGGTGGGAGAGAAATTAATTCTACTGACTACCAAATTGATTAGAAGGTCTAATCATCCTCCAAGTGTATCAGTGAACATTAAAAGGAAATAATTAATGTCAGAGGGTGGCTTGCTTCTGAGCAGCTGTAATTTATAAAACGTTGCTCTTAAAGTTCCTCAGAAGTTTTAGTATGAGAGTTTTGTCATTGTTTACTTTATATTATTTATATTATTTATATTTCTGACTCGCCTGGATAAAATACAAGAAGCATACTGTAGAGCTGAGTTTGGTGTAATTAAAATTCCTCAGTCTTAGCACATTATCTTTTTTTCTCTGCTGAATGATGGTCATGGCCTGTTACCATGTTGTGTACCACAGCTCTTCACAGGGCAAAAAACTTCCCATATAGTGAATGAACTTTGTTCTAAATGCCAGCTTTTGATGAGCAACCTAGGTTGGCAATTTCCTTCTCTTCAAACTCTCACATTAATCAGATCCCAAGCAGTTAATTTAATCAAAAGTAGAATATGTTGCCCAAATGAGCCAAAGCTATTTCTTGAAGAAAATGTAGCAACACTAAGCACTGAGTGTACAATAAATTACTTCTTATTACTTGATGGATTCTGATTACAGACTTGGTGCAGCAGCTTAACAGCAGCTGCTAGCAGTGTGGCCTCAGATTTTTCCTGCAGCTCAGCTATAATAAATGTGCCAGTGTGGGAAATATAAGAAATAACAATCAAGAAGCATCCCCTCAACTTCACCTACTGTTTTATGTCTATTTTTGTTCTATGCTTTAAGGTTTATTCCTTTACCATTAGTTATCCAATTTCCGTTTTTTCTTCTCTCAAGGTCACCTGCATTGTAAGGCATCAGAATGATTTTGATGCCTTTGACTGCTCACCAGGCTGAGATACATGCCAATTTATTGACCTTTTTTATATCAGAGCTGAGCTTTAATAGTTGATAGTGATGATGCAGCTCTGCACAAGTCAGAGTAACATTTTTTGGCAGGTTCTCTGACTTGTTTGTTTTTCTTAAGTTTTATTCTTATCACTATTGCCTAAGGCTCTGTGAGCAGAGTGACAAACAGGCAGTGCAACTCCATTAATGAGCTACCTGTGCTGTTCTTACAGGAGAGCAATCAGTCTTATTTTACTCCCCCAGGACATCAAATTAAGGTTGACAATGCATGCATGACTGCTGCTGAGGCCTGGTGACTAGGCTTAGCCCACAATCCTCTTAATTGCATCTATACCTCTAAGCTTATAAAATAGCTTACTTGCACCTACTGAAGGCATAGTCAGATCAATTTGGAACCACACAGGTACAAAAGCAATGTTTAGTGTAACTTAGGTATTTTGCAGAACATAAATACACAACCTGACACCAAGCTGAGTGGTGCAGTTGATATGCTAGAGGGAAGGGATGCCATTCAGAGGGCCCATGACAGGCTGGAGAAGTGGGCCCATGAGAAAAATTCATGAAGTTCAACAAGACCAAGTACAAGGATCTGCACCTGTGTCAGGGCAATCCTCAGTACCAGTACAGACTAACTGGTGAATGGATTTGGAGCAGCCTGGCAGAGAAGGACATGGGGATATTGTTAGATGAAGAATTGGATATGGGCTGGCCCAGAAAGCCAAGTGTATC
This sequence comes from Chaetura pelagica, assembly GCF_000747805.2. Classification (NCBI taxonomy): domain Eukaryota; kingdom Metazoa; phylum Chordata; class Aves; order Apodiformes; family Apodidae; genus Chaetura; species Chaetura pelagica. The sequence continues at coordinate 4,328,520 of NW_009970716.1, forward strand.
CGGGGCTTCATAAAAAGAAGTATGGCCAGTAGGTCAAGGAAGGTGGTTTCCCTCCTCTACTCCACTCTTGTGAGACCCCACCTGGAGTACTGTGTTCACATTTTGGGCCCCCAACACAAGAAAGACATGGATCTGTTAGTGTGGGTCCAGAGGAGGGCCATCAAATTATAGAGGGCTGGATCACCTCTCTTGTGAAGACAGGGTGAGAGAGTTGGGGTTTGCTCAGCCTGGAGAAGAGACCTTCTTGCGTTCTTTCAGTATATAAAACGGCCTTGTAAGAAAGATTGAGCAGGACTTTTTACCAAGGCCTGTAGTGACAAGGACAAGAGGAAATTTAGATTGGACATAACGAAGAAATTATTAACTGTGAGGGTGGTGAGACACTGGAACACATTGCCCAGAAGAGTTGTGCATGCCCCATCATCTGAAGGGTTCAAGTTCAGGTTGGATGGAGCTTTGAACATCCAGACCTAGTGGAAGATGTCCCTGCCCACAGCAGGGAGGTTTGGACTAGATAATCTTTAAAAGCCCCTTCTAACCTGAACCATTCTATGATTTCCATGTTCAAAGAAAGTTTGTTTTTCTGTTCTGTTGCTCTCTTTGACTTGACATTTTATATTGATAGCTTTACTTAGCAACTTATTTGCAGAGGTAGATTTAAATATTCAGATCTATGAGGCAAAACGAAGAAGAGGAAGGCATTGATAAGCTTACATATGTTGCTCAGGGAAATTACAGTAGTTTGTTTTCATTAAATTAGCATTTCCAAGAACCTAATTGCATCAGTCTCTTTGCTTTTAGGTAACAAGAAATATTTTTTTCTGAGGATCACATGGAGACAATACACTCTAACAAAGGCAGTTGCATCTGTGGTTGGTCTGCTGGAGCCTCCATGCAGCAGATGTAGAGCTGCCAGTCTAGGTCCGTGTGCAGTCCACCTGTATTTCCTGATCCTGCACCTGAGTTAACAAGCCAAGATTAGTTACAACTCATTAGCTGTGAGTTATAAAGCTGAATTAACACAATTAGACAGCATCTAGCACTCAGCTTCAGATCTCATGCCATGATGTGCTCTGTGAACTCTCTGTTAACTTGCTTATCTCTGTGCTGCTCTCAGTTGGGCAGAGCACTGCACTTTACAAATTACTTACTGAGGCCTCCATATGAAGTAATTAATTTTAAAAAAGCAACTTCCTCTGGAGATTTCTGCATCAGTGGTGCATTTTAATCTTCATGTGCTTTTAAAAGGTTTAATGTCCTTTAGACAGTATTACACCCTGATGCTAATGATACTGCAGGATCAGCTCAAGGGGAGTGTTTTTGTTTAGGGATAGAAATATTGGAAATATAATTTCCCAGCAAAGTCCACAGTCTTACCACAATTCCTATTCAGGGACCAGGCATTCTCATCTAATCTTAGACTTCTGCCTACAAAAACTGTCTTTACTGTTTCAGCTTTTCAGTTTTGCATGTTACCAATTTTGTTTAATTATGGGATTTTTAGCCTGTTTTTTTTAATCAGAAAGGTTTAAAACAGAATGAAACACATCTGTGCACATGTAGCACATGCAGAATGCTGTCTAAAATAGCTCATATGTGAAATATATACTTCATATATGGAAAAGGATTGCTGGAGGAAACTAAATTATGCACAGTGACAATTGGTGTCACTAAATTATTTGAAAAAATGTCATAAGCTTTTCTGTTTTTTTCCTCCCTATGTTTCGTAAGCTATTAAATTTCAATATTGCTCTCCCCTCCCTCGTTTGCAGTAGATGTGATGGTGCCATTCTTCAAATTTTAAAAGACTGGGGACCTGGGGGGCATCAAGATGTATTACAATCACTTGTGGTATATTTAAATAAACTTTTTTTAAGAAAATCCCCCTTCACCTATGGAGGATGAATTTTTTTTTGTGACTAAGCAATTGACTAGGGCAGTCTTAGTTGCTAAGAATCTTCATTTTGGGTACTGCCCAATAAACGTTATACGTGTATAATAAGCAGGATCTTCCTTTTTGAATGTGAATGGGCATTGCTATCAGTTGTCACTTGTGACTGCTTGAGAGATTGTCATCTACTAAGAGTGCACTTGGCTTTGTAGAAGTGCCAGTGTGATCTAATCTTGGTATTACCTATTTATTTATTTAAAGTGATGCAAGCAACCTCAAAGAGTGTCACGAGCCGGTACCAGAGGGCTACCGGCTGTCAGGATGTTTTCGCGACTTCTCCCCCCAATGTGGAGAGGTTTGTTAAAAAGCCCGAGCGTCCACCTCTCTCAGAGGAACGGCTGCTGAGGGTTCGTCTCTAAGAGGGTAGATTAAAATACCCTCCCACCACGCTCACAAATTATTACTGAGACCAATGTTTAGTTTGCAATTAATCAATTTATTAAGGGACAATACAAACTAAGGGATCAAGGTTCAGGAGAGGTTAACTAGGTATGTATATTGGAAAAGGAATTCAAAGGCACTAAGGTTTATGAAGGCACACTCCGAAGGAGAGGTGTAAATCAATGAAGTGAAAGGGTAGGAGTTGAGCCTAGTAAGAAAGTTAAAGTGTGTGTGTGTGTGTGTGTGTACGTGTGTGTGTATTTACC
>NW_009970716.1:4331683-4365432 GCF_000747805.2 Chaetura pelagica
GCACAGGCGGCGCCCCCCTCTTTGCTTCTCCTCGCAGCGGAGTGGCACTCAGGCAGATTCAGGTGCTGCAGTGGGGTCTTGTCCCAGGCAGGCAGAGAGAGCGAGCAGAGACCCGCAGAGAGCAGATCCTACTCTCTTCTTATGGATCAGAGACCATTGTTCCAGAAAGCACCACGGTCTGAATTAGCCAATCACCATTGGCCAGGTACATACTCTGTTAGAGGCAGTTTTTAACCTATTGTCTATTTCTCTGCCACTTATTATGACCCTTGTGCTGCTTCTTTGCTCTGCACTTATCTGGTAGGGCAAGAGGCCTGCTCATTCTGTCCTTGAGTGAATCAGTGAAAAGACATCCCTCCTGTTTTGCTGACTTGAAAGGCATTTGTTGTTTAGTCTTATATAGTGGGGAAGAAGAGGGACTGTTCCCCACAAATAGTTAAATAACAGACCTGCCCTAATGGCACATGTAGTGCTTGTTTTTATGGAGAAAACTCTAGGACATGCACAGCTATTTGTGCCAGCTTCATTGTTTTTTAATGTCCTTCAAGCATGAACTGTTGCACAATTTTCATGACTCTGAAGTAGACAAGGATATTCTGTGTCGTGCACAATCTGCTTCCTACCCTGCTGTTCTGCAGAAAGCTGTTGCTCTGCTTTCTATGTTGATACTTCACAAGTCAAAAAAAAAGAAAAAGGATGAAATAAACTATGAATTTATAAATAAAAGGCAGTAAGCTCACCTTTTTGGCATTTGAAGCATGAGAATGAAATGTAGATAGACTTTGTATTATCTGGATACAACATTACACTGTTAATATGTTTCCTTATTTCTAGACGAGCTACACTAATTTTGAAAGTGACCTTCACAGAGATTCAACCAGAGGCTTAGTGGAATAATAAAAAAAAAAGTGCTTGCAAGGAAACTAGGAAACTAACTGAAAAGTGCATCATGGCCCATCATCTGTAAGAAATACCACACTTTGCTTGTCAGAATTGTACTCTGAGCAGTTTTGCAAGAGTCTGATGAAACTTGACAAGTGTAATTCTGGAAGGAGACTAGAATTTTAGCTTTCATTTTTAATGCTGTAAAATATTTGGATGGTTGAGGAAATATTTATGTAATTTAGTAGCTAATTTAAATCATTATGGTTATATGAACTGTCACAGAACTGTATTAATTTAAACTAGCTAAGAGACAGGTCCTAAAAAGATCTAACATGCTTATTGTGCAGTTGATTATTCTATTGACTTTCATATTTCAGCAGGGTGAAACAAAGCTAAGCATTATACATGTAAAAAATATACTGATAAAAAGGCATTACAACAACTCTAATGTAGCAGAAAAGTCACTGAAAAACAACAATGGTGTTACCTGATAGATTATGCTGTAGAAAAATAGTAACTAATGAATACAGAGGAAATAATGGCAGCAATTTAACTAAACGTTTTAAAATAAAGGAGCTTTAATTCTAAATAAAACTTTCAAGCTTTTAATTCTGTCAATTCGAAATTACATGAAACAATGCAAATCAAATTCCAGATACATTTTGTAGAGTCCCTTGTTTTGCACATCATGTACTACACTTTAAATAGACTGAAAGCACCAAAGGCATAAATAGGCAGTTGTAGTCGGGAGTCTGAAGTTTAACTCCTTTTCAATATGACCTGTGGAAAAATTGTCAATAACATTTATACAGCTGAGGCTTCAGCGTTGTTTCCAATATAAAGGTTATAAGAGGCAGGAATCTTTCTGTTTTGTTTTTTTTTTTTTGTTTTTTGTTGGTTTTTTTTTAACAACACATGTGTTTTTTTTTTATTATTTTTTAAAATCCAGTTTTAATTCATACTTATTTTGTGTCTTGCACTTCTACTTCATTTCTGCAGCTTCTTGTTCAACTACATCATTTCAACATGGACATGAGGTAATTAAAAAGGTCATAGAGTTGTAAAGGCATGTAAATAGGTCATTTTTCAGCCTGTGAAAGACTATTTCTCTCATAGGAAAATTTTCTCTCATATTTTTTTTCAGGTGAAAGAATGAAGGCCAAAAAACCAAATGATCGCCTTAGCTAATCAAGCCCTTTTTTTGCCTGAGCACCACAATGGTTTAGACATTTAGTGTATTGACAAGAATGTCACCTGCATGGTTTCTGCTTGTCCTGTTTTGTTCCGGTCTTAAAGAGAAGATCATAATAAAGTTTTATCTTTTCTGTGTTCTAAAAGCCTCTTGGGCTACTCCGTGCAAACAGAATGGAGTTACACTGCCTGGGAAGAAGCTCAGAGAGGGAGCACAGTCTGGATAGACCAGATGTGGGGCTTGCTGCGGGCTGTATCAACCCCAGAGTGTCACCATTGTCACCTGCTCCTGTGACCTACCTGAAGTTGCATGCCTTGCTTGCACCACTTTGGCACCTTTGAAGGACTGTGTGATAGGTAGGGGTAGAAGTTGAGAGGTATGGAGGGAAAAGAAGATAAGCAGACTTGGCAGAAAGGGAAATTGATTCTCTTGCTGTTCCCAAATAGATTTTCTTGTTTTACTTCTCTTAGAAAACATATAGCAGAAACTATTGGGATGGTTCCTCTCTTGAGGAAGCAGGCAGTATATTGCAGCACTGCGGTTTCTACTGTGAGGAGATAAAGATGCTTTATTTCTTCTTTTCCTAATAATATTCATTGATGCTGTTGCTATTCCCACCTCATGAGGAAGCCCCACTTCCTCTTCACTCACACATCTGGATTTGTAACTTCCCATGAAAACTGGACCAGGTCAAAACTCAATTAGAAATTGTCTGGTCTTCAGAAGTCATTGATAATGCATGTGTAGGGGAAAAAATAAGTGTAAAAGAATGATTCTTAACACATCTTCCCATTAAGTAGTTAATATATTTGAAATTTATTTAGTAACTACTGCTGGATTTTGACATAATGCTTTCAGACAATATTCACCAGCGTTTTCTGTTTCTTTTTCTGAGGGATAATAACAGATATTTCTTTTCCTTAATGTGAGATTTTCTGTATGCCATTTCTTATGCAGGTATTTAGGATTAATGCTACTGCTGCTCTTTCCAGGCAAAATTTTAAAATACATTATGTTATTTGGAAGAGTTCTTAAAATGTTACTCACTGTCTTTCCCAGATGATTTATAATTGATAAAGATCAGATCCTGGCAAACTTGAGGTAGTAAAAAGACTGTAAGATACTAAGGGATAGTTGGAAGAAAATGGAATGTAGAAGAAAATATGAAGGAAAATGTAGCACTAGATGCTGGATGTATCTATCTTGCTTGTATCTGGAGTGAACCAGAGGACCTGATTAGAGAAAGAGGTTTTCCTTTCATTGCTATTCAGTGAATCTTCTGTCTATAAAATGGAAGAATGTGAATTAGAAAGATTTCCTTCAGCTCCAAAAAACAGCCGAGGAAAGCCTGATGATCTGTAGTGGAGGTTCCCACTGATGATGCTTCCAAAATTATTAGACTGTTTTTTCTCTTCAGGAAATTTCAAGTTATCTGTCTGCTTTCTCACCACAAAGTGATTGGCACCCAGTGCTACTAGCATTTGTATGGCACACATATTTCCTTATCAGGAGTACCTTGGGGCAACAATTTTGGCCTTGCCCGCTAGCCCCAAGGTACATACTGTTTGATCATTAGCAATATTAATTAATTTTTCCTCATCGTCCTTTGGCCTGACATCTTTCATCTTCCTTTGTTACTGTAAAAATAGATATAATATGCAGACAAAACACTGCTTCATCATTTAGTAAGTCTGAATTTTACAATGAGAATGTGTTGAGCAGTGGAATAGGTTTCTCAGGTATGCAGTCTCCGTCCTTGAAGACTTTCAGACTTGAATCAAAAGGTATCTGCCAACTTGTCTGTAGGTACCAGGGGTCTGTAGGCATCAAGAAATTGCTGTCTGGCCTCAACAAAGCCTTCTAAATGTGCCTATGAATTGCTAAAAGAGACTTGGTTCAGCTTGGGTGATGGGCCTGAGGGACCCATATATCCTCATCTTCCAGCATTATATATTACTGTAACTCTACCTCTGGTGTAAATCAGAGCAGAAGCTTCCTAAAGTGTTTTCATTTTTTCATATTTCTTTTTACTAAAATGTACAGAAGCCCTGTTTGTCAGGAACAGCTAGAGCTTTTGTAGAGGGGTAGTGTGGATAGCTAGTTACTGGCAACTGGGTCCTAGCTTATCTTTTTATTTTTGTTTTCACATGAAGAATACTGTAGCAAACTTGAAATGGCAATAAAGAGAATAAACAATTTATTTTCATTGTAGATAAAATTGTCACTATTCAGTAGTAACTTTGATATATTTGTATAAGGAAAGTTAGAAAAGAATGTTTGAATCATTCATCATGAAACATTCTAAAGCTAAGAAGTCAAAAGTTTCTCATATCTGTCAAAAAAGAGTCTCCAAAGCCAGAAGATGACTGCAGGAAACATGCTCAGCCAAACTTGGTTTTTGACCATGGGGAAGTACTGAAAATGAGGCAAATAAAGTAAAAGAAAACAACCTTCAAAGTTAAAGGGAGAAAGTTCTTTTCAGCTGGACACTTCTTACGAAAGAGTCATTAAATGGTGACCTCCAAAAATAGGTACAGCCCTGAAAAAAAGTGAGGCCTAACGAGACTTAAATGCAGATAGAGGTAAAATATTCTTGCAGCCTGCGTGTTGCTTTTTCTATGTGCTTCATGAGATGAAGATGTGATTATTAATAAAAGAATGAGTTGAAGGGCTCTTGGGTGAGTCATGGTGACAATTCAATATGTCTTTCTGTATTACAACTTAATATGTGAGAGCAAGATGGTGATGGCAGATTTTACATAATAAGAAAGATAATCTAATCTTGCTAGAGTATCTGGGGAAATTATAGTATTTGGAAACAGAAAATATTTAAATGATATTTATACAGGGAAGACAGCTCTAACCTCTTATGTCAGCTTACAAACCCTTTAGGGTTTTTCCGTGCCATCTCCATCTTTGACATCTACTTGCAGATCTTTCATGAGTGGTCTTTAGTTAGGTGCAAAATTTCTTTCATTTCCAGTAGGGTTTTTACTGATCACTTTATGGATACACTGTATGGGTGTATATAGATAGATAGATTGATATTATTTTACTGCACTTCACCATTGCTTAGGCTTTCTGATTTCATGCTTATTTCATTTTTTTATTGCATCAGTCTTCCCCCCCACCCCTCTTGTTAGTTCATATTTGTGTTTTTTCCCTTTGAGCTTCTCTCTCACCCTTCTATACATGTATATATCTTGTGTTCCTGGAGAGCATATCTGTTGTGATTTCCCTTGCTGATTTTTCTGTTTCTACTCCTTGTTTTGATAATAACAAATCATGATGTGATCTACACCAGCCTCTGCCTCCTGCCTGTGCTGTATGTGTAAGATTCATTTAACACAGAGCAATGACCTTTATCATTAGCTGCAAACATTCCCTACAAATAAGCAGCATTTCACTATATCTTCAAAATGCAGTTTTATGCCTAACCCCTGTACCATCATGCACTTGAACTTTTGGGGACCCTGGACTTGGTCCTGTGCTGGAGTCTGGAAAGAGAATTAGCTATCTGATGGAAGCCACTCTCTAGGGCTCTGGGACCAATGGCTAACTCAAAACAGACTATTAAAAACCCTCTTTATTCAAACAAAGGTGTTAACATCCCAGGGAAACAATGTCCAGTCTCTTCACCTGAGTCTCTTCCATTGTCTCACATATTGGATGTGTTTTGCTTGCCCAAATGTATCCCTCATGGCCTTAAACTCCTCTTTGTGAAATATACTTGGAGGACTGAACCACCATCTTCTCAGAAAAAGTTCAGAATCTTTTCAATTTGGTGTTGCTAGTTTCCAATGTATATACTCTTACTGCATAGTTTATCTCCATGCAAAATATTTAAAAGAACAAAGATTTTACCTTGCCGATGGGTCAAAATAGGAAGAAAAAAGATGTTATTCTTGTACTTATTTTTCTGAATAGCTGAAGTCTCCTTGCAGTAATTTCTATTATGTAACAAAGGCTTCTAAGACTGTGTTATTTGATTCTTAAGATTGTGTTAAATATTCCAGGGCACTTTGTGATACACAGTAGAAGCCACTCCCCACAGCACTGCTGGAAATGATAAATCCATTTCTATTAGTATTTCCCTTATGACATTGTCTGAGAATTTTGATAGTCTGACTTAGTTGCAAAGGTTTCTGAAGAGCTGTTGATAAAGATGTTGATAGATGACATAGAAAGATAAAACAGGAATCTAAAAAAAACAACCAAAGATGAGGTATTCTTTCCTCTTGATTTTTGCTGAAATTTGAATAGGAATTAATGTTTGGCTGACTGCTGTCCCTAGGCAAACAAACATTTATCCCAGTATGGAAGGTTTGTATTAAGCATATGGAGTAGACATACAGCTTGATTCCTGCATATTTGGTGCAGGCTCACTGACCTTTCAGGACTGAAATGTACAAGTTCACAGCAACTAATCTCCTGATACAATTTCAGTAAGAGGTAATGCAGCAAAGGGAATTGAGTCCAAGTTTACCACCATGCTGAGACAGATGAGAGCAGTCAGCACCCAGTTAGCCTCTGGTCAGTCACTGGGTTGGAGTCATCAGGGTTTTATCAAGACTGTAAAAAGTGGAGCCAGAACCTCATGTGAAGGCAGGAGTGTGCCGCTCTGTTTATCCCTTTCCCCCCAAAACAGAACGGATATTATTTTTTTGATTAAACAGTATGAAAGAGATTAGTAAAAGAGATTAGTAAAAGAGTGAGGAAACTGCCTTTTTACATGCACTACAGCAGCTTCTGAAGCAATTCTTTGGCCAGAGAGGATTGCTACTCCTTTCTTTCTGCCGGGCTTTCTTAAGGCCAAGGTTGTATTTTGCACTAGGCTGCACTGGCTGTGTTCTGGAGGCTGACCTACAGCCAGGGAGAGGATGCAGGATTCCCTGCTACTCTCCATTTCAGGTTGTATGACTTGAAAGCATGGACTGCCTGCCCTGGCTAAAGGACAACATCAGCCTCCTCTAAGCAACCCTGTAGGCTGTCATTTGAGCGCTGTGCAGTGGAGAGAGGAGGCTGAAGACTCTCAGGCTGTAGAGGATAGGGAAGGTCTAAGTCACAGAGTAGTAAATGGTGGACAGAATGAAGGGAATTTGCTATTGGCATCCACCTTTTACAAGAAGGTAGTCACCAATAGTGCAACTTGCTTGGTTTGGAGGTCCTTTGGAGCCAGAGATGCTGGAAAGCCTAGGCCTGCAGATGTGGGAGGTGATGCTGCGCAGGGGAGCAAATAAGCATGTGGTCATGTCTGAGTGAGGGACATCAGGCCTGGTCTGTAACTGCAACTCTCTGTGCCTTTTGAGAATAAAAGCATTTCCTGAATTTAATTTCTTTATGGCCAGGCTGTACCTAATTGGAAGGTAGGAGGGGGGATAATGTTCCTGATTACAATCCCAGCCTCTAGCACTTTCTCCTGCCCATTTACAGATCTAGTCCTGTGATTCTCTCTGGTGCCTCCTCAAGGACTGTGTTGGTCATAGGCCAAAAGGGGTCTTCCTTGGGCAGTTTTAATTTTTTTCAGAGTAAAAGCTAGTTGTTGGGTTAGTTTCTTTCAACTGTAAAATACTTCAAGGAGCTACTGTGTGAGAGTTATGTATATATATTTGTATTTGGCCTGCATGGCAAGGTTTTGGCAGTGGGGGGGGGGCTACAGAGGTATTTGAAAAACTTTTTTCTATTTCTGTTGACTGCTGTTTTTCTGTTTAAGTGATACAATGTTTCACTGAGATTTTAACAAATAAGTGGGGTGTGTTGGATGCCCTGAGATAGTTTGCAAAAAATTTCTTAATCCACCTCATACTATTACGGTGGCTTTCCAGGAGATCTGTCTCGAACCTCATGCACATGATCTTTCTCCACTGAGTCTGAGAGACCTCAAGGGACATTCAGAAAGTCTGCGATCATCTGATGAAGATTTAAAAATTAAAACACCAAATCATTCAAAAAACCCTTCAGCTTCAATTTAAGCAAAAGTAAATCAGCTTATTTGTATGAGACATAATTTATATTTGTATCTCAGGTTGCTCCATCTGTAGTTCAGTCTCTACTGGACTATATAGATAGTTAAGCTTGTTCACTCTAGTCTATATTCTACTCTATGAGTTTTCTACAAATTTAAAGCTTTTGAATACAGCTACCAAACACAGACTTTTACTATGAATTATTTTCCCACAGCTTTTATTATCAAAATTACACAGAATCACCAAGGCTGGAGAAGACCTTTAAGATCATCAAGTCCAGCCTAGTAACAAAACAGTGACGTTAGTTACTCTGCAGCTAGGTGCCAAGAAAAGCAAACTGGTTTACCATTTTATCTTTTACCAGTGCACACAACTTATGTTTTACAGTGCATCTGCTATTGTAGCTCTCTCAAAACTCTTGCAGCTCTTTGCCAGTAGTGGAAAATATTATGTAATGAAAGTAAATTAAGACAAAGAGAATTGATAATTCAAATGTTTAGAACTGGAAAGTAGTCCAGATTGTGGCAGGAGTCTAAAGAACCTTATTGCTCTTTAGCAAGTACAGAATTAAAAACATCTCCCCTCTCTGCCACCTTCCCCCCAAAAAACCCTCCAAATGATCAACAAATCCTGCCACAAATAGTTCTCCTCTCCTCAGAGGATGGAGTATAAGGTTACTGAGCTAGCTTTACATCCTTTGTGCTCCCACATAAGATATAGAGAATGGAGCACTTTTAAGGATAAATGAATCAGGGAGATCTGGTCCAGTGCCACTTAAGAGAAGGTGACTAACTAGAATGTAACATGAGTGTAAATAACAAGGTAAGAAAATGGTTCACCCCCCTGATAAATCAGTGTATACTTCTATGAAATGGAAAGACTTGCTCTGTTTTGGGAGGATCTGGCTTTGTGTAATTTAGGAATGCTGAGCTTTTAGGCACCTGGCTGCTGATTTTGATACCTGAAATTGAAGGTGCTGTGCTCAAGCTCTTAAGTCAATGCTCTGAGTGAGAGGGTGTTAGGCACCTGGTTGCAGGCCTGAATCAAGCCCATCCAAATGCAGCTTTCAGGAGTTGATTAGAAGTTACACTTGCCCAAATGATGTTAGTCCTATAGTTGGAGCACTTCCCTCAAATGAGAAACTTCCTTTCAGCCTCCTCAGTTTTATAAGATGTGATAAAATAATTGGAGAAACGGAAATACAAACATTAAAAATGTTTAAAGAAGACAGTAACAAAGATGATGTCAAATTCTTTAACTCTTTTTTTTTAAAAATCACTTTTGAAGTCCTCTATGGAACAAACAATAATTTAAGTCATTCATTGCCCTTCGTTCTTGACCTTCTAATCTTAAATGTGCATCACTTTTCAAAAAATTTCTCATTTTATGCTAGACTTGCTCAGATTACAACTCTAATTAATCTTTGATAATTTAGTTGACACTGTATGCATGCTGATGTATACTCACAGCCTTTGACATCTTGTTACACATGCCAAATATATTAAACTTTGCCCCTTTAAACTCTATACCCAGTTACGAGTTAGCAATTAAATAGTTCTGTTTCATGATTTTAGTAATGCCCCCTTCAAATAAGGGGACTGAATGGCACGTATAAAACACATGAATGTTTTCTTGTATTTACGTTTATTATAATTAGTCTCTTGGCCATTGGCAAGTCTGAACTTGCTTGTTGGCATTTTATTTAATGACATGAAGCATAAAGAGAACTGTGTATGTAGTTTTCTAGTGTCTCAACTGTTGCAGAATTAAATGACTATCTGAAAACTTGGCTGGAAGGGAGATTATTGTGTTTATTCTTACTTACTATGCGGTATGGTTGCTATAATATATGATATAAATATTTAGAAAACTGCTCAACTGCTTTATACCTGGCTCTTCAGAATGGCAAAAATCCCTCTTTATCAGGTGCTTTGATTGTCATATGATTCCATCATTTCTTACCTTGTTAGTTGCCTATCAGCTTCTAGAACACTGTAAATTTCCCCAGTGTATTCTGGTCTGCAAGGAAATAATTAAATTGTAAATATAATGAGTCATATATATTTGACCTGATTTTGTAGAAATATATTCAGAATGTTGTATTTGCTCACAGTATTTGCAAGCTTCAGCAGCAGTTATAGTAGATACTCAGTGAGTACTTCGGGAATTTGTAGGGTTCAGAAATTTCTTTAGCTGAATATCTCCCAACATCATCTGATTCACAGTCAAGATTCCTTATAAGATCTGCTGAAAACTACTCTGATTTTCTTTTATCTTTGGATAGGGATAGTGGGAATCACTAAATGACTTTGCCAGAGATAGTCTAACTATTAGACAATAGTCTAACAACGGCTACATCAACAAAGGTGCAGTTACATCTCAGAAGACCCGAGTGTGTGTGATGCAAGACAGATTTTTCATTTTACCTCTGAGCTTATTGTATACAGCCTAAAATAACTTTCAGCTCTAGATCTCTTTGGCAATCTCTTTCTGTATATAAAACTACCATCTCTAATCCATTCTTTATATCTTTACAACAGGATAAACTGTGTTACTGTTATCCCAGAAATGTATTTATGAAAATGAAGTGAAACTATATGATCAACTAATAAAAGAAAAATAGCACATACTATATTGTCCCCAGGCAGAAGCTGCTTCAGGAAGGGAAAGTTACTTGTGCAAAATTGGATGTAATGTTATTTTGGAATCTCAGATTCATGTCTTTTTTAACAGCTTCAGTCTAAAAATTATTGAGTTATGTTTATTTATGAGCATAACTGAACTTTCTAACACTTTTTTTCTGGGTCTATATTTTTGAAGGTGTCATTCTGTTATCAAGATTTTTGCTTCCAAAACATAAATCATGCAAATGGTAACTCCAGAGGTCAGCTTTGATCCACAGTGAGTATGACTTTCTAGGATGCATTTAAAGATTCTTTATAAAAATGTTTGTCTTTTGTGAATTGTGGAAATGTTGTCCTGCCATACACAAAACATTAAACTAAATGGATTTCAAAACCTAAGTAGAAAGCATTATTTGAAGTGTGACAGTTACCAAATTGCAGCTGGGTCTTTACTATTGTTAGCAGGAAAAATGTGATAGAATTCAAACCCACACAATTTAGAGTGAAATATTGTTATCTGTCCTTACAGAACATGGATGTTAGAATAGAAAAGCCAAAGAAATTATAGGGACTTAAATGAATGGTTTTTCATGCCCTGCAAGTGCTGGAGCAAGTCAATTATGCCCAATGAAAAGTTGCTCTCATATACTTACATTTTTTGGTAATCAAGTAACTGCATGGTGATTTTGAATGCTCATTGTTGCAGATTATTGCAGGGTTTTAGCTAAAAAAATGGGACTTTCCAACTGAACTACTCCTGCTAGTGACATTTATTGTAAATATTAATAACTTGGGAGTGAAGAAACAACAGCAATATGCAAAATTTAGTACTGTGCTTGAGAAGCTCAGACTTTGCACTAAGCACAGTTTAGTATTTGTCAACGGACCTGAGCTATGGACCAGAACTGCTGTGTTCATGTCCTGAGCTATCAGAGCCCTGTGATGAAAAGAGTGAGTAGAGCAGAACTGAGCACAGCCTGTGTGGGAGGCTGAAAGAGGTCTCTGCTGCAGGGCAGCACAGGAGATGAGTTTTTTCTGTCTCCCAAGAAGCTCAAGGTGGTTAAGGTGCTACTCTGAAAGACTGGATGAGAGTCTTTGAATGTTTTCAGGCTAAGCTAGAGTTTCTGTGAAGATCACTGTAGTTTCTGTGATTTGTGCTGAACACCCTCGGCCAGCATGACTCTGCCCCTCAGGCTGGATCCCTTGGGATGTTCAGGTTGGACAACAGCTGGCAGTGAAGTGTTTTAGTCCTGAGTCCTACATGAGAACCAAGTTGTTTGGCTTTCCTCTGTGACAGTAGTCATGGACTTGCCCTGAAATACAGAAGGCCAAAAAGTGTGGCAGCAGTTTGAGGACTGCAATTTTTTGTTTAAGGTCTAGAATCTTTCCTGAACCCTGTTGTAGGTGGTTTATTATTTGTGAACATCAGAGCTTCAAATGCTGAAGCTGGATGTGTTATTGGAAAACATATTCCAAGGTCAGATAGAATAACTGAGATGTAACACAGCTGGAAGCTATCCTCAGTGTTGATGAAATTATTCTTTTTTTTAAACACCATTTTGCTGTAGTATATGTACTGGGGAAAGCAATGAAGAAATTTACTCTGTTACCTACCAGTCAGAAGTTCCCAAGTTAGAATAAAGTCCTTTGTCTTAAGCTTTGGTGACTTGAGAGTTGTAATATTATACTTTAAAAGGTTAAATATCCCCTGCTCTGGTGGGTGGACCCAGGCAGCAGCTAAACCATCACCCAGTTGCTTGGTCACTTCCACCATCAGGGTGGCGGAGAAAATTTGAAAGGTCACAAGCAAGAAATACTCATGGGTCAAGACTACGAGTGTTTAAAAAGTGAAGGAAAAAAACCCACAAGTGACACAAAGGCAATCACTCTTCACTTGTTGTATGAGAGAAACATCCACCAAAAAAACCCTCCAGGTGAGGCCATCTCTGTGCTGGTGGGTCCTGACAAAACTGAGCCAGTGGCTGAGTACCAAGCTCCTTGGAACTTGCAAAATTGAGGTGATTCTGGACAGTCTACCAGCCAGACTGTAAGCACTGGTAGAAATCTCATGCTGAAACATTAAATGCTTGTAGAGATGGCATAACTTTGGGGTGAGGAGACAACAGACATAATGGAAGACTGTGGTTTTGGTTTCAAGTGTTAATGAGATTTAGGCTTCCAAATGTTTTTCTTAGTTTGTCCCTGAGTCCCTAACCCCATTACATTCCTTGTCTGTCTGTGGAAAATGCAACTAATGAATAGCTGTTACTCTGGAATTGAAAATCCTAAATTATTCACTGAAGAATTTAAGAGCCTTACTAATTTCTGATCAGGCATGTTATTAAGTGTTTGTTGTGGAGTACTAATAAGGTACAAAATATTACCTTTTAAATTACTGCATTTCAACCTATGAATACATTTAATACCCGGGGACTTCTTCACCTTCTGTGAAAATGAAAAATCCTGCCAATGAAATAATTGGTATTATGAGCTAAACTGCAGAATTAACGCTTTCAATTTAACGAGCGTACATATATATATAAGCATGTTTAAGTCAATTTGTGCAGCATGGTTCAAGCTGAAACAATGCTATTATATTCCTGGACACTTTTCTGTTTCTCTTTTTACTGTGGAAAGACTGATGACCAGGACTTGCATTTTTAGCCATTTGCTACACAAACTCTGATCCTGCAGGAGAATGTTCCCTGCTCCTAATGAAGTCAGCAGGGTAGCAGTTGGTCTCCTTTACACCACATAAAATAGGTGTTAAGGCTGCATAAGTTGTCAGCTGCTTCCTAAGGAAAGGCAGTTTTTTCCAAGCTCAGATCACATCTTAGAGATATTATTTTAATCCTGATAAAAAAAAGAAAAAAGATATAGAAATAGTAAAGCTGTTCATTCTTCATATAGAAATTAAGCTTGAGTCTTATTTGAGACTTCTCTAAGCACATGTAAGTGAAGTTTGTATTATGCTATATACACAAAAGGGGCTTGAATTTTGAATCTTGGCACTTTAATTAAAAGATGAGTGAATAAAAGTATTTTTTTAGTAAATGGGAACTTTTTGTTCTAATAAAAATTTGGCTTCAATCTTAACTTGTTCATAGGTGATTTCTACCTACCAACACATATTAACAGGGAATTCTGACAGTCTCATCAGCATTATGTGAGGATTTACTCTTTCAAAATAAAATGTCCCACAAAATCCCACAGCTACTTAGTTAAATTTCAACCTTGTGCTATTAGCACAAACTGAACCAGAAAATAAATTAGTTTAACTGATCAGCTACCTGTGAATTTCCGGTCTAGAAACTCTAATGTGTGGACCATGGTGAAAGCTGTAAGTGTACTCAATGAAGGTGAGATTCAGAAATCCCCTGAGACCCTGCCTTTGAAAGTGCAACATTCACCTGTAATGGCTCAAGGGAAGTACATCTTGTTTAATTAAACAGCATTTTGTGGTGAAACTTTTGTTTCATTTGCAGTTTTTTGTTGTTGTTGTGTTTTGGGTTTTTTGTGTTTGTTTGTTTTCCCCTGAATGTATTTCATGTGCATACTTAATAATGACCTTACAGAATTATACAAAAAATCTTAAAATGAAACTACATCACCACCAGTCTCCCTCAAATAAAAGAAGAACATATTGGCAAATGGTAAAGGATATTTGGAATGTTTGTGTTTAGTATACAGACACATGTAGTAGTGTTGTTTGACCTTTAGTACTGTATGTAGGGAGACAAGGTGTATCTGTGTTCACTGTTGTGGGTTGAACACAGCCAGCAGCAAAGCACACAGAGCTATTTGTTCCTCCCAGCCCCCCTCCACAGCCAGACAGTGGAGAGAATAGAAACAGCAGAACTGAAAAAGGACAGATAAGGACAGTTTAATACAGTGAAGGAGAGCAGAAAACAGCCAAATGATGCAAAGGCAATCACTCACCACCTCCCATAAAATGAGCAAGGTCCTGCCAGTCTCTGAGCAATGGCTACTGTGGAAGCTGCCCCTCCCCATCCCCTTCTTCCTCTACCCCAGCTAAACATGATGTTGTTTTTGAGTATGATGTTACATAGGATGGAATATCCCTTTGGACAAATCAGGTGAGCTCTCCCTGCTGTGTCCTCTTTCAACTTCTTGCCCATCTCAGTGTGCCGGCTTGTGAAAATTTTCACATATCTGAAGCTGATCCTTTGGAGCTGTTATTGCATTTACCTTACTTCCTTTCTGAGGCAGAATGCAATTTATTTAAAATACGCTGTTTTTTTGGCTCTTAAATATGAGAAGTGGAAATTTGGCAATATGCTCTGAAAGAGTGAATTGCTTGCACTAGCGTGTCTGCAGTTTAATGTTGTGTCTTTGTCAGTTGTATCTTGTCTCTCTGTTCTTAGAAACTAAAAAACATTTTGACCTTTTATATCTGTCAATGATTTTGTTTATAGATTTTGAATGATGGGTTCTGAAGAATTTTTTTTTCTGAAAATCTGTCTCAAAATGATTCTTGAGACATCATCAAAAACATCCAATCTGTTGCCTAAAATTTTTATTTTTGTGACTATTTAAAGAAAAATGTTATTATTATTTTATATATATATGTATATTAAATCGATGCATATAATTATCATTACACTAATGATGATTCTTTGTTATAGAAATTAAGATCTTATTTCCTTTCACTGAATAAATGCATGGATAGCAGACCACCACACTAGATCTCAGTGCTCTGAGACCAGAGACAGAGCAAACCAAGAACTTGTCATGGGTGCTGATCCTTGTACAAGTTCAGCAGAGTGAAAAGAACAAAAGCTGTAGAAGCAGGTGTTTAAGGTGCATATTAAGGATGCCTTACCTGATAAAAAGGATTTTCAGTTTACTGTCTGGCAAGCTATTGGCCCTCTCTTCAAACTACATCTTCCAATGTCCTTGTCCTAGCAGCCTATAGGGATGCTGTTGTGAGGTAAATGAGTTAAAAATACATGTGACGTATGTCCACTAGTTTTCTGAGTTGTGTTTTCCTGTAGTGACTGTTGTTTATGGTGCATGTGGCAAAGGGCACTGGGAGGTGAGTTTTCTTCAGCAGTATGATGTTTTGTGGATTATACTTTGTTACAGGGTGCCAAGCTAGTTTAGTTTTTAGGCTACAGGGCTTTGCATACTGTGTTGTTCTAAAGAAGATACTGGCTCTTATTAGAGAGTTGCACAATTAAAATCTGAATCTCCATTTGCTGTTCTAGTTATGGGCTAAATTTAAGAAACATTTCAATAGTTTTAGGTATAATGTGACCACGCAAAGGGCAATAGCTAAATTCACTTTACACTGCAGGCAAAATGATAGACTAAATGCTGCTCTCTTACTCTGCTGAGGAGCAGCATTAGGTCTGAGCTGCACTTCATTGTGCAGCACCTGAGTACTGCTGATAGCTAGAGCTCTCTGCAGTAGATGAAATTTGTTTCCCTCTTTCAGGGGGAAAGAACAGAAATGTCAAAACAGCTGGAATAACAACAACCACCAAGTGAAAAATGAAGATGCAGTTTAAGCTCTCTCCCTGCTTCTAATTTGGCTTTCTATAGCATGAAAATATCATAGATTGCTGAATTCAGGCTTTCTCCACAACACTTTGCAGGAAAGTTAGGCTCTCAAATGGTCTTCTTGCTTGCTGAGTGCCTTAGTTGCTGCTGGTATGTTTGTTCTATTCCGAAGATGGAGCACATCCACTGGCACTAGCAGGGCTTGCATAGATCATTATACTTGAACCAGCACCACTGCTGTCTCTCTGCCTCTGAATCACCAGTCTTAAATTCTGTACTTTCCTCTGAGACACCAAGGAATGGCATGTTTTAGATTAGAATTAGCCAGATATGTTTAGTAAACCTTGTTATCATCTGAAAGCAAAACAGCTTTATTCTGCTGAGTCGCCCCTGATGGCAGCTACTAACTATGGACAACTTGCCCATGGTACTAGAAAGAGCAGGAGCCTGAAGAACAAATATTGTGTGATATTCTGCAAAGAATTTAAAATTTTCATGCTCATTTTAAGTGTGGCTTTTATATACATGCACATTGTATAATGACAATGAGTTCCTCTTCTGCTATTACAGTATTATTTTAGTTTATATTTATATATGTATTTATATATTAATATGTAATATGTATTAACATGCAATATTTGAGCGGTGCTGCCAGTCACAACTTATCTGTTCTTTATGTCTTTAGCTATTATGTCTTTAGCTATTTTGGTTCTTTCTGGCTACATTGTAGATTGCCTTGTTATTACTAGTTATGGTGTGCTATTACCAGTTATCCTGACAATTCAGTGATATGAAATTAATCTCCAAATGGCTTTGGGACATGCTCTGCAGCTAAGCTGGTAGGCCGATAAGTATGCCTTGTTGTTAACTGACTGTTTAAAACATTTTGAAATAATGTTATAGTAATGATAGAATAAAACAAAGAATACTGTATGAAAAACTAGCGAAGAAATCACCAGCCTGAACATAGATTTTAAACTGTAAACCATATCAGCTCAGCATTGCTGCTGAAATTGTCTTTCACAAGCAAATCCCTCTCTACACCTGTTACTTGTCTTTTCTAGCTGACTAGATGCTAGGAAAATGGCTGTTACACGTGACAGATTTTTCTGCCTAGAAACCATAAGATTGTGATAGAGACATAAGCCAATAAAAACCACCATCATTCTGTCAGGCTCAAATGACCTTCTGTCCCTTTGAGTTCCTTCCTAATTAGCTGCCATGCTGTGCTTAACTTAAATAATTTTCTGTTTCTGTCATCCACAGGGATTCTTTCCTACCATTAATTAAATCAGAAGCCATCAATAAGACTTTTGATCATGTGTGTAATAGTCCAGCATAGTTCTCTGGGGATTTTGTGTGTTTTAGCATAGAGGGAAAATACTGAAGTCTAATCATACAGCTGTTAATTCTCTCTTTCACTTTGGGAATTGTGAAGTTTCATTCCTTCTTCTGCAACAGGTGTCTCCTGGGGATAGTTCTGTTTTTCCTTCAGCACACTGGAGCTGCCTAGTGTCTACCCTGCAATGAACCATCAGTGATCAAGAGCACCCTACTTCATTCTATTGCCATTTTCCTGTTGAAATGGGTAACTCTACCTCAATATTCCAGCAATGTGAATTAGTAGGTAGTTTTTTTCATACTTGTTTCCTTCTACACCAAATAATTTGCATAAATGCCATTCAACTTCTAAGATTTATTTTGCTAGTGAAGTAAGAAAGGAAGGCATGAAAGAAGAGTAGGGATACTGATTCAATGAACTGTAAAAATATGCAGGATAGGGCATCAAGTACAGCTTCACTTCCTTTATGCCCTCAGAGAAAGCAAAATAGGAAAAAACAGAAATTAATATATTACATTTTTCGTGTAATAGTCTCTAACTGTAGTGTAAAGATGAGGTGGGAATTTAAACTGCATTGTGAATGACTCTCTTTAATCTGCATTTTAACCTGAGCATTGTAATGACTTCATTCTACAACACTCCACTGATTCTGCTCTAAGGTTTCATTAGGTTGTTGTGTTGGTTTTTTTAAAGAAACTGAGAGACAAAGCCATATTAGATTTCAGAAATTGAATTTGGATGAACCTAGATTTCAGAAAGCTGGGTATTTAATGCAATTTCCAGACTGCCTGTTTGACTGGGAGCCAAAGACATTGTACTTAGTGGGCACTAAACAGAAAATTGAAAAGGAATCTGTAGCCGAATCATTCAGTTTCACCTTCATAATCTAAGAAATAACATATGGAACTTGTTAAGATTAAAAACTTGAGCAGCTGAACTTTGGAAAAAGACAGGAGAAAATTTGTTTAGGCAAACTTCTTTTGGTCTAGTTGCTAAGATGGGCCAAATAATTAGTTGCAATGTCTTTGCAAAAGCTAATAAATGATGCAGTATTTTTTCCTGCTAGACATAGGTTTTATGATTGAAATAATGGATAAGGTGGTTGAAAAGAGTAGGGAGAGTTAAAAAGAGATGTAATTCTGTGGAATTATATAATGCAAAACAAATTCAGATGTTTAGATCCATGGCACATAGATGTTACTTTCATTTAGAGCAGGAAAAAAAGGAGCAAGTCCCATGAGATGTAACATAACCATCAACTGTTTACTATCAGTCTAGTGGCGAACTTGTGCTGTTAGGTCTAGGGCTGGACTGGATGATCCAGCCAGTGACATTCTGTGATTCATAAGATGGAGTGGGCACACTCTAGTAAAAGGCAGAGCAGCTGGAACATACTGTATAGGAGTAAAATCAGAGGTCTCTTAATTTTAAGAAGTGTATGTTGCACATGTGTGAGTGTAAACCTTCTAAGTTGTTTATAAGTTGCTGATGTCTTTTAAGGAGGGATAAAGGCACAAATATATCTCCATTGCTTACTTGCAAAATGTCTGGGTTCAGAGGTGAGACTGACTGGTCTACAGTTCCCTGGGTCTTCCTTTTTTTCTTTCATGAAACTGGTAGTTAGGTTTCCCCTTTTCCAGTCCGGGGGGATTTCTCCAGACTATCAAGACTTTTCAAATATAATGGACAGAAGCTTTGCAACTTTGTCAGCCAATTCCTTCAGGAGCCATGGACGAATCCCGTCAAGTCCCATGGACTTGTCCACCTGCAGGTCCTTCAGATTATAACAAACCTGCTCTTCTCCTACAGTGGGGAGATCTTTCTTTTCACAGTCCAAGCCTTTGCCTTCTCTAATTTGGATGGTGTGACCAGAGCCTTTGTTGATGAAGACTGATGCAAAGTAGTCATTGAGTACCTCATCCTTCTCTATGTCCTGCATATCCAGATTTCCAGTTTCCTTCTGTAGCAGGCCCACAGTTTCTGTCATCTTCCTCTTATTGCTGCCATACCTATACAAACCTTTCTTGTTATTCTTAACATCACTGGCCAGGTCCAATTCCATCTGTGCTTTGGCCTCCATTACCCTGTCCCTTGCTTCTCTGACAGCTTGTCTGTAGGCAAATAAAATGCTATTGCTACACTTTTAACACAGAAAATCCCAACCTTTACTGATAATGATTACAAGTGACAGGTTTTTTTCATGCAGTCCAGAAGCTGGGGTTTAAACTTGTAGTAGTGTCACATCTCATTATGCAATGTGATCGTGGTGAGGCAGAGCAAGCAAAAGAAACAAAAAATAACATTCATATTACAATGAGGAGTGTTCAGTTAAACAGAGATGTTGAACTTCAGCTCAGTGATGTGTAGTTGTAAAGACCACAAATAGTTAGGTGTCTTAAATAAATCAGTTCTGTGGAAAAGCTCACCTAACATGAGTGTACAAATAGCACAAAACTGTAGTCCCTATAGCTTAAGAAATGACAGCAGAAATGCTAGGTCAGGAAAACC
Source organism: Chaetura pelagica (assembly GCF_000747805.2). Lineage (NCBI taxonomy): Eukaryota > Metazoa > Chordata > Aves > Apodiformes > Apodidae > Chaetura > Chaetura pelagica. The sequence continues at coordinate 4,351,724 of NW_009970716.1, forward strand.
TGAACTGTATAGTCTTTTAAATAACCTAAGTTATTTGTAGTCCTTCAAACAGGAGAAATCAGTTCCTCAGAAAAATGAATAAAAGTAAGGCTATTCTGCAGCTTAGTAAAATTCTGAAACTCAACAACTAAGACAAAGATAGTAAAAATTCAAATGTCTTGCAATGAAACCTTTTGAACATTATATTTTCGACTTTGAGTGCAGGTAGAGTCCCCTGTAATGTGACCAAGCATACTCAAAGCCAGCTCTGTAATCAGTTATGCTTCCTGCATGCTCTAGCCAGTACAATACATTTTTTTTTGTTAATTTCCCTTTGACCTCAAGATTTTCTACCTGGCAGCACTTCATTTTGTTTTTAGGAAAAGTATTCTACCTGTTGACCTTACCTGATGCTTAGCACTTGTGACTTCAGTCATTCTTCTGGCAGGTTTTGGCCTGGACCTTGTGTTTTCATTATTGGACGAAAAGTATTTTGTCCTTTAGATGATCATGCAAAACATCAGTCTTTTCCATTTAGAGAAAATATCTACATATTTATCTTCTCAAAGAAACAAGATGATGGATAATTTAGTGCTGTTAGAGACCAAAAGAGGGGAAGAGAAGCATCTCTTGCTTGGGTCTCCTTGTGAAGTCCCTCAGAACCACCCACTAAGCACCATCGGTTTTAGAGTGAATGTGGCGGTTCAAGGTTTTACACAATGCCCTCTGTCAGAAGCAAGGATTATTGCCTCCATTCACCCATACCAAATATATTTTGATAACTGAAGTGAAAGTGCAGCTTAGGAGAATGCATCATGCTATATTCATGTGTATTGCATTCTGTGCATCAGTGAAAAATACACCTTCATCTGCTGCAAACAGCCTAGGAAATTTTGAAATGTGTCCATGCAAAAAAATTTCTTATGACACTCTGGATTACAAAACCCAATATTTATTCAAAGTGTTTATCTAAAAGAGCAGGCAGGCAGGTTTTGAGATTCAGCTGACTTAAAATAAAATTATTTAATCTCAAGAAGTCATCAGCAAGAATTGGGTTTTACTGTGAAATTAATGTTCATCAGGCTAGGCTGTTGACAAAAACTAAAGAATAAATACAAGTCTCACCATCTACAAATATGGCAGTTACACATCTCCTAGAATGTGGCACTGTTTCTCTGAGTTTTTCTATTTGTCTGTCAGTGCCGTAAGGGAGAAATGCACAAGAACCATCCTTGTGATTCTTGGACTTCTTTTATTTTATGAGTGTGTATGCATATACACTTGAAGCAAATACGTGCAAAGCAAAATTGTTACTTCTTTGAATAAAAAAAAGCAACAAGAAACTGATCCTGCACATACACTAGTCAGAAATGCCAGAGAATTCTGGTATTCTAAAACCTGATATTAACCAAAATTTGGTCTACTTCATAAGTGTGTACTTGATAGTAGATAAACTCCATGATTCTCTACATACAGAAAATGTTGTAGTTCGGTCTTAGTATATGTTTTCTCTCATTGTTCACAGTCCACAGATAAAAGTAGTCACTAGAAATACCTTTGGAATGTTTTCCATGTATTTTTTAAATTACTGCATAGACCTGAACAAACACATTTGGTATTTATAAGGTGTTTTGGACTCTGTTGGAGTGGAAATTAAATGTTAAATATTTTTTTCCTCTAAGTAAGTCTGTGTAGCTTCAATGCATTTTAAAACAGTGGGGATGAATATTCTGTATATCAGAAATGTTAGATTTTTATAAAAATGTGAGGTCTGTTAAGACTCTCAGCTTCATACTGAGGCTCAAACTGAGGCTACCAGACTTATGACCTCACAAGTATGACTTAACAGTCCCACACAGATGGCTCTTAGCATCTTGCAGGTTATGAGGCAATTTACAATTAAAATAGCTAGAGTTGGTAGATTTGGCATACCACTGTCAGAATCTTTGCAAATAGTTATTAAATGTTTATTTATCAAGTGCCTTGTGCACATGCTTCATTTGCTTTCCCATTATTTTGTGTTATTGTGTCTGTCATAGTTAATACATAAAAGTAGTGCATCCTTCTTTAAAGGTACAGTTGCACTTTCTGATATTAAATGTACTTCATATGTTTGTATGCATATGAATATTGTTCATTGGAAAAGATAAACTGATATGTAATAGGTTGTGGAACTGTAAAATAACTCATGTTGTTTTTTGGAAATGCTAAATTTTTGCAGAATCCCAAAATAAAACAGTTGTGTGCTTTTTTCAAATTCAATGTAATTATGTAAAGAGGTATGAAAGATAAATTTCATGAAAAATGTATGAAGATTCTTCCCTTTTTATTTGCTGTACTGCACCCTGCTGCAATGACAAGTGTCACCTCCTGTGTATGGTGTGATCAAATGACTGACCAATAGCTATTAACATGAACTGTCAGAGTGTTGTTTGGAGTAATTTATGGACCAGTTCCCCTTAAGTGTAAATTTTTTAGGATCCTTCTGTGCTTCAGTTGAGGCCCAATGCCTCTGGTCCTGTCATTGGACACCACTGAAAGGAGTGTGGCTCTGTCCTTTCTGCACCTTCCCTTCAGGTATTTATATACATTCATAGGATTCCTCCAACTCTTCTTTGCTCCATGATAACCAGTTCCAGATCTCTTAGCCTTTCCTTATATGAGGAACGCTCCAATGCCTTCATCTAAGTGACTCTTTGCGGGAGTATCTAGTATCTCCATATTCTGAAACTGTAGGTTTTCTACTGTATGGGTACAGATGCCCTTCTTAATGACTACAATGCTCCTTGAAAACTTCTAGCAGACAAAACCTCAGCTCTTGACTGAGTTTATTGCTACAGGCCAGCTAAGACTGTGATAACAAATAAATCAGTGTGTATATATATATGTATGTAGAGCAGAATGAAATACCTGAGTTACTTATGGTATTGAGAGGAAGTTAACCATAGCTCAACTTGGGTTGCTGACTTGCATTTCAAATTTTGCCTTTTCTTCCTTTAATCTTCCTTTAATTCTTGAGATATGCCATCTATTTTAGGTCTCAAGCATCTGGATACCAGGACTATCCTTTGCCACAGTCTGTGTTCTGTTATGATAGAGTTACATGGTCCTGCTTAGTCTTTCCAGTATTACTGTAACACCTACTTTTCAGTGTCAGGCTGCTTATTTGAGGGTTTTCCAGCACTAACATGTGTACTTGAGCTTTCAGATTTTGTGTGCTTATCTGAACTCATTTTCTATTCCTTTGAAGTGTGCCTATTTCTAATATTAGTCCAAACTATGAATTATTTCAGTGTCAAGAATTGCTAGTAAGAGTGTATTAAATAACATGAACTCTTGCTAAGCTTCTTAACTGCAGCAAGGGTGAAAAATCCTTTTCATACTGACTTTTCATACCTGTCCATTAGAATTTGGCCATGGAAACAGAAAGAAATCAGTCTCTCTACATCATCAGTGAAAACTGTTTAGAGGATGACTTGCTCCTGATTCTGAAGAGAGCTTCAAATACAGTCCTCTTCTGCAGAAAAAAAACTAATCAAAATCACTATTGGCAGTAAGCATTCAAGTTATATTTATCACTTGTGCACAGATAAAAACGTGGTTTTGGGTGTCATTCAATTTAAGTGTCGCTTATACAGAAAAGGGATCTTAATAAAGTCAGGATTTGAAGAGGCAACATCTATTCTGAAATGAAAATACTAGAACAGAGATTTAATAGCCTTAAAATGATGTTTTTCCTGCGTATTAAGATGCTATTAATCATAGAATCATAGAATAATTTTGGTTGGAAAACACCTTTAAGATCAAGTCGAAGCATTAACTTAGTATGGTCAAGTCCACCACTAAACCATGTCCCTAAGCACCACAAGTACACATCTTTTTAATCCCTCCAGCGGTGGTGACTCCACCACTTCCCTGGGAAACCTGTTCCAGTGCCTGACAACCCTTGCAGTGAAGAAATTTCTCCTAATATCCTATCTACATCCTCTCCTGGGACAACCTGAGGACATTTCCTCTTGTTCATTTTCTCTTGAAGTAGCTGGAAAAAAAAAGGGTAACAGGTATAATTTCTGCTTTCTTATTTAACACAGAATATATTGCTATTCAACCCACAGTTTCATGACATTTAAAATAAGCAGACAAATAGCACTTGCTCTGTGTGTTTACATTAATGTTCATTGCTCAGGATTATAAGAATCATAGCACAATGAATGCAGTATGCAAGGTGATTTCTGCAGCAAAACACTGATGCAAACTAGAAAATGAATCAATCAATTCTATATAATATATGAAACATGCAAAATCTATGGTATGAAAGCAATGTTTTTGCTTGAGTTACATACACTATAGTTCAGATAATTAATGGGTATCTACTCTGCTTTTTGGAAGGACAAACTTAGCAATTAGAAAGCAATTATAAGCTCATTCAGGTGGAAGACAATTTAAATTGGGTGATATTAATTGAGAGCAGTTTAGAACATTTAATTAGGTGTCCCTGAAGCCCCAGTTCCATAATCGGAAGGGAAAGCCATGCTATTAAAAAAAAAAAAGAAGTAGCTTACAGAGGAAATAAACCTTATTTATAAAAAACAAAGCCCAGAGAAGAGGAAGAAAAAGAGGAGGAAGAGGGGTAACCAATATAACAAACTATAAATTCCATTTAAAATCTATAAATTGGAGAAAAAAGAATAGAAACAAACTGGAAAAACAACAGCAACAAAAAAAGCAACTAGTGACCAGTGAAGCAAAGGCTAATATTTTTAGTCTAAAGTATAATAGCAATGATGTCTAGTCATTTGATTCCACTGGTAACTGCAGGCTGTGGAAATCTACATAGTGGTGACCAAATACAGATTTTTTCAATAGCTATTACTGTTCCATATTTGTGGGCGGAGGCCAGATACTCCTTGAAATCCTGATGAAGAAGAAACTGTTTCTTCTCAGTTGAAACTATTGTGAGAAACAATATGAGATACTTTTTAATTAGGAGAATTAGTTTTGCATTATTTTTTGTCAGAAGAAAGACAAAATTTGTATAGAACTTGGTGTTTTTTGCTTTATAAATCAGGGTAAGTGCTAATGATGACACTTTAATATCAGTTTCTTGGTGCAAACCTCTTCAAATTCCAGAATATGTCACTCTGTCTAAAGGACATAGGTGCTGCAGGAGACCATGACATATTTTCTGATGCTTCTCTGATAATGGTGAAAAACTGAAAGAATTCTGTTTTGTCATGTTTCCAAGCAGTTTTCTTAAGTTTTTTATTACAATTTATACTTGCTTGTTTTTATGGCAAATCTTGAGAGACAGAAAGGGTACTGGAGTTGTTAAATGCTTTAGCAAAGTTAGAGAAGGGAGGAATTGTTAAGTTAGAAAAGGTCACATTTGAACAGATTGAATTTGAGATGATGAGACTACTTCTAAAATGTGATGTCTGAGAGGAAGAAAAGAAGAACTTAAAGGCATATAAATACCTCTGCAGATTATTCTTAAAAGTCTAAATCTGAACTACAGGAGATGTCATGATGAAAGGAAGCCATCTTCATACACGTATTGTAGCTCATGTAGTAAAATTGTTCTGCAGCTTAAAGATCAGATTTGTCTTTGTAGGCCTAACAATCCTTTTATTTGGGAGGATGAGTCATAGTAGCCTTGTACTAAAAAGGCTCCATGCTCCCTTCTTGCCAAATTCGAAGTCTTTTTTCTCACTGTAGAAAGGTTTAATGAACCACTAGATTTGAAATTCACAGGCATTTTGATTCAGATTCTACTCTAAGTTGTCCTGATTCCTGTTCATTCTGTGAGAAACTAATGGGTCATATTGTATTATCCGGGTTACAATCAATTAGTTATCAGGCTTTCTATAGAGGGTTTTCTATGCCAATAATTTTTTTGTAAAGGTTTTCCTGGAGGATAATCCAATAATGGTACTAGATCTAGGAATGTGCATGGCATGCTCTCTCACTCCTGGAATTAAAAGTGATGATTTCTTAGGGGTTGGGTTCAAAGCTTTTATCAGCATTTCACTAATGAAAACAATCACTAATAGAACTGTTTGCTTTATATGTGTTTCTAATCACCCTGTGCTACTTCTCTCAAAATTCTAAGCTAGACTAATAGGACGTCAAAAGGAAAGCAAGAAAGCCCCAGGATAGACCAGCTGGACCCAGTCTTTACTGGTATCTTTCTTTCTGAACAGAGTTGTGTCTGTCCTTGTCTTCTCTCTCTCCTCTTCCTCCCCCTTCTTTTTTTGTTCTGTGTTTCTTCTTGTTTGTTCTGTTTTACAACTTCATTACTTCTGTTTGTTGTTTGTATGACATCCTGAATGCATTTTTCTGGGGAAGAGCAGGTTGTTTATAAAAGCCATATTGTTTTCAGGCTATGTCTGAATAACTCCTTCTTGACATATTTACCTGTATAAATAAGCTTTTTTGAGACCTGCAGTAGATTTCCCAGTAGAGCAGGCAGGAGCTCAGGATGTTCTCTGAACATTGCTTTGTTTAATGTCAAGTTCTCTTAAGTTATCCATCTTCGTTTATGAATTAATCAAGGAGCATGTTTTTTATATCCTTACCTACCTCAATCACTGCTTGGTAATACCAACATTGGGACTTTGGGCATTGTTTCCAGCTGATTAATGTGATAGCTTTAATACTAATGGATATATTAAATAATACTTTTCATAGGAGAAGTAGTCCTGATGAAGAATAAAATATCGTGTCAAATAGAGCCCACTTTAGAACTGCAGTAACTGGTAATAAGCTCTTCAATGACAGTCCAATATCCTTACAGTGAGACAATGCAGATACAGCTGACTAAAAAGGAGTCAAAACTTTTTCACTAAAAGGAGAGAGATTCACTCAAGAAGTGCTCTGTGAAGTGGGCAGGCATTTTCTTTGTGTTGCTCAGAGAATTAATAAAACCATAGCATATCATGTCTGTGCTACTCCGTGCTGTTCTCTCCTATCTGCCAGGCTGATGCTCAGCTAGCAGGGTTTCCAAACTTGCTGCTACCTGATTTGGGAGGATAGAGGTGGCAAAATGAGTAAGACAACATTTCTATCCTGAAGACCTTGTGTCTTCTTGTGTAAGAGACAGGAATCCTCTGCATATTTTACCCTACAGGGAACATGGGAAGAAATCATATAGGCTTCAAGCACACAGAGAAATGGCTCTGAACATTAGAATCTTATTTTATTTATATTATAATATTCTGGACAAGGCAGAAGGACAGCTAGAATGAAAGACAACAGGAAAAGGATAGTAGAGAAAGAGACAGAGTAAGGTGCTGGAGGCCTGAAGTTGGAGTTTCCTGGATATTCTTTTTGGTGACATTTTGGAATGTGTTCATTCTGGTTTTGTGTGGTTATTTTAATTTTGGATCTGTTGCGTGTTACTCATTGCGTGTAATAAAGCAGCTCTGCTTTTACTGAGGGAGTAGTGCAGGAATGAATGGCTGGGGCACTCAGCATGGGAATGTAATGAAAGAGGAAATGAAAAAGTACTGACAATTCTAAGGAAAGCAGTGTCCATAGCATTTTAATATGAGATCTGGAAAACTAATACTTAGGATAGACACAGTCAACACTGAGTAAACAGCTGTTGTAGATAGAGGTATGGTAATATCTGAACAGCATAGCTCCTGAGAAATGTGGTTAATCTTTTCCTAAATATCAGAAGTGCTCCAGTTTCTGTTCTGCTGACATCCTTTTCATTTAAATAAATAAAAACAACTCTGGTTGCTTGTGGGTTTTTTTTTTATAAGGGTGTATACTCTTTTGATACTGAAAATATTTTATCTTTTATCTTCCAGGTGGTTTCTTTGTGCTCTTTCGAGCACATTCAGGTAATTTAGTATATAATTGGGAGGGACCCTCACTATTTGTTATTATCTTTGTTTTGCCCATTAGATCACAATCCACACCAAAATTACTGTTCTCAGAGTGATTAAATCTTTTGTTAACTCACAATAAAATATTTCATAGCTAATGTTTCAGATGTTTGTTCTTTCCTGCTTTTAAACACTGATCAATAGGTTAATTATTTCCAGTATCCATGTAACCAGGCAAGTATGTCACCATTTAAAGAGATATAACAGAAAACAAAGTAAGTTCTGTAGACTGAAAAGGCCCTAATTAGCATATTTCTCATGTATGTTGGCAGGTGGCAAGTGCTGCCACCCAGGCTGAGAGAAGCTAGGAGCTTGGATGTCTGACCCTGAAGGGGAAGGTTCAGAAAGGAGGAAGATTTGCAAAACTGTACTCAGTAAACTCTGAATTCTCTCTTTTTATTAGATGGGCTTATTAAACTAAATAGATAATTTTAACTTGCTATTAGTAAGACAGTAATAATTGTCGGGCACCCTTATATGATCTTTCATCTCTGTCTTCAACTATTGTGCTTACAAAAGTGTGAGAGGTAAAATACTGAGCTTTAAACATAATTTAACAGTATTGATATTCTTCTGACCTTTTGTATGAGCAAAATTATGTAAAGCAGTTTGTTTATTAGTTAAATGTAAAGCATAAGACTTTTAGTTTTTGTTGTTTGATCTGTGTAAGCCTTTTTCAGTGCTGCTATTTCACCTATGTGTCTGTAATGGGAGCCTTGAGACTGGTGAGGAAGAACAGGGAATCAATGCTATGAAGACTAAGGGCATCCCTTCCCTTCCTGCCTTTATCAGGGAATCCTTTATCAGGCAAAATTATGTAAAGCAGTTTGTTTGTTAGTTAAATGTAAAGCATAAGACTTTTAGTTTTTGTTGTTTGATCTGTGTAAGCCTTTTTCAGTGCTGCTATTTCACCTATGTGTCTGTAATGGGAGCCTTGAGACTGGTGAGGAAGAACAGGGAATCAATGCTATGAAGACTAAGGGCATCCCTTCCCTTCCTGCCTTTATCAGGGAATCTGTTACTTTGCACCTCTTATTTTTTTCAGATATTCTGAGCCAATTACTCTCCCTGCAGTTTGGAATAAACTTTGCATAATTTTGAATGCTCTGAGCTGGGGCAAACGAGCCATTGAGCAAGAGCCAGTCTTTGCCTGCCTTGTAAGCTTGGCTTTAAACGTTTGTGCCAGTGTTTTGTAAGCATCCAGATGAGTCAATTATTCAGCTGTTCTCTGAACTGATCCTTTATATTTCACATGTGATTTTGACTAAGTGTATTTTGGAACTGCATTTATTTAAGATTGAGGTAACTTGTATGAGGTAGCAGCACAGGGACTGTGGGACTGCTTCCCACTTGAACTAGTTCAGGATTATACATGCCAGAAAAAAGAAGCTACTTTCACTCGTGGCTTTCCATGGAACCAACTTGTAATCTGTACCATGGTACAGTTAATCCCAACCTGGATACAGTATCTGGAGTCGATGGAGAGAGCTTGTATAGTACCTGTTGCATTGAGACTGTTTATTGGTGAGCTTAGTCTTCTAGTGGAACTTGCTATTAAATTGTAGTTCTATGGTCAGACTATTATAATGCTGCCACATAAGATCTAAATTTAAGAAAATTACCTTTATGGTAATTCCAGGGTAAGTAAAATTATTTTCCTTTAATAATACTGAACTACACCTAAATGAAAATATTCTCAGACTTCTACCAGCAATGCTAAGTAGATTATTTTTGAAGGCCTATAATACCAGCTGATGCATTCTAAACTGTAAATTCATAGACAAAAAAGAGGCAGATGAACTGTAAGGAAATAAAGGTGTTCTCCATCTGTTGCCTGTGTAAAAACTGCAACATGTTCCTTGACATATGTTGAGTGCATTAGTGGGTACTGCTGCCCTTGGTTTGGCATAATGGCCATTATGATATTAGATGTTGCTGTTGCAACAAAAGAATGGTCTCTGTTTCAGCTTCATTCATGATCACTGACAGGAACAGCATAATCAGTGAAAACAAAAGCAGTTCTATATTTAATTTATAAATCTTGAATAACTTTTCTATTTTATAGGAGGAACCTATTGACAGCTAAGGTCCTTGCTTAGTAGATTTTGATATTCAAAACACTCCCTATGTGATAAAATTGTCTAATTAAAAAAAAAGTCATTCAGTCATAAAAAAATATTTTGATCTTGAATTGTTTTCTCTTCACAATTTTTTTTGGTAATAGCTGTAAGCTTAAAAGCTTGTACTGATGTATTTAACTAGTTTGAAAGACTGTCATGGATTCCTTGCACTCTCCTAGGAAAGCTGTTGTTAATTTGATACGTGAACACTCAGGTTCTTTCATAATAGCTAGACTAAAATCTTTTTCAGAAGAATCGATAGGCAGGTTTGAGGTCCTCTCATATATTTTGCAATTTTATGAAGCTATTACTTTCTACTTCCAAGAAATGCAAATGAACACAACTAAAAGGGAATATCGGGAAATTCCAGGTAGTGACAGGATGGTCTTGAAAGGACCTGTTGCCTCCTAATCCCACATGCAAATGAATTTTATGAAAAATAAACTATACTTATTAGTGCCAGCAGGACATGAATACAATTCAAAGTGAGTTAGATAATTACTTAAATATCAGGCTGTGGAAGTCTATTGCCTTCATCTCAAAATCAACCGCTGCAGGCCAGTTAGGGACTAATTAAGGAGAATTATAGTCTCCAGTATATTATCTGGGATGCCTGTTTTCTATAACTACCTACTAATGAACCCCAAGAGAATTCCAGCAGAGCAGAGAACCAAAATATGATCCAATTTATTCTCACAATTCTTGCTTCTTTCATAGCAATATACTACATAATGAGCAAGATTGCTCTTCTTTGGTTTCATCACATTTTGACTAGAAAACTCCAAACTGGTTTTACAGTATTGCAGATGAGAATTTAATGTAAGATGCTGAAAAATTGTTGTGTTTCTGTGAAACATAGGAGTGAGCTATTTTTAGAGGTGGGCTACTGTGCTAGTTCTGTGACAAATGGTAAATGTTGGCAGTATGAGAATAACAGTCCTGTGAATTCCTTCAGTCTCTTTGACAAGAGTGTTGAACACAACCTTAATAAATTGCTAAAGGCATCATGCCATTCAGAAGCCCAGAGCACATACCATCAAAATTGCATTAAAAGGTCAAACCTAGTAATGACTGATCTTTGACATTATGAACTTTCTTGAATCCACCAAAACATTCCAGAAAAAGATAAGAATATGCAGAGTGATGCATAAAATCACTTGTATTTCAAGTGATTCGATTTCCTAAAAGACAAAGTACTTCACTGAGACCTGTCCACTGTCTAAACTGCAAATAGTTTGATAGGACTCATTTCTATATCTAGATATGACTGGCATTGGACTCTTACCTTGCAAAGCCACTGTATTTTTTATGATAAAAAATTTAGTGAAATAGACCTCCACACTCAACAGTACCTGATCAAAATTATGTATTTGTGATGATATGGCTTTGAAGTTTAAGCATGGTGATGAAAAAAGGTGAAAACCAGCTGCATAGGTATAAAAATGTTGGTAAAGCAGTAAATTATAGCATGTTATGTTCTATTTGAGACAGAGTAGCAAGATAAGTGATTCTCAGGTAAATATTGCTTGGATTTTATGAACTGATAGCTGGTAATATTGTTAACATCTCTCATATATATGTCCAGCATCTCTTCCAAGAACTTTGCTTCTTCCGTATTTCTCATCTTTAGCTGAAGGCATGATTAGTGTGGTCTGGTGTTTGCAAGCTGTCCAGTAGCTTAATGCAACTTCCTCTTAAAAGAGCTATGTTAGTTATTTTTGCTTTATAACTTGCACTGTGGCAGGATAAAAAATGTTATATTAGAGAGACACTCTGAACATGCTTTTCTTTCAAAATTGGCTTTTTATAAATCTACTTTGAAAGAATACTCTTTAATTAACTTTTTCTAAAGTACATTAAGTGCTATTTATCATTCTTCAGCAATGCTGAGTTTTGCCCTCAAAACAGTAATTCACCACGTAGTTGCATGTAAAGGATACAATGACCTTTTTGATTCTAGAATGACTTCCCAGAGATTTCACATATAGACCTTCTGAGGGATTTCTTGGTTTTGTTTTTTACTGTACCATCTTGGGTGAGGCAAGAGCCACAACTGATCTGCTCATGACCGCCATTTTCTTTGCATCACAGACACCAACTTTATTTAGAAATCTGGAACTGCTCTTAGAAAAGAAAAAAAATCTTACTCAAAATCTGTACTCTGGATTCAGTTTCTGCCAATAGGGTCCACAGCTGTGTTGCTCATTTTCTTTTTGCTACTGTATGACAAGAGTAATATTGGTATGTGACTTACCAGACAGTGAGTTGTTTATTCAGACACTGAAAAGAGAAGTTTCCCTATCTCACATGTGGAATATCCTCGTCTCAACAAGCTGGAACAAGCTGGATAGTGGAGATGGCTGCTCAGAAGTACTTGGGTGTCTGCATTAGTTAAACACCTCTAATACTCTAAAGCTGGTGTTCCTCTGTTGGCAAAAAAATTGAAGGTGTCTAAGTCTTTTAGCTACTTCTATTAAGCTACCTTTCAGAAGCTTAGAAAACTCTGGTTTCATTTCCTACTATTTGTATCAGTCTACAGGACTCCAGCATCTGGAACTCCTGTGTGTAGCTGCTTTGTCAGACAGGCACACTATGGTTAGGTGCTTAAGCCCCAATCCTTTCTCAGAGTCTGTCTTTGATATTTCATATCTTTCTTGTGTGAAATGATCAGATTGTGAGAATCTCTCTTTAGCTACTGCTTCTTTCATCATCTCTGTGGGGATCTGAGTGGGAAGCTCAAGGCTTCTGGATTTATTGTGGTGATAAGCTGCCAGGCAGTTACTGTAAATCTGAAAAGTGAATAAAACTTCATTTTTTTCTCATGCATAGGTTATATCAAGGAGGTATTGTGGTAATTAAATTAATATATTGAGGACTTTTTCTTCTTGTCATAGCTTTATCCTGACATTTGGAATTAGTATGACACCTGTATTATAATATAGAATAGGTAAGGATGTCAAAGAGTTGGTAGCTGCATAAGCAAAGGTAATCTGTCTGCCTACATTTCAGAGCTTTAGATATTACATCCAGATAACTTTCTGTATATAAGTCTTGTGCATATGAAGGAATTTTCCTGCATAGTTTTCCAGTAAATGCTCTGCTGTTAGCCAAATGGCAAAGGCATTTCTGCTAGCAATGTTCCCATGAACAGCTTCCACTGGGAAGGACATTTTACAAAAATAGATCTTTTGAAGGAAGTTAGTTCAAAGGGAGAGACAGTTCACTGATGGTAAGAGTGAAATATATCTACAGATAGGACAGAACAAAGTAGCTTAATTTTTCATTGTTATGGTTTTAAGGAGTTCTTTTAGTATTTATTGTAGGCACCTAAGCTTGTAGGTTAGTTTGTTTCATTTCCCCCTGCTGTCGAAGAGAGAGAGAGGCTCCTTCAGGCAGCACGTTGAGGCAGCAGCTGGACTTATGAGTCCTAAAGATATGTCTCTGGAGAATATTACCATTTTCCACTGACAGTAAAAGAAGAGTTATGGAGACAGAGTATGTGAATTAATAGCCCAAATCGAGCACTGGCATGATAGATGCCTTTCTCCTTGTCTCAGCTGTGTTGTATACTATTTACTGGAGACTTTTTGTGCCATAACAGGTAGCCCAGTCAACCACTGACCTTTCTCATTAACCAGCTGGCATGCAATTATTTGATCAAGAGGAGCTGATCAGACTTCTGTGTCAGGATTTGGGCTCTGGACCTGCAAATTCAGCA
>NW_009970716.1:4365730-4369037 GCF_000747805.2 Chaetura pelagica
ATTCTGTCTGAACTTTTTAATCATAAATGACTTGGCCCTGAAGAGAGGTGGGGGATTAAAGGTATTACATTTGAAGTGTGTAGCATGGGTATTATAAAAGAAAATGTAAAATACTCTTTAGTTGCCTTTTTCTCCTTACCAAAATGCTTTAAAAATAATTTCTTCTAATCTGAATTTGTGTGTTAAAATACATGCCTTGTAAATTACATAGTGATTATTTATCACCAATATTACACAGAATTAGACTAGTGTGTTTTCACACTCAAGCTCTTTGCACCTTGACATGTATTGTTATCATTGTGATTGTACATTGAAGGAGTTCAGTATTTCCTTGACTTAGGAAAGTTGCTCTGATGTACTTATGGTATCCATGCTCTCCCAGCTTTAATTAATTATTTAATATATTGTAGTTCTCTGTTGAAAGAAGGAACATTCTGGATATTTCCATTAGATGTGAGATGGACTCAAACTTTGAAAGGCAGAATCAGACTTCAGAAATCTCCAATGATAGAAACAGATTGTTGATACATTCTGTATTATTTTCTGACTATTTTTGCCTTGAAATTACATGGAGTTTAAGTATTATTTAGCTTTTCAGAGTGCAGCACCAGTTAAACACATAAAAAATTCTTGATTTCTTCTTATGGACTTCCTTTTTTTACTTTTCTGGCACAGAGATATCCTTAAAAGATTCACCTAAACAAACCTAAAAAAGATATTCATCATCTAAATAAAAAACAAACCAAAACATCTTGAATCTCCTGAAGCATTCAGATGATTAGCATGATATAAATCCTTGAATTTAATTACAGATATATATAGCCTTTTATGCTGAAGTTATTTACATGGTTACAGGGAAATCTTTGATGAGTTTGCAGTAGTTCAAGTAGTTGTCCAGGCAGATTTTGAAAATCTCCAAAGGTTTCACCCCATCACGTTTCCCAGTTGATGAAAAACTGGAAGAAACTGACTGAGGAGAAAGAGGCATCTAGACAGTTGACAGTCTTCAAGAGCAGATAAGCAAAGCACTGGTTAAGGTTTATGTTGTGATCCTACCACCTAGTGAGGAGTGGACTTTGACCTTTGTGTTCTTTGGCACTGTGATTTTATAAAATGCAGCTACATACTTAAATATCCAGCATCGCATATTAAAGTGTATACCTTTCATATCCTGAACATTAACAAAGGATATCAAACCAGACATCTAAAAAAACAGCCTTCTGAAATTCTTGGCTAAAGAGCAATTGAAAGGCTGTATGTAACAGAGTGAAAGGTCAAACCCTCAAAAGTTTATTTTCCATCAAATTCTGCAGCAATATGAACAGATATTAATTTAATTGTAATTATTCTTGACTAATCATGTTTCAGGGGTTCCTAGAGTAGTTCCTACCATAAAGAAATTTCAAGCAATTTATGCAACACTGACTTCATTCTTAGGTGTGGTAGAAAGTCATTGAAAGTGGACATAATAGATGCTTAAAAAAATATTTTCTGATTCTTGTAGCATAAAAAGACTGAACTTTTATCTAATCTTTAGTCTATACAAAAATACTTGAAATTCTGGTTTGTTTGGCTTTGGTTTTTGTTTTTGTTTTGGCTTTTTTGTGTAATAATACAGCATGGCCCTTTTGAAGGGTAAAAGAGGGACTTAGGCTTCCACTTCCCACTGACTTTCAAAGGATAGACAGGGAAATCATTGAACAATCACATAGCAGCAGAGAAAAATACTTCACTATTTGTTGCTTCAGGTTGGATTGAAGATGGTGATTTCCAGAGTGCTCTCTGTCCTCCTGCCTCTGGCCCCTGATGAACAGAGTGGAGCAGCTTTCAGCTGGCCTGTTCTTTACACGTGTCTGGGTGTTAGGGGCTGTGCAACTGTACGACCTTGGCTGTATCTATGCATCAGAGAGGTCACTGCATCAGCTTTTCCAGTTTCCTCTCTCCCTGAAATTCCATCCTGGCAAGTCAAAGAATAGCAGGAAGAGTGGTCTTCATAGTATATTTTAATTTGCTCTGGGTTCTTCTCCTGTTTTATTCCGTATTAAATAAACAATGCTGTAAAATAACTTTTTTAAAAAATAGGTGTTGGTTGCATGACGGCAGGATCCTCTTCCTTACACCTCTAAAATTTTAGGAACCTCAACCTGCCTCAGCATCAAAGTTTAACACTGGACTGGCAATTACACAAACAACAGATGCTCTCTGTTAACCCTGCTCCCTTCCCAGAAAAGGAAGAGAATACGGGAGAGAGACTTTCAGGTTGGAAACTAGATTACTTAGCTTTAATGAAAAACAATAATAGTGAAAAAGAAAATAGTGGAATACATAGAAATACATACAAATATGTAAAAAGCCAATATTGAGCTACCCCCCATTAACACTCATGTCACCATGGAGGCTGCAGGACAGCCCTGGAAAAGTCCTGGACTGGGGTCCTGAAGTCGGTGGCATATGGGAGCTGTATGTAGCAATGCAGGTATTCAGGAACACACATATTAGGATCAAAGGCAGACAAACAGATGGAGTCCTTCAAGGACACTGGTCATGGATGGAGAGGGCTTGATCCTTGTGATCCCTCAGATTTATGCAGACTATGACACATATAGAATGGAATACTTGTTTGGTCAGTTTTGATCACCTGTCCAGTCCTCTTCCCCATGTAGGAGAGTCACAGGTATGACCCCTTTTGTATTGCAGAACATAAGATATTTTTCAGAACCCAGCAGTCGCCTTGGTTTTGCACACCATTCTCCAGCAGTAACTGTAAACATCCAGCATTATCAGTCCTAGAAGCAAACACTGACTGAAAATCAGGTGGTTATTTTCAAGTACAGTTACGTAGAAGAAACTTAATGGAAAAGTAAAATTGCTAAAAAGAAAATTGGGCTGTCCTTACTCAAACAAGGACACTGTTTCTCTGATAGTTTTTGGTGTACAGTGATCAACTTCTAAGTATTGAGACACTCTAAAGATACCAATACTCCAGCTGGTATGTGACTAGGGAAAAAGCATTCTGACAGATGGGCCCATTAATCTTTCAACAAAGTCTTCAAATAATATTGCCATCTGTACTTTGCTTCACAGAGGGCACAAAGTGTTGAAAAACAGAAAGAAACAAACTGCGATAAGTTCTGTGCTTTTCTACCTACAGTAAAAGCAATAAATAAAATTGCAATAAAAAATATTTGAACTAATGTCTTTCAGTAGAAGACCTAATGATACACAGAAGCGTATTTCCAGGCAGTGAAAGAAAAGTGAATTGAAGGAGTATCAGTAAATACATACCAGTAAAAGTATCAGAAAGAGT
>NW_009970716.1:4369081-4399996 GCF_000747805.2 Chaetura pelagica
TCAGTAAATCCATACCAGTAAAAGTAGAAGAAGGAGTGTTGCCCCAGCCACTTACACAATTTAAAATATTTTCAAGCATACTATCAAAATATTTTTTTGCTTCCAAGTTTTCTTCATGCCTCTTTAGTGTAATGAAAGACCTACCAGTTTGAGAGAATAAAGTTACAATTCCAGCCACAGAACATATAAGAACAAACTAATGGGTTTCCAAGTGTTGAATTGTAGATAATATTCTGTCTTGGAAATACTATGTTCAAGAATTTTACTTTTTAATATAACTGAAATAATTGTCACAGGATTTAAGAGGTATTGTGATTCTCCTAGTAGGTTTATTTCTTATGAAGAACCTGGTCTGAGTATAAGAGTCCATCTCACAAAGAACATAGAATATATAACTTTTCAGATACTAACCATGATCAAAACAGAAGCAGTTAACTTCACAGATGGTGCTCTGCATAATGCTAGCATTGCAATCTCCAGAGCAACTTGATGTTCTGTGGAACAGTTGGTTTGCAAATTCATACACTGGAAGAGGTTGTTCATGGTTTCCTAATATAGTCTAAAATAAACTCTTCCAATGCTCTTTATAGATTCCTTGTGTGTTACCACATAGGATGAGTTTACCTTATTCAGAATAAAACTGTTTAAGAGATCAGTTTTAGAATATATGCTGTGTTCAAAACTGTTGACAGAACTGTATTTTTTTGCAAGCTAATGTTTTTAGCTTAGCTTAAGCAATGTTTCCAGTAATTAAAAAGGTATTCTACATTCACACACAAAATTACTGCTGCCAGATATCAAACAGAAAATGAAAGATGTTCATTTGCATGGAAGAGCCATTAAAGGTAGTACAGATTCAAAAACCGCAGAAGCCAGTATATGGGCTCTGGGGACACAGCAGTCCAGCTTGCACACTTTCTGATGTTCTCCTTGATATGAGTAGGTTTTTCCCTTCCCTACAGAAGCAGGTGCATGCTGTCAATTATTCTTGTCTGTATTTCCCCACAGGATGCTTGCTGTCTTATTAAGACTAATTGGTGGATTGCTGAAAGCAACTGCAGGGCTTCAAGATCTTGAGCTAAGAGAGTTAACCTTGTGTTTTCTAGACATTTTCATCCATTCTTGTGACTTCTTACATACTTGTAAGCCCAATGTTCTGCACAAAAGCCGGCTTTGTACAGAAACCTCTTGAAGTGGCTTTCCTGTTATTCTGGCTTTTCGAAGGAATGGAAGGAAATTCAAGAGAATGAAAATCCTTTTTGGTGTCAGTCTTCTTTAAAAAAGTCTCTGAAAGTTACTGAAGGTAACTTTGCTTTTGAATAGATCACTTCTTAGTGAATAGTAAAGTTTGTGAGAACACACTTTAAATGTGATTAATACTCTATTCAGTACTATAAATAGAAATGTCTTTATTTTCAATAATATGGAAGTTCTCTGTACTTCAGAAAGAATAAACTTTAAAAATATATATATATGCTCTGACAGGTGGTCACACAAATGTGTCATAAAAGGTTTAATTTCTTATCAAAGTTTTATTTGACCTTGTCCACCTGACATGTACAGACACAGATTTTCAATGCAAAAATATCTTAATTTTCTTGTTCATGTTCTCCCTGGTGCTAGGGGATTTCTGCCCATGAAGTTAACAGCAAAATGCTGATTGAGTACTTTGTTGGTGTATTATCTTGCTATTTGCATATATATATCTGGATCATTATTTTTTCCACGTTTGAGATTCAAGATTCGTTTTCATAGAGCCCTCCCTGTTGCAGGATCTGTGATGAATCTGAAACAGTATTGTGAGAGTGTGTTATACTGTCAGAGAGAAAAAAGGAACTCAAGGGCAGATTTCTTTATTTACTTGGTAAGTGAGGTGATAGGAATATGGACAGAATCTCTCTTTATGCCAACCTGTACTTGAACACAGCTAAAATGCAGGCAGGATGAAATATCTACTCAATACCATTCTTCTCTCCTTTTCTTTGCTAGTAAGGTAGTCTAGACAATTATCACAGTACCCTTAGTTTCTTTAAGAAGGTTGCATTTAGGATAAATTAATCTTTCTGTAGGTGTTGCCTTTTTAATTTTCTCTAGATATTTAGGATTTTCTTCTTTATGCATTGTGGATTTTGTTTAATGATGCTACTAGACATGGCAAAAGGTTGCCAGAAGAGGTTGTGAAATCTCTGTTTCTGGAGATGTTCAAAGCTCAACAGGAAAAGGCCCTGAGCAGTCTGCTTCAGTTGGTGCTGGTTGAGCAGGAGGTTCGAGAGAATGATGTTCTGGTTCTTCCCAACCTAAATTACTGTGCGGTTCTATTAGCCAAACAAATCTATTAATACCCCACGTTATTTGTACTACCACAAGTGTTTGTTAACAAGATTTTAGCAAGTATTTTCCTATGTGGAAATAGGTATAACTTTTGAGAACTGTAGGATTTAGAAAAGACACTTGAAGACATGAAAAGAGTGGAAATTATTCTCCGTATCATCTAGTGTTAAAAGGTTTGTTGTTTGTTGTTTGTTTTTCTTGTTTGTTTAGGGTTTTAAAAATTTATTTTCTTGGTTTTATTTCATTAAACTAGAAAGAAACAAAGAGGGTATTAGCATTGCTCTAGTGTCATTGAAGAGATGTGGGTGTGGTACTGTTTTGCACTCAGGCTCATTGTACTGGACTCTGATATGATAGCAGATGTGCATCCACCCAGGAAATTACCATTTTCAATAAGAAGCAGAGCAACAAATGGATTTTCATGCATGGAAAAATAATGTAATAAACTGAGCAAGGCCCTGGCTTGATAAATTATATTGTCATAAAAGGGAAAAAATACAATTTGTTTAAATTTCTGAGAAATTGAATTTCAATAGAGCTATAAAACAGAAATACTTTCTACTCCCAGTAATAAAATAAAAAGCAGAAGCTTACCTGGTAAATACATTCACAATGTGAGCTCCACACAAGTTTTATTAATTTCCCTATAGACAATTTTATATTTAGTGTCAAGTACTGAATATATTTAGGAAATATCAGGTGTGTTTATTTATTCATTTATTTCTGTAATACAGTGATCTAACTCAGGAGACTAAAAATTGTGAGGTAGAAGGAAAAGCACTTTCAATCCTTTATAAATCTTTCTATTCTCTAATTCCCTACTGAAATAAATGAAAAACTCTTCACTGAATTCTGCCATACAGACCTGAAGGACTGAAAAGAAATAAGAGCATTGTAAGTTAAAAGTGATCTAGGTCTGTACAAAGAAAACATCAGAAAGACTTTTCATTCTACCTAAAAATGATTGTAAGTGCTTTTAAATTAATTTTAAGTGATAAATGATTATTCAGAGAAAGAGAAGAGTTAGAATTCTATTATAATAGAACAGACTATTTTGTATTATAATATTAGAATATTATAATTAGAGTAATAGTAATAATTATTATAATAATTATTCTACAATGTATTATAGGTATTATGATGTATACGAAACATATTCATGTTCATTATTTTCTTCTAGCCTACTTGTGTAACTTGTGCTATTACTTTTGCTATGGCAGTTTCCAGTTCTTTCTTCGGTCCCTTGCCAAGTTCTGTTGAAAAAATGCTATTGATTGCATGTAGCTCTATCTTAAACCTTGAGTCTCCACAGACTTCTAAATAAAGATTTTTTTCCATGATTGCTTTTAGAATCCACAATGCACCTCTCACCTGTCTCCTAGTTCCGCCATTATCTTTCTTCCCAAAGCAGTGAGACACTTTAAACTCCTGTTGTAACAGTATAATTACACTGTCTGTAAGTACTACTGGCTACTTTCATGTAATTAAGATCCTTTACTATCTTTTTCATAGTGTGTGACATAGCTTGTGTGGCAAATCAAGGGATTTTAAAAATTAAGATTTGATGTAAATAGACTCAGGTCAGATATAAGTAGTTTCCTGAAAGTCTAACTTAAACTACATTAATACCATAATCCTTGTGAGAGCTCCTACCCAGTCCTTTAAGCTTGTAACTTTTGCATTGCCTTGCCACGTGACCACCTTGGTCATGCTCAACAACTTCTAAGCATGCTGTAGCATACTTCAGAATCACTGATGAGGACATGCATCAAGGTATTTGCCACAGACACTGGACAACCTGAAACTGATTCCCAGCACACTGTACAACTTACAGTAACTATGACCATGAGTTAGGTCATGATTCTTATTTATTAGTGTTATACTGACAAGAATGTCCTAGCTGCTTCACAGTCAGTAAAACAGGGCTTCTGCTTCTGCATTTTATAGTCTGTTTTATAGTTGGCCCTTAGCAGGGGAGAGCAGGAAAGGCACTGAACATTTTTTCTCAACTTGTGTTTCCAAAAGAAGTACAATATTATTATTTTGTTGTTTGGTGAGTGACCTAACACATCTTAACTGATGCTAGTCCTGACAGCAGAGTGATTGCCTGAGAGGTGGTATGATCCCAACAAGGGCAAAGTGGCAGAATCAGTTTCTGCCTTTCAGTCACTGAGCTATATTATAGTTCCCAGCCAAGCAGGAGACAGTACATTAAGACAAATCTGCTAAAATTCGTAAAGGAAACAGAATAAGTAATTATTTTTAAAAATTCTTGCATGGCTGATTTAGCATCTTATAATCAATAGGAGTGCTAAATTAGCTGAGTCATGCAGACAATCCATTATGCTGAGTGTATTTTTTAGAAGCTGCCACACCTAAACTGATCACTCTGGTGCCTTGGCAAACCTTTAGAACCAAGTATTGAAGGCCGAATGCATTAAAATCATCTATCATACTGCTTAATCAGTCACACTTCGGAGATGTCTACAGGATGCCAATTTATGCATTTGGGGTGCTACTAAAGAGTAATTGTGAGATAGAGCACACATTTTATGAATGCAGCCTTTAATGTGTTTGCCAAAGTAATATTTGTAATGGAAATCAGAAGCTTGGGCATTGCTTTATAAGCTTTATCTCTGTTCACATTAACTTAATTTAAATGAAACACTGAATGACCCAATATGTATCATAAACTGCATAAATAAAAAAAGAAATGGAACATAATTTATCTCCTAGAAATTGCTCAGCAATTTGCCGAATTGAGAACTATCCTATGGCTAGAGGGAGAAAAACGACTAATGAACTTTAGCAGTAAAAAATATCAGAAGTAATGAAAATAATTAATTTAAACTCCAAAAAAGTGCACATAGCATGGTCATAACATTTCAAAAACTAGCACAGAGAAAAAAATATTAAAGCAGATTTATTAAAAATTATTAATTATGTAAGTCCTCCTCATACATATTGAGGACAAAAATCTTAGCCATTCTAAACAAATTATTCATTAAACACAACCACAGAAGAAAGAAAGAGAAAAAAGTGTTAGCATGAAATATAGATGCCTGGAAAAGCACAGCAGGTACAAATGAATGAATCATTGACATAGAGCAATCTATGTGTGGTAGAGATCCTGGAAAATTACAAAATACACAAACATTTAACTTGAAGCAAATAAGGGAGCCAGTACTTTGACTTGTATCGGAAATAGTGTGGCCAGCAGGGTTAGGGAAGTGATTGTCCCCCCTGTACTCGATACTGGTGAGGCCACACCTCGAGTGCTGTGTCCAGTTTTGGGCCCCTCACTACAAGAAGAACATTAGAGTGCTGGAGCAAGTCCAGAGAAGGGCAATGAAGCTGGTGAAGGGTCTGGAGAAAAAGCCTTCTGAGGGAACTGAGGTCAGGGAGCCTGGAGAAGAGGAGGCTGAGGTGAGACCTTATCGCTCTCTACAGCCACCTGAAAAGAGGTTGTAGCGAGGTGAGGTTTGGTCTCTTCTCCTTAGTAACAAGTGATAGTACAAAAGAAAATTGTCTCAAGTTGAGCCAGAGGAGGTTTAGATTGGATATTAGGAAAAGTTTCACCAGTGGAACAATAATTAGACACTGTAACAGGCTGCCAGGGAGGTGGTTGAATCACCATCCCTGGAGGTGTTTTAAAGACATGTAGATGTTGTGCTAGGGATGTGGTTTAGCAGTGGACTTGCAAGTGCTAGTTTAATGATTGGACTTGATGATCTTAAAGGTCTTTTCCAACAAAACAATTCTATGATTCTGTAATTTAAATTCAACAATTCTCTGTTGAAATCCTTATGAGATAATTCCTGTGCTGTACCCTGCCTCAGAAAAGCAGGATTCTCCAAAGATAGACTCTAAAATTCAGTGTCTCCAAAATGTGATTTTTTTAATGCTGTCTTATTTCTGATAATGTGAATGTTTCCAAAGACAATTTTTTAACTCTGTTCAAAATCAACTTAATGGGTACCAGACTTTTAATGAATTTTGTCATCCTCTATAACTTCGTATCATTGTATTTGCTTTCCTATCTTTTGCAATTTTTCTATGAGCTGCTTCTCACTGTTTCCATGGTTAGCACTTGTTCCCTTCATCAGTCTTAAGTGGGTCAGAGCTTGATAATTTTTACATGTTTCTACTTACAGTATCATTTTCAATACAAATATGTGCACAAGAAGGTAAGTGTAAAAAATACTTGAGAATGCAATTTCTTGCTCATGCAGACAGGCTGTCTATTTTTGGTCATCCTCAAGCAATCGTTTTGCTTTTCACACGAAGTGAAATTATTAGGAGATTTGGTCTTTCTGTAACACCTTGAGGAGAGTTGGCTGTGCAAATAAAACCAAAAGTTTTAAACTTTTTTTTTTTTTTTTTTTTGTATGAACATACCTATTTAAACAGCACTTAGACCAGTGCTACAAAGAGTGTGTGCCTTCCTTGAAGTCACCTATGGACACTTCAGATAGACTTGCCATCCCTGTCTTACAGAGTTTTAGCAGATGTGTTGCCATGGTGATTTTGCTTATTGCTTAAAAGACAATAATTTCAAGTGCTTTAAAATCCATTGTATTTTATTGGAAATGCTCTAAACATTATCATAAAGAACTAGGGAGGTGAAAGAGACAGATATGAGACATAGGCACCTGCTTCTTTTTCTGTAGTTTATTCCACAGAGCAAGAGGCAATAGGGAAAGGTTGATCACTGAATAAATGTTTCAAACTGTGATGTTTCTCCTGCAGTATAAATGGTCCAATGGGCCCACTTGGAGCACTGCTCTTTATGTCTGAAAAGCCCTCTGCCTTTCAGCTATCTGCTTTCCCACATGCACTGCTTTGGAGTGATGTGTTATATGAGCAGCAGTTTGGGACAGGGCAATCCCAGGCAAGCAGTGTCAAGCCCACCTTTTCATGCACTCTGTAGAATTACTTTGTTTCAGGCTACAAAAAAATTCTGACTTAAAATTTTTGTATGTCTGGTGAGTCAGTCTTCTGTTGATACCAGGGATCAATTCAAATCCTGGTGTTGTACACATCTTGACAGCTAACTTAAGTTGTGCCAGATTGCTAGCTGACACCTGACGGCGTTTCTAATTGTAACATCTAGCTGGTGTTTCACAGAGGCTGTATGCTGTCACTTTTGAAGTACAAGGTTGCTTTTTTTCATTTCATTTAATTTCATTAAATTTAATTTTTCATTTAATTTCATTTAATTTCAAATGGTAACGTGTTAATAATGAGGTATCAAAAGAATGGAAATGGATCCTTCCAATATATGCCAATAAATGATGTCACTTGAGTAGGTGCCGTGTTTGTCCGCAAATCTATTAGATTGTTCCCTACCTGTATTAGCTCTGGGAATTGGTGCTGGCTTTACATGCTTGACTTCAAATACAACCAACTTGTCCTTAATCTGAGAAGTATTTTAATTTTATCTTGAATTTCTCATAAGAACTTTACGTAAACTCTCAGCAACAAATGAAAACAGTATAGTTAGGTCCATCTTATTTGAATGCTACCTTTTCTGTCTTGTGGTTGTTTTGTTGTTGTTGTTGTTTTTGTTGGGGTTTTTTTGTGTTGTTTTTTTTTTTTTTTTTCCCCTAGTGTTAAAAGGTTAAGAGAAAGCATTTCTCACTGAAGTGCCTATTGCCTATTTCTGTGCTGCTGTAGTGTAGCACAGAGGGCTGTTAGGAAAAGCCTGATGAACAGTAGGTGAGCTGTTATGCTGGTTTCAATGTTTGCTGAATTTTGTAAAACAAATTGGTGATTAATATCAGCTCAGCTTTCTGCTTGAGATGCTGAAATTGAGAACTTTTTTACAGCCTTCCTTTCCTCCCTATTCCTCATTTTTTGTGGTAGAGAAGAATCTTTTTTCTACTGCATCTGAAGTTATCTGTGTGTTCACACGCCTTTCAGCAATCTTTTATCAAGTTGATATTTTGGATAAAGATTGATAGAAATGCACACAGGAGAGCAGTTTCATTTTTGTACTCTAACTAGAAACACATTTGAACTGGGTCATATAAATTTGCTCCACCTGAGCCCAGAAACAGTGCAACGAAAAGATATTTAATTTAAAAAGACCTATGAAAAAAGACACCTCATTGTATAAGTGAAAACAATTATTTTGGTGCTGTGGGAATTGGTCACTGAAAGCAGATGTGTTATTTCTTTTCGTAGTTTACAAAAAGTCTTTCTTGTAGATGTCAGTACTGCTAGAACATTGGTTGGACTCAGGAAGATCCAATACAGACTTAAATTTAAATTCTGAGATAAAATCTGGGAAAGGAAAGAATTTGATCACATACATGAATGACAAGGAACATTGTATACGAAAATCATCAGGTGTCCAGGATAAGAAGATTTTATTGGATGGGGTCTAAATGAGTTTTTGGTCTCTTGAATTAGCCTGAATGCAAATTTAAGTTATTTTAATTGAGATTTGTATAACATATTTAACCCAAAATATAATTTTGCTTCAGTCTAGATGAATCTATCAAGCAGCACAAAGCAGATTTTAGTGATTTTTTTTTTGTTTGTTTGTTTAAGATATGGGGCTTTACTGTGTATTCAGTAAAGCTATAAAAGTAAAAATAAGATTTCAGAAACCTGAGTTACTATTTATCCTACTTATCATCTTCTTAAAGTGAAAATAAGCTGTTGACTTTCTTCTTGAACTGCAAAACTTAGGAAGTGGTAAGGCAAGAAAAGGTGTAGGTAGATCACCTAAGTTAAGGAAAAGCAGACTCATGGTGGAATATAATTTAAATGAATGGTTAAATCCATACACATCTTCACCTTTCCAGTTAAAACTACAGAGTTTCACAAACTTCTCTACCACACAGTACGTGAATGATGAAAAAATGCTGTTTATAACTGAACAAAATGTAATTATTTAAAAGGTAAGACAAGTGTATTTTATTTAAGTGAATATTATTTAAGGGGTTCTTATTTAAGGGAAATGCAAAGTCCTGCACCTGGGGAGAAACAACCCCCATGCACCAGAACATGCTGGGGGCCAAGTGACTGGTAAGCGGCTTTCCAAAAAAGGATCTGGTTGTTCTAGAAGCTGAACATGAGCCATCAGTGTGCCCTGATGAACATGAGCCATCAGTGAGGAAAGGCATCTTGGGCTGTGTTAGGAAGAAGGTTGACAGCAGATCAAGGGAGATTACACTTCTCCATTGAGCACTTATGGTGCCACACCTGAAATTCTGTGACCAGTTCAGTGCTCCCAAGTACAAGAGAGACATGGACATACTGGGTAGAGTGTCCATCAATAAGCCACTAAAATGGTGAAGGGCTTGGAGCATCTCTCATATGAGAAAAGCCTGAGAGAAGAGAGCCTAGAAAAGAGAAGTCTCTGGGGAGATCTTGTCAATATCTGAAGAGAGAGTACAAAGAAGATTAAACGAAACCCTTTTGAATGATGTCGAGTGATGAGACCAGTATTGGGCACAAACTGAAACACAGGAGGTTCTGTCTGAACCTCAGGAAACAGTTTTTCACTATGAGGGTGACTGAGTACTGACACATGTTGCCCATAAAGGTTGTGGAGACATTCAAGAGCTGTCTGGACATGGTCCTGGGCAATCAGCTGTAGACTGAGCAGGGGTGTTGTACTAGATGATTACTTCCAGTAATGCCTTCCAACCCTTAACCATTCTGTGATTCTGAGAAAATAATTGTAAAAATTAATGTAATAGTTAAAGTAATTAGACAGAATATCCATCAGCAGCAATGCACCTAGATTGGCCCTATTATCTTTCTTCTGCTATTTTTTTTTTTTTCTCTAATCAAGCAAAATATATAATGTCTTCATTCTGGCTGAGCCTTCAAATTTTTTCTATTTCTAGAAGGCAAAAACAAGTTACATCCAAATACATTTTGTTGGTATATTCCCAGCATGTGGTCATTAGAAATATAGCCATCAAAGGCTGTTTCTGAAGATGCTCATTATTATTTTGATTTAGATAAAATAGATAACAGGATCACTACAGTGCCCTATGAATGCTTAAGGTGGCAAATTTTAGCAATAGTCACTGTACTTAAAACAGATCAGCCCAGCTGCAACAAGCACTCTAGGACTTGTGTGGTCTTTCTGGAAGAGCTGACTGAGCCTCTAAGTTCAGAAACAGGAACAGTGGATATCAGGAATCAAATTTGAGAACTGATTTTGTTGAGAAATACCCACATATAGAGTGGATTTTCTCTCACTAACCATTGAGCAGTTGGTCATCTTGATTACTGTAGCATAGCTTAATACACTTCTTAAGGGCAAAAATGACTTCTCTTCTGCTTTCCTGAGAAAGCTGCCATTTTGCCTCTTTCAGCCCTCCAACTCTTTTCTTGCTTAATCTGTGTCTGTGATTTCAATCAACCATCTGTCACCAGCAGTGCTTTATCCCATGTTGTAGCTATGAACTTTATTGTAACTAAAGAGGAGGTGAGACAAAAAAAGTATCTGGAATAAATAACAGTGAAATAAATACATACATACATACAGTTCTGTAGAATACCTGAAGACATTAATTTTGTAGTAATTAGGGTTGCTTATTGTGGACTGAGCTTGACTGCTCTTGATTGAACTTAACAAACTCTTCATAATGAGCATTCATTTCTGCTTTTATGAAATGATGAGGAAGACATACCGGAAGTAAACAATTCCATTTTAAATTAATGGGGATTTGGCTAATCAGGATGATATCCTTTAGAATCCAGGGCCTGAGAATATTTTAGCAGAAGAGTCAGAGCCAGAGTATGTTTGTATATATTAGTGCATTTAGAGCAATAAAAGTAAGTATTTTCCAAGGCCTGCAAAGGGTGGCACTCAACACCTCATACATTTAGCTTATACAGGGGAACTTCTAGCACCTTATATACTATTGTGTGCTGTAATTTCTGGTGGACACCGACCGACACTAGCAGTAGTGGCTGTTGCTACATCTAGTCATGTTTTAATTACAATTTAAGTCTTAGTGCTTTCAAGCAATACTGTTTTCTAAGCTTAAAAATGTACTTTACCATGTGAACAAGAGAATGATACAATATAGAAATCCATGGTCTATGGAATAGTACCTGAGAAGATTAGTGTGACAGTTTATGTGAAAGTAGAGGTTCAGATTAAAAAAAGGTTTTTTTTGTCAATGGACAAATCCAACAAGAAAAACATAAAATATCTTTTTGTCTTTATTGTTTTATTCATTTTTCAGAAATGTATTTTGAAACTTCTTAAAATGTATAAAGACAGGGTAGCATAAATACTGACAGTCTGTTTCTGCTTCTACAATCCAAAGACTCAAGTGATGACAGTCTTGGTTGTTAATCGAGTAAACATTTACTATGGATATAAAAAAACTACTGGAAAAATCTACATGTAATTACAGATAGCTGCATATATGAGACTTAAATGCAGAGTTTTCTTAAGAGCACTAATTCCAAATAACAAAAAATGCTTCTGTTGATATAAAGAAAGCCACGATGTTTAAATTTTTGACAGAATAAAGCTGATTTTTTTTTAGAAAATCTAGTTGAAGCCAAAGAACAGTGATAATATAAGTGGCTTGATCTGAAGGTGAACTGGTTGTTTACAACCCCACAGGCTTAAATTACTTTCATATATGCAATAATGAGGCTTATGTAATTGATATCCTTACATGAATTACAAGATACTTTTTGGATTTAGGGTTAAAGACAGATTCATCAGCTTAAATTCTCTGGGTCTGAGGTGACTGATTAATGTAATTAATCTGTGTGATGATTACCACAGAGGATAGAGCTTGAAAATGTTCCTGAAACCACCAGGTAAAGATAATGAGGAGTGTCTGGGAAATAGCCAACTGCAGAATCAGTAAATTCTGCAGGAGCTGAGAAATCACTGAACAGCTTAGAGCAGAGCATTCTACATCTGCCAAGTGATGAACTGATACAAGAGCAGATTTAACTAATTAGTAAAGTCTCCATCCTTCCCATCTGGAGATTTAACTTCGGTGTGTGCGCACAGGCTGAACGTTATGGATCAGGAATTGAACTAGAATACCTATGACTCCTAGGCAGCATTTCTGTGAGGTGACCCAAAATAGTTTACTTTTGGCTAGACCAAGACTAACAATGCCATACAGTGACTCGGGGTTGTTTTTGCCTATTCTACATGTGCTGATTTAAGAAACAAATGAGAAAATAGAGGCTTGTAAACCATAGTTTTCATAGCTGTAAATATGTATAGTTTTCATTGTACAGCTGTTTTCGAAAATAGAGCATATTTTAGGAGTGATTCCAAGTGGCTCCACCATCAATGATCATTCAAGTGTCTGCATCCAAAACTGTGACCCTTAGATGACCCTTACCAGTTAGTTGCTGGCTAGCCTGTAGGTGAACATTAATGTAAAAAACACAGCAAGTGCTATTTGCCTACTTATTTTAAATATTGTGAATCTCTGGGTTGAATAACAATATAGTCTGCGTTAATAAGAAAGGGGAAAATATACCTGTTACCCTTTTTTTTTTTTTTTTCCCCCAACTACTTCAAGAGAAAAGGAATAAGAGGAAATGTTCTCAAGATGTGTCAGGAGAGGATGTAGATTGGATATTAGGAAAAATGTCTTTACAGAAATGTCTTTATGGTAGATGTGGTATTTCAAGAGCTGGTTCAGTGGTTGGGGGTTGTAGAGCACACAGCTGGACTTGATGATCTCAAATGTTTTTTCCAGCCTTGATGATTCAGTGAGTCAGTGAATCCAGAAAGCAGGAAGAGAATGATTATTATTTCCACAAATATTATAGGTACCACAAAATATTAATTCACATATGGTTGGTATAACAGCTTCTAACAGTGCCATATATTTCATAGTCTTGCAGAAGTCTTATTAAATGAAGCTTTCCAGTGATACCAAAATAGGTAGAGATAACAGAGGATGAAGGATACAGAGTAAGAATTCAACACATTCATTAATAATATGAGGGAGAGAAAATATTAGAGTATTTGAATCTTTATTGAGAAAATCGTGTGCTATAATTTGAAAAATTAGGATTTCCTATTTTTCCAAGTTTCAGTTGTTCAACTTTCAGAAGTAGAAGAGCTGTTGTTGCTAAAGGATAAAACTGCAAGATGAGGTGGTACTCTAGATCTCTGTTTTCCTCAGAAAGAATAAATACAAATTCAAAATTTCACTAACAGGTTTCCTTTTAAGTGCTCTTTCAGAAAAATATGAAAGCTCCATTTTGATAGACAAGTAATAAAAATGACAAAAATCATATTGAAGCACAGGAAAAACATTTTTAGATCAAAGCTAAAAAATGGAAAGGCTAAGGAGTAGCAGGGAGTGTGAGACAGAGCTGTGGTGAATGAGGATGTTGCCGAAGCCTCATCCAGGATGTTGCCAAAGCAGTCAGCTCCACACATTAAGGCTGCTTGTGTTAAGGGCAAGAGGAGGATAATTGTTATAGGAGATTCCCTTCTGAAAGGAACTGAGGGTCCCATATGCTTGCTAGACCCTTCCCACAGGGAAGTCTGCTGCCTCCCTGGGACCTGAATTAGGGAGATTAGGAAACTTCCTGGTCTGGTACAGCCCTCAGATTACTACCCTCTTTTGATCTTTCAGCTAGGCACTGGTAAGGTAGAGAGAAGAAATCTGAGGGCAATGAAGAAAGATTTCAGGATCTTGCGACAACTGGTCAAGGGAGTGGGAGCACAAGCTGTGTTCTCTACCCTTCAAGTTCTGGGGAGTGATGAATGGGTAAACAAGAAGACAAAACAGATCAATGCCTGGCTCCAAACCTGGTGCTACCATCAGGACTTTGGGTTTTTTGACCATGGTTTGATTTACAAGACACCAGGCCTGCTTGCAATGGATGGGAAGACCCTATCTCAGAGGAGGAGAAGGGTATTATGGCAAGAGTTAGCAGGGCTCATGGACAGGGCTTTAAACTAGACTCGAAGGGGGAGGGGGATAAAACCAGACCCACCACAAATGAGCCTAGGGGTGAAGGGCCAAGAGTGGGGGTGAAATTGGTAGCCCAGCTCAAGTGCATCTACACTAATGCACATAGCATGGGCAACAAACAGGATGAGCTGGAAGCCATTGTGCAGCAGGACAACTATGATGTAGTTGCCATCACGGACACATAGTGGGATGACTGTCACGACTGGAGTGCTGCAATGAATGGATGTAAGTTCTTCAGAAGGGATAGGCAAGGAAGGAGAGGCAGTGGCATGGTTCTGTACTTTAGGGAGTGTTTTGATTGTATAGAGCTTGATTATAGTGATAACAAAGTTGAGTGTTTACAGGTAAGGATGAAGGGGAAGGCAAATAAGACAGATATTGTGCTGGGAGCCTGTTACAGAACACCCAACCAGAATGAGGAGGCAGATGAAGTATTCTGTGAGTGACTGGCTGAAGTCTTGCAATCACCAGTCCTTGTTCTGGTGGGGGGACTTCAACCTAATGGATGTCTGCTGGGATTAGAGCACAGCAGAGAAGAAACTGTCTAGGACGTTCCTCAAGTGTGTGGAGGATAACTTCCTGACACAACTCGGAAGTGAGCCTACCAGGAGGGGCCTCATTGGGCATCCTGTGCACAAACAGAGAAGGACTAGTGGGAGATGTGGTTGGAGGCCAGCTTGGGTTTAGTGATCACAAAATGGTGAAATTTTCAATTCTTAGTGATGCAAGGAGGTTTTAGTAAAACCTCCACCTTGGACTTCCAGAGGGCAGACTTTGGCCTGTTTGAGACAATGGTTGAGAGACTCCTTTGGGAGACAGTCCTGAAGGGCTAAGGGGTCCAGGGAAGCTGGATGCTCTTGAAGAAAGAGATCTGAAAGGCCCAGGAGCAGGCTGTCCCCTTGTGTTGCAAGATCAAAGGGTGGGGAAGACGGCCAGCCTGGCTGAACAAGGAGCTTTTGCTGGGACTTAGTCAAAAAAAGAGGGTTTACCACCTTTGGAAGAAAGGACAGACAACTCAAGAGGAGTACAGAGATCTTCTTAGGTAATACAGAGGGAAAATTAGGAAGGCAAAAACCCAGCTGGAACTCAGCTTGGCCATTGGCATAACGGACAACAGAAAAAGTTTTTACAAATACATCAACAATTAAGAAAAAGAGCCAGGGAGAATCTCCATCCCTTACTAGATGTTGGGAGGGAACACTGCAACCAAGGATGAGGAAAAGGTTTAGATACTTAATGCCTTCTTTCCCTTCATCTTTAATAGTCAGACCAAGTACCCCCAGGGTGTTCAGCCTCCTCAGCTGGAAGATAAGAATGAAGAACAGAACAACTCCCCCTGTAATCCAGAAGGAAATAGTTAATGATCTGCTTCTGCACCTGGATGTGTGCAGGTCTATGGGGCCTGACGGGATCCACCAGAGAGTACTGACGGAGCTGGTGGGGGAGCGCGCTAAGCCCCTCTCCACAATTTATCAACAATCCTGGTCAACAGGGGAGGTCCCAGATGACTGGATGCTGGCGAATGTGATGCCCATCTACAAGAAGAGGTAGAAGGAGAATCTGGGGAAGTACAGGCCCATCAGCCTGACCTTGGCAGATCATGGAGAGGCTCATCTTGAGTGAGCTCACATGGCAAGTGCAGGGCAGCCAGGGGATCAGGGACAGCCAGCATGGGCTTATGAAAGGGAGGTCTTGCTTGACCAACCTGATCTTCTTCTGTAACCATGTGACCCACCTTTTGGATTTGGGGAAGGCTGTGGCCCTTGTCTACCCAGACTTTGATAATGCCTTTGATACCGTATGCCACAGCATTCTCCTTGAGAAGCTGGTGAATCATGACATAGACAAGTGTACTCTTCACTGGGTAAAAACTGGCTGGATGGCCAGGCCCAGAGAATTGTGGTAAACGGGGTAAAATTTATTTGGTGGCCAGTCACCAGTGGTGTTCCTCAGGGCTCAGTTAGGGGACTGGTCTTGTTCAATGTCTTTGTCAATGATCTCATTGACAGAATTGAGTGCACCCTCAGTAAGTTTGCAGACGACACCAAATTGGGTGCGAGTGTTGATCTCCTCGAGGGTATGAAGGCTCTACAGAGGGACCTGGAGAGGCTGGATCAGTGGGCCAAGGCCAATTGGTTGAGGTTCAATAAGGCCAAGTGCTGGGTCCTGCACTTCGGTCACAACAACCCCAGACAACACTACAGGCTTGGGGCAGAGTGGTTGGAAAGCTGCCCAGCAGAAAAGGACCTGGGGGTGCTGGTTGACAGCCAACTTAACATGAGCCAGCAGTGTCCCCAGGTGACCAAGAAGGCAAATGGCACCCTGGCCTGCATCAGGAATACCTTGGGCAGCCGGAGTAGGGAAGTGATTGTGTCCCTGTACTTGGGACTGGTGAGGCTGCACCACGAGTACTGTGGGCAGTTCTAGGCCCCTCAGTATAAAAAGGACATTGAGGTGCTGGAGCGTGTCCAGAGTAGAGCAATCAAGCTGCTGAAGGGTCTAGAGAACAAGTCATAGGAGGAGCCGGTAAGGGAACTGGGGTTGTTTAGTCTGATGAAAAGGAGGCTGAGGGGAGACCTCATTGCCCTCTACAACTACCTGAAAGGAGGTTGTAGTGAGGTGGGCATTTGCCTCTTCTGCCAGGTGGATTATGATAGGACTGGAGGAAATAGCTGGAGGCTGTGGCAAGGAAAGTTTAGGTTGGGTATTAGGAAGAATTTCTATACTGAAAGAGTGGTCAGGCACTGGAACAGCCTGTTCAGGGAGCTGGTTAAGTCACCAGCCTTGGAGGTATTAAAGAAACGTGTGGATGTGGCACTTCAGAGCATGCTCTAGTGGCTGAGGTTGTGGAGGGTTTTTTGTGGGTGCTTTTTGGTGGGGTGTATGTGGGTGTGTGTTTTTTGGGTTGTGTTTGTGTTGATGGGGTTTTTTTGTGTGTTTGTGTTTGGTTTTGTTTCATTTTGTTTTGTTTTTTTGTTCATGGTTGGACTCCATAATCTCAGAGATCCCTTCCAACCATGATAATTCTGTGATTCTGTGAAACTTCATGATATGTAATTCTTTGCATGTCAGTTATTCCTGGAAATATTTATTGGAAAAAAAGAAAATCTCATGCAAAGAAAAAAAATTGAAGACAAAAGAGGCAAAACAACCTAAATATATTAAGCTCAGATATCAACTGACCTCAGCCCAGCAAATTCAGGGTGTGAAAGAATGAGTCATCTGAGATTTAGCTGGGATATAGGGCTAGTAACTGCTTCCTTGCAGAAAGGTCCTTTGAGCATTTGACTATTTACTTAGGGGCTAGGAATTGATTGACCTGTTTAAGGAATGATGGCTTCAGTTAGGCAAATTACTCCTATGAGTCTCTTTGTCATGCAACATTTTATCTGTCTTGTTCATGCCTGTGTAAAGGTCTTTTGGACAGTGTTTTTCTCTATTATGTGTGTGTACAGGGCCTTGCCATTGATGTTTCCATCTCAGCTGGGATTTTGTTATAGGGGATACCATGAGCCTTATGTACTGATGCAAGTCACTCATGTTAACTAGATCCAGAAACCTCTGACCTATGCAAACTAGGAAAATCCCTGAATTGACATGGTTAAGTGGATGTTCCCTCTCCTGTTTCTTCTCCCGCTGTTCAGTTAGAATGCTATGGCAGGTCATTTATTAATGAGTTACTTTCAGGTCTTCTAATGTAATGTTCAAAGTGAAACCTGAGAATGGCATGTGCTGACAGTTGTCAATTTTACTGGGGTTAATAGTAAAGTAAGAAAAAGGCAGGGTGTACGAAAAAGCTAGATGTGCTGGTTGTCAGCATGAAAATAAACTCATATCATATTTTATCCATTTTATGTAAGCATAAATGGGCAAAAAAATCTGTCTGACTTATTACAGACAAGAAATCTGGTATATGACTCATTTATTTCTGGAAATGTTTCTTCAGTGTACACAGATGGTGTTTATAGATCCAATGTAAGGGGTGAGCTATTAAAGAACAGGAGATCTACAATGTTAAAGACTTGTCATAGATATTGTTCTCTTTTCTGAACAGAAGAAATGTCCTTTCTAGTCTGGTTCTGAGGTGTTTGTACTCATGAAGCTCTGAAGACAGAGGCCATTTACTACTTTTTTTGTCTGTACTAACACAAAACTCATATTTTATGTGGAATGCAGAATTTTCATTTGTCCATACCTCTTGCTTCAGCTGTTGTCATGGCAACAGGTGGCATCTTCACTGAAATTCGACTGGAGTGTAATTTGGACACGGAGTGAAGCAACATATTTCTGAAAATTTAACTGGCCCTGCCAACCTTTTTAATCGAGTTTTGTCTTAAAGAAAAATGTTCTAGTTTTACACCTAAGGAGGCCATGGAAACTCCTAAGGTGTACATTGCTTACAAAAGCAACAAAGGTAATCACAGGTGTTAAGTAAAGGAAAGCTATTATTCCAAATGCACAGCAGTTTTTCTGAAGCTTGATATCCATATTCTACTGCATTCAGTGGATATGATTCAGTGCATAAGAATTTCCACAATAGTTTTCTCTGTCATGCATTATTCTGCTTTTTAGCCCTAGTACTATCAATCCATTATTTTCTCTCATATATATAGAGTGAAGGAGACAGCGAGACAGAGATATAGTGCTGATATACTTAATGACCAGGTTACAGGAAAATGACATTGAGTTTTTAAACTGAGAAAATATTCAACATAACACACTTGCCTCAGACTTCAGAAAGTAAAATATGTCATTTAATTCATGATCCTTTGCTGCTTGTGCATTTTTACTGTGCAGGCTGACAGAATATTGTTTACAAGCAGAAATAAATTCCAGATAAATATTTATCATGATGAAAATCAATTTTAGGAGATATCAGAGAACAGCAATAGTGCCTCTGATGAACTTGTTGATTTTTTTTTTTTAATTTCTGAGGGGTCATAAGAAGCTTCTTCCATTTCAAAGTTCACTCCATTTGATTTAACATTGTGAAAATGCAGCTATAGTTTGCAATACACATTGTCTTGATCAATGCAAATGTAAATTTTTGAAAATTTAATGTGAATTGGACAAAAAAGTTTAGGTGTTTAAGAAGTTTCTGTGGCTTTTACTAGTGTTCTTTTTCTGATGTAAGGGACCTGTAAATTGATCAGATTGTGAGTTTATGCCATTTTACAGTCTGCTCTACTGCCGTCCTAAAGGGAATGACAAGAAAGATAGGACAGATTAATGCAGAATTTCAGGAAAAAGAGCAACAAGTGCCCACTGTGCATCATTCAATCTGGTCCAGGTAAAATAATTTTGGCTGGTTTAGGTTGAAATTGCACAACATAATTTCATGGCAGAGGCTGAGTTAACAACTCAAGTAGATGTCAGTCTTTTTTCCCTTGCTGTCTTCTCTTCCCCTCTCACTTCCAGGTGCAGATTCCCCTGCTTCTCTTGTGCTGATTGCATAGTAAATGAGCTAAGATATTCCATTTCTGTTTTTAACTACCAACTTAGTTTGTTAGTTTTTTGTTGTTTTCCTGAAACTAATCAAGAAACAAAAGTATGTGAGGAGGGTGAAGGGAGCAGAGCAGAACCTCCTGTTTCAGAGGCATTAGGCTGTCACCTCAGTTAAAATTAAATGTCTGGTGTCATCCCTGATGGCCCCAGCTGCCTCCCTAGCACACAGAAAGTGAAAAACATGTTTAGAGGATGCCTTGGAGGAGTATTTCATTGCTGCTGAGAAGGACTTACTGATTTAAAGATTCCTCCTGGAGTATAAGATAATAGCAATTAACTAATCCTCAAATACAGGGAGATGCTGTCTTCCTGGATCAAATTGTGCAGAACTTCCTGCTACAGACTATGCAGCTCAGGCCTGTAACTAATAGAGCTAAAACCATTGGTGATATTTATTTTTGAACAGCAGCCAAAGACAGAGATGCCTAGTATATTATTAAGAGGCAGACAAAGTTGGATGTGACCCCAAGCAGGTTTATTAAAAGATTTGCACAGAAATCAGCAACACAGAATATGCAGAGAAATAGCTAAGACTGGGAGAAAACATCCAAGTGAGATTAGGAAGGGAATAAGGGAATGGTTAAATTCTGCTTTAGAATATTATTATTTTGATGAAACCATGGCCAAATGCCCACAAATTTCAGAGAAAGACTTGTGCAAATGGGATGATATAAAATTTCAACCTATCGAAGACAGAGAGTTCCCTTACAGAATGTGGAAGAAATTAGTATCTAATGGATGAAATTATAGAAGTAGTTGACCTGCTAAAAAAATTAATCAGATATCTGTAAGCCATAGAAGGCAAATGTGGGCGTGAAGTCACTTTATTCTGTTAGGACTTTTCTTAAATAAGGATAATCCTACCCTTGGCCAAAAATGACCTGTGAAACACTGCCTTTTTTTGATTTATGTTGCACAGCTGCTGGTTCTGACATTGGTGGTTAACACTGAAACAGCTATTATTTCTCAGTTGTGACTGGGGTTTCATAGTCCTTTTTGAGCAGTTGTAAATATTCCATGAGAAGGCAGTTTCTTGCTGGGAGCTTCAGCAAGCAGAGACAGTGCTGACAGAGCCTGACACAGCAGTTTGTGTGGAAGGGTGCACGGGAAGGGCATAATGATCCTACTAGCTCAAGAGGAGAGTTTGTTAGGTGGTCATCACCCTCTCAGAAGGAGCTTAGCTATGGTATGCACCTGGCAGAAGCTCTGTCCTCTGCACTCACCAAAATGGATGCGTCAACCCAGACAGAACTCATCTTCCAAGAAAATATGCAGCTGTCCAGGTCCAGGCTGCAGAGAGTGCCAGAGCCCTTCTGTGGTAATGAATGGCAGTGGTGTGGACAGCTGTGTGTAGTGTGACCAGGTGGATGATCTGCTCAGCCTGGTGGCAGAGATCCAAGAGGAAGTAGAAAGGCTAAGGAGCATCATGAAGTCTGAGAAAGAGACTGGTGGAGACATGCTCTGTCCTTCCTGAGACAAAACTGCCACCAGCCACAAGAAAAGATCAGGATCCTTCCCCTACCATGCAGATGGCAGTAGCTTAAATGAAAGGAATGAATAGAGGCTAGTCCACACTCAGGGCTGCAGGTGAGCCCTCTCCTTGCCCATCTTGCCTTCCTAGGTGCCTCTGTACAACAGATACAAGGCTCTTGTTGTGGAAGGCCAGACAATGGTTTATATTGATGATTGTTCATCTAAAGCAGAGTTGTTGCCAAGGTCAGAAAAGCCTACCCCTCTTATCATGATCACCTCCACAAGCAAAAAAAGATGGGTTATAGTTGTAGCAGCTCTCTTTGGAGTGGAACAGGGGGTCCAGTATACTGGACAGACCCTCCTCTTAAGAGAAATTTGCTGCCTTCCTGTGGCCTAGGTTAAGAACATCACTAGGAAACTTCCTAGCCTGGTGTGGCCCTTGGGCAATTAATTAACCATTACTTATCTTCCATGTGAACAGTAATGGAGCCAAAGCATGTTGTTCAAGAGTGATTAAGAGACTTTAGGGCCTTGGGACAATTGGTTAACTAACCAACGGTAAACCAACTTCAGTTGCTACTTTCAACAAAGTATTATTTTTTTCTTGATTTAAATTATTCGTTTTGCTTTGTCAGTTAATCTAGAAGCGATGTAGAAAGCAAAGCTATTAGCATTGTTAAGCAGTGGGACTTCAGCCAAGATATTTTTACAGTGATTGATTATAAAAACTGACTGCAATATATCCGTCCATTTCTTTAATTAAATGGAAAGGTAACATCTTCTAATGGAATATGGAATAGAGATGCCTGCCACTAGATGATCTGATAGTGCCTTGAGCTTGTACATGGTTTTAAGATGAAAAGAACAGACACACTACTTTTGAGTCTGGCTCTGCTGAAACCTTTCATTCATTAATCTGAGTCCTGGTTGTCTTAGTAATGTAAACACAGCACAGCACTGGACTAATACAGATTTACTGAACTGAGCAGTGTCTGAGGGGCTCAGGGTGCAGCCAAAACTCCCCTCCATCTCTTTGCATCCACACATCTTGTCAGATTCTCTGGTTTCTGAGACCGGGACCTGGGGGACTTACTGCTAGGATGCATAGCAATGAGTAGCTGGTGAGACTGGCTGACTATCCTGTTGGGTCCCAGATCTTGCTATTGTTCTCAGATACACTTCTCAGGATTGCAGACTGAGGCCTCACTTTTTTTTTTTTTTCTTCCTCCCCCCCCCCCGTAATTGTCACAAGGTGTGGGAAATGAATATTTAGTGCGTTCTCTAACTGAAGTAAACCTCCCGTTTTCTCTTTCAGGAGAGTAACTTAAACTGGAAAGTTGAACTATCCTGGCTGACCCTTTTGCAACAAATAATCTGATATTTCAGAGACAGGGTACGTGACACTGAAGCCTAGTGATCAGCCCAGTTTCTAGAGAGAAAGTCAGATCTAGCTTCCGGTCCTTTCTCCAATACACATGAGGGAAATTATTTCTGCTCACTACTGTGACTTGCATGCTAAACATCGGTGACATTGATGAACAGGGGCTTTCAGACCTCACTTTCTGCTTAAGAGCCTTCTGCTGAAATTGCGCTGCGAGCAGCTAAACTCCTTTTAAATACCTAGATGTGATGGGTGACATTCTAGTATTCTTGATGCAAAGGTCAGCTTTTGTGCAGTTCCTGCGCTGCACATGGTGAACTCTGGCAAGGGAGAGGCTGACAACAGCTTGGTGGCTGAACTGGCACTGCCTCCATTGCTGTATGTGGCATCAAGCCCTTGTAGAAAGATCATCCAAAATAAAACAGTCAAGTTAGTAAAGCAGATCTTAAGGAACTGTAATTTGAGAAATGCTGGATTGTTCTTGATTTTTCTTTGCTTTCTGTTGGTTTTTTACAAGTTCTTTTGTGAACTATTGTAGTAAAAACCAGAAAATTCCCACTGTAATTGGGAGTGTAATTTCTAATTAGTACATTGTATTCCTTAGCAATCGGAACATTGCTAGACACGAAGAAGACCGACACTAATGGCACCATCCAAAAAGACAATGATTCATAGTCCTCATAGAAGATGGTTACTGCAAGAGATTTTATTAATGATTAATGAATTATTTATGATGAATTTATTATTATTTATTTTATTATATGAAGAAGGCTGTCAGATATTAATGTTGCCAAGATCTTTCTTACTCCCTCTCCTCTCAGAAGATTTTATCTTGTCTAACTTTCCCATGTTCTGTTATGTTTTCTTATAGGTAGTATGCTATTTTAGGCTTTGGAATCCAATACAGTATTTCCTGGGGTTTCATTTGACACTTCTGTGCATATCTGCCCTGTTCTATTTGAAGGATCACTATTTTCTGTTTTACATTTTTTACTCCAATACTTCCTGCTGTCTTCTCCAATGGCATATCCAATAAAGATCTAAATATCTCTGATGGGAAAGACTGATTAATTTGAAATCTGTTGATCATTTGGACTGTAGAAAATTAATGGAAAAACAAGCTTCAAGGGAATTTGTACAGTTAACTCCCTTAGGTTTCTTTAAAAATCCCAGCTTACGTCTGGAATGTAGAGTACCTGTTTTCCAGCAATAACATTTAATGAGTATCTGTTTCTTACAAAAAAACAGTAAGTAGTTTTCCAGGAATAAATTTTAAAACACACCAACTTGCTTTTATTGTTCCCAAAAACTAGACAAAATAACATACAATTCTGTGGTAAAGTTATGATTATATGAAACCTTCCTTGCACTTGATTTGATTTGGGGGCAGAAGGATCTTGCCTGTGTACAGGCAGGTAATATAAATCACCTTTAATAACTAAATTATTATACCAGGACAGTATTTATGTATCATACTACATTTCGTATTACTTATGGCAAATTAAAAAAAAACACTTGGAGGGACAGTCATCAGTGTCTACCTATGTTCCAGAAGGAAGAGTGGAACTGTTGCATATTAATTAGGCTTTCAAGTTTTAACTTCAGGTGCAACAGACAATCTGACAGGGAGTCTTGTTTCTCTGCCTCTATGATTTTCAAATGAATAGAGCATAATCAGGAGGCACTCCTGTTTTGGGGTCACATCCTGGATGTTGTTTGAATTCATACAACTCTATTGCTTCCCTTAGGCTAGAACTAAAGCACTGGAATAAAATACTTAGAGAGACAGAAACACTGCATATATGCACACTGGATGTACCCAAGCCATTTTACTGACCCTTGCAGCTTTCAGTCAAGCTGTCTGTGTAGCTGTAAGAAATTTCAAATAAATAAAAGTAAATGAAAAAAGGAAAAAATTATGCCTGAAGCTGGTACTGTCTTGAGAGAGCTTATAACTGTGTTCAGTCCCGATGTAGGATACAGATGCAGTATTTTATTAAAAACTGGCAAATATAAAATCAATTATGAGAGACCTGCAATTCTCATGGTTTGTCTGGGTTCTCTCTGAGATGTCAAATAGTTGCAATGACACTGAAATTTAATCATGATTTATTCCACTGGAGCCTAAGCTCCAGGTTGGTCTTTGTTTTATTTCTATATTTTTAAGTAATAACATCCGACAAGATGATGAAGGAGGCAGCCCTAGTGCAATTCAGCTAACTTCATGTAAATACTTCAACAAATGGTTTGTAAATAATGCAAATTGTCCTCACCAGAAATAACGAATGGCTCTAAGATCAGTGGGAGATTTCTGTCAGTTTTTTTCTGAGATCTGCAAATAAATGATGGATAGAATTAAAACAAGAAGGATATAGCTAATATTAAACCTAGGTATAATTTAGACGACTAGGCTCAAAGCTATGCTGCAAAACAGCTGAGCTTCCAAGTGCTTATCCCTGGAGTGGATCCTGACATCAGAGTATCTTTTGGTCGTATCTTTAGTTTACAGTGCATTTCAGGCATGTGCACAAAGATGGAGCCTGGGAGCAGTCTTGTGAATTTCTTGCTGGTCACATGTAGGTGGGTCTCAGGCTTTGTGGCCTATTTGTGCATTTTAGAGAGAAGCTAGGTTCAGGCTTTGGAAGCCTCTCCAAGGCCTGGACATGAAGTATTTAGGATTTACATCCCTGAGCTTGGGAGCAACTGAGTCCTACCCAGAAGGCAGCCCTAACCACTGTATGGTATTGTGGAGTTAATACACGTCATATTTTTTACTCCAAGCTTTGCTTTCCTTCTCATCTGTTCTAACATATAAAATGGGGAGACAACACTGCACATATGCTACATAATAAGAGGCAACTGTGGAGTGTTTTTAGCTTGAAAATTGCATGGAATTTTG
The DNA here is from genome assembly GCF_000747805.2 of Chaetura pelagica. Taxonomy (NCBI): domain Eukaryota; kingdom Metazoa; phylum Chordata; class Aves; order Apodiformes; family Apodidae; genus Chaetura; species Chaetura pelagica. The sequence continues at coordinate 4,394,619 of NW_009970716.1, forward strand.
GCTGGCAGAAGAAATACATGCATATGTTAGCATATACCATCATAGAATCATAGAATGGTTTTGGTTGGAAGGGATCTTAAAGATCATCTAGTTCCAACACCCCTGCATGGGCAGGGACATCTCCCACTAGAGCAGGTTGCTCAGAGCCCCATCCAGCCTGGCCTTGAACACTTCCAGGAAGAGGACATCCACAACGTCTATGGGCAACCTGTTCCAGTGTCTCACAGTAAAAAAATTCTTCCTAATATCCAATTAAATTCTACTCTCCTTTGGTTTAAAACCATTACCCCTCATCCTTTCACTAGATGCCCTTGCAAAAAGTCCCTCCCTATCTTTTAATGTATTGTGGTAGTTTACTTTAAAAATAGCCCATATGTTTTATAAATCAAAAGAGATATAAATGTTTTTATAATAGCTGTTTTTTTTATGGAGACAGTGAGTACTTATGATCACTCTAGTTTTCATATATGTACAGTGGATTTGATTCATGATTCTGTGTATTAATTATGATGACTGTTATTAGGCACACCATTGCCCTATTGTCTCAGTAATAATAGTAACGGTGAAATTATTATGATGAGAAAAGCATTGCATGAATATTGCAGTTGCAGATGTGACTGAGGAAACAGTTTGCAGTTTGAAGGCTATCACTTTTAATGATTGTAGTGACAGGAGAGTTGCTAGAGGTTATATTTTTAAAATTAGAATTGAACTTAAAAATAGAACACTAACTCCCTGGTTTGTGTCAGATTTTGTTATTTATCTGTGATACAAAAAGGATCATGGTCTGGAAAAGTAGAAATTTGTTCATGTGAGACTTAAATCCATGACTTTTAAGAGCAGTCTTCCTAGATATAGTTCACATTAATTGACTTTATTGAATTTCTAATGGTCTAGATAAAATGTCCTGAGGAACAAGTTGAAACATTTATAGAACCATGATGTAAAACAGTATGTGTAGTGCATCTGAGCAGCTCTCCTCCTCCCATTGTATCAACAGGTCACGCCAAAGTGTCATCCTGTATCACAAACCAATTTTCAAAGACCTCCTTTTCCTAAGGCAGAACCCTCTTGCTGTAGCAGTAAAGTGATAAACATTTGTCTCATTAGTACTTGTATTGTTGCTGTGGGTAACTTCTCAGAGTTCAGCAACTTCTGCTCATTAGACATGCTATAAACCATTTGTTGTTGTAATTCCTTTTGGGTTTAATGGGGTCTTTGAAAATATTAAGCAAAAAAGTGGTGATCTAATGTATACTTTATGTTAATATTGAATCATGCCACTTTCTATTTATTTTCTTTTTAGTCTTTCAGTCTGTGGAAAAAAATTAATAAAATATTCCCAGATACATACTTATCTACATATGTGAAGTTTCTTTCAGGGTTATAGCTAATTTGATGTTGCTGCACTGTCTGAAATCTATATTGTCCATCTCATATTTCTTTCATATTTGATTTTAATTTCTAATGGGTAAGACAACAATAAAATAGATGAGTCACCAAAGTGATGTACAAAGCTTTGGTTCCTACATGCTGAACATGAAAATAATATACTTCTGTTTCATAACAAAACCTGCATAATGACTGGAAAAATTCATACATATTTTGGTAGACGTTCTAAGGCATATTAGAATAATACTTTGATAAGCCACAAAATCCTAACTTTTCCATTGTTTTCTTTTACCCTACAGAATGTTCCTCCAAGGTAACTGTAGGCACATTCAGTAATCATAATAGTTACAATACAGTACAACAAATGTTTTGTGGATGCTGATCTTTTCAGTTGTAGTTCCTGTTGACCTGCAACTAAAAGCAGGTATATTAATGACTTATGGCTGTTCCTGAAAGTGTATTTTATACAGTAAATGTCAGAAAGTATATGTTCCCAACATGTGACATAAATTATAAGAGAACTTTTGCAGATCAAAACAAAGTTCTAACAGTGCTTATTTAAACTGTTGCCTCTTCATACTAAATTAATGCTCAATTTGTGTCCTTTTACTGTTATGAAGCACTGACTTTTTGTAGATGACACAAAATAGGGTGGAGAGACTGATATGCCAGGGGGCTATGCTGCCATCCTGAAGGACCTCAACAGGCTGAAGAAAAGGGCTGGCAGGAACCTCATGAAGTTCAACAAGGGGAAGTGTACATTTCTGCACAGAGGGAGAAACAACCTTATGCTCCCCCACATCCTGGGGGCCAACCAGTGGGGAAGCAGCTTTGCAAAAAAGCCCATGGGGGTCCTGATGGTTAACAAGTTGAACATGAGCCACCAAGCTGTCCTTGTGACAAGAAAGGCTAATGGTTTCCTGGGCTGCCTAGAAGGAGTGTTGCAAATGAGTTGAGGAAGGTGATCCTTCTCTCTACTCAGCACTGGTGAGGCCACACCTGGAATGCTGTGTCCAGCAGCATTGTGTTCTCCAGCGTGAAAGAGACATGGATATACTGAAGAGAGTGCAGCAAAGGGCCACAGAGATGATGAATGGCCTGGAACATCTTTCAAGTAAGGAAAAGCTGTGACAGCTGAGACTGTTTAGCCTAGAGAAGGCTTGGGGATAGTCTTATCAATATATTACATTTCTGAAGGGAGGGGTGAAGGCAGAGCCAGGCTCTTTTCAGTGGTGTCGAGTTTACCCAAGGACAAGAAGGAATGGTCACAAACTGAAACACCAGATGTTCCCTTTAAATCTTGGGAAACACTTTTCCAAGGTGAGGATGGCCAAGCACTGGCATGGGTTGCCCGTAGATGCTGTGAAGTTTCCATCCATTCCTCAAGAGCAGTCTCGATATTGTCTTGAGCAACCTGTTCTATATGTCCCTGCCCAAGCAGGGGATCTGGGCAAGATGACCTCCAGAGATCTCTTCCAATCTCAAGCTGTCCTGGTTTGAGCCAGGATGAAGCCAATTTTTCTTTTTACTGATTTTTTTTTTCCTTCAGTAAGCTTTCTTTCAACAAGCAACAGTGTGTTCTGCTAGGCTGATAAGACAGTGGAATGTTTTTCTAACTACTGAGGCTTCAAGGTCGCACCTTCACTCTGCTGGCTCAGACACTATGGGGAGATCTGTGACCCCCCCGTAGGAGGCTGAGTTAGACAGACAGCAAAATTGGCCAAAGATATTCCATTCCATATATCTACGTAAGCTCAAAGGAAGGTCAGAGATCACAGAAGACAACTTCCTTCCTTCTTCTTCTTCCCTTCTCTTCCGTCCATGGCCGGTGTCCAGGGAGGACTCTGTTCATCCATCACCGTCGACCCTTAGGCTCGAGATCTCCTGACCCCCATAACTCTCTGCTCTGTTCCAGCAGCAGCTCTGGGATTCCTCGGGACTCTTCCCAGTTCAGGGAAGTGCTGTGGGAGTTGCTGGGGTGGGGGGAGGAGAGAGGCTTTTGCCCATACCTGAATATATATCTGTATATAATTGTATATATTTTCTTGTATGATTCATTAGTGTTTTAATTAAAGCTGTGTAGTTTAGTTTTCAATCCAGCCAAGTCTCTCTCTTTTTCTCTCTCTCCTTCCCTACCTGGGTGGGGGGGGGAGGGGATTGAGAGCATTGTTGTCAGACCTGAGTCAAACGGTGACACAAGCATTTTGTGATTCTGTGAAATCTGATTTGCTACATATCATGTTGTTTTATTTTGTATCACCTTACAAGCTTTGGTATGCAAGAAGAAGAAACAGCCAGAGAGAATATTGCAGGACTATATGCACAGTGATCTAAAACAATTATGTTATTTTTTTCGACCTTTAGCAGGTTATAGTAATGAAAGATTTTTTCTGTAATAGAGGCAAAATCTCAGAAAGGTAGAGTTTAATACATACTCTGACTTTATCAGTGAAATTTTGCCAGGTATTTTGATCCTCTTGCTCTGTGAACATTGCGTGTATTTTCACACTGCTTTCCTTCAACAAGCTGTTCCTAGTAGGCACATACTGATTTAATCAAATCTTACAGCTGTAGCTAAGAAGTGTTCTGAATAATAATAAGGCTTATATACTGAATATGACTTAATTTAGAAAACACTGCTGATGCAAGGTGGCAGATTCATTAAACTGTATAATTGATCAATGTGCTTATTCTTCAGAAAAATACTATTTTTTGAGTTCATTCACTTGGTTATCTAATAGTCTTTTCTATACTTTGTTTTACTTTACAGTGCTGGTTGAAGCTTTTGGGAAGAAAATTAAAACCAATAATTTGGAATGTGCTTCAATAAACATGTGAGACTTCCCAGCTATGTGCCTTTCTGTATGTAGGTGGTCATGTAAAATTTCTATGAAAACACAAGATTTCTTCCTTAGGTAAGTTTGCCTTTGTGAGCTGCAAAGCATCATGGATTTTTACTTTCTAGTATTGTCATGGTTTTGGCCCAACACAACAACAAAGGAACAGCCACATGGACTCTCACTCAACTCCATCCCCCCCAGACACACACACTGGGATGAGGAGGACAAAGCTCCTGGGTCGAGACAAAGGACAAGGAAGGTTCTTCACCAATTAAGGTCCCTGGCAAAACAGACTCAACTTGGGGAAAAATAATAATTTAATTTCACACAAACAGGACAAATCACACACACAATCAAACACACACAGGACACAAACAACACAAAGATCAGTGCTTGTATATGTTACCCCCACCCCTCCCTTGTTCCCCAGGCCCAAATTACTTTGTTCCCAGTTTCTCTCCTTCCTTCCCCCCAGTGGCACAGGGGGGCAGGGGATGGGGTTTAGAGGCAGTTCATAGACTGGTGGTTCCTGCTGCTCCTTCCTCCTCAGGAAGAAGGATTCCTAACAGTCCTCTCCAGCTTCCCCTGTGGACCCTCCCACGGGAGAGGGTTCTCCATGAACTTCTCCTTCATGAGTCCTTCCCACAAGGTCCGGAGCTGCTCCAGCCTGGGCTTCCCACAGAGTCATGGCTGCTTCGGGAACAAACTGCCCCGGCACTGGGGTCTTCCACAGTTGCATAACCAGAGTCCACAGGCAGCAAATCCACTGGCCACAAAATCCAAGTCCACTGGGCAAGTTCACCCCTCCTGGCACCTTCAGGGAATGTTCCACCACGTTCCTCCATGAGTGCAGGGGGGCAGCCTGTCATCTCGCCATGGGCTGCAGGGAAACTTCTGCTTGGGTACCTTCTTCCCCTTTTTCCCCTTCTTCCTCACCGACTGCCAGCACAGCTCTCCTTCCCCAGCACAGCTCTTCTCCCCCGCGTGCTTCTCTGCTCAGGTGTAGTATCGGTTCTTTCCTATGTTAATCGCTGAGGGGCATCTATTGTCCTTCTAATGGCTCCTTGCCTGGGTTTGGAGCAGGGCGAGCTTCTCAGCTTCTCACTGGAGCTACTCCTGAGGCCCTTCTCCCGCTACCCAAAACCC
>NW_009970716.1:4400537-4488981 GCF_000747805.2 Chaetura pelagica
GGGAATGTTCCCCCACGTTCCTCCACCAGTGCAGGGGCACAGCTGCCATCTTGCCGTGGGCTGCAGGGAAACTTGTGCTTGGGCACCTTCTTCCCCTTCTTCCTCACCAACCTCAGGATCTTCACCCCAGCACTGCCTTTCACCTCTCCAGCTCAGCTCTTTCTACTTCCTCTCTCTGCTCAGGTCTTCTCTCAGTTCTTTCATGTGTTAATCACAGAGGCATCTATTGTTTCTGGTGGTTTGCCCTTGGCCACCTGAGTCAGGGGAGCTTTTTAGTAGCTTCTTACTGGAGCCACCCCTGGGGCTACCAAAAGGCCCCTTCTTCCTCACCAACCAACAACACCGCTCTCCTTCTCCAGCACAGCTCTTCTCTCCCCAAGTCCTTCTCTGCTCAGGTGTTATTGCCTATGTTAATCGCTGAGATGCATCTATTGTCCCTCTGATGGCTCCTTGGCTGGTTTTGGAGCAGGGGAAGCTTCTCAGCTTCTTACAGGAGCCACTCCTGGGGCCCTTCCCCCACTACCAAAAAACCCACCAAACCAAACCAGAATAAATATGTTGAAAAGACCTTTGGTTTGGGCTATTACCATCCAACTTGCTTGCTAGTATCCCTACTTCATTAGTGCAGACAGATGAAATAGAAAGAGTTTTCTGGTTTTTCCTTTGATAACTAGGCAAGAAGAGAAAAAGGGGCAGCTAGACATTAAAATATATTTTATCTCTGCTATACGTTGAATTTACTTTAGTTCATTGATACTTAGTGATGTTTAAATAACAGTATTTTGGAAACTACTCATCTATTGATTGAGACAGAAGAACAACGATTTCAGTTTGCCTCATGTTAGTGAAACCATAGTGCAACCTTGATACATAGTTTGTAGTGATTAAACTTCTCATTTGAAAGTGAAACATAAATAATTGCTTTCTCTCAGGTTCTTTTAAATGTTGATTTTAGCTATTACTATCAGCTGTTGAAGAAGAAAATAATGAGAGTCTGCATTTAATATCTGTGATTTGGTTGTTTGCAATACGGAATGACTATTTATTTTTCTTTTAATGACATGTCATGCACTGATCTCATACATTTTTAAAAAGTTAAATAGTGCTCACTTCTCCATCTGAGTAGATATTTCTTCCCTAAATACTACTGTGGGTTATTCCCCTTATGATCCCATTGCATCATATCAATAAAATATTTTTTTCACAAATAAGCCTAAGTAATAAAATATCTTTCTTATCAGACTATAAAATGAACTACCTCAAAATTTCTGCTTGTGGAAAAAATGAAAACATTTGCCATGTTGGGTGGGGAAATGACATGACAACAATGTGCCAGAATCAAGACACTAGAAGTAGTCTGTGCATCCCTGCTTATTTAGAAGACAGTGGCATAGAACTTGCCTTAAGGAAACAGTGCACAGCAACATTGTAGCTTATCTTGGTGGCATTTGTAGTTTATTCTATCTACATAATGAAACTTCAGTCTGGATCATTTACATTGCAGTAAGGAAAAATGTCCTAGCTGCTATGACTAGTTGATCCAATGGCTGGCTGCTTACACAGATCATATCTGTTCCTGCTTCTAGGGAAAATACACTGGGAGAATCTATTAATTGCATACAGAGCCATTTCTGATAAATAAAAACAACTACAAGAGCACTGTTCTTCCTGCTGGGAAAAGAGCAGAAGAAAATTTTGTTACTGGGTGTTGTACATGGTATCCCTGGGTGTTGTACCTGCTCCAACTTTCAGTATCCAGTACAGGATGTATGATGACAGGGCTTCCAAGGTCTGTTGCAGCTCATGTAAATGAAACTCACTTTGGCAGAACACAGAGATTAAAATTGAATTGGATTGAAAAGTGCTTTGATGTGCATTAACAAGTCACATCAGATTATTTTTAATTTTTCTTAAAGGATTTTGTTTTTTTTCTCCTGATAGAAATTATGAGGGTTTTTTGGGGACAAATGAAAATTTCATAATATTAACCCATATCTTTCCTTTGGGAAAAATTCTTACTAATATTTTAGTCACAGACAACTATGCCTCTTTTTCCATGATATTATTTCACTATATCTCACCTGCTTTTTTTTCCCAGCATGATTGCCTTTCCACACTCCGATATTGATATAACATTTGGTAAGTTCTCCAAGTTCAATCACTGATTATTTTAATCATTTAAAGGCCTCTGGTATTCCTAAAATGAAACAAACAAAGAAAAGAAAAATGAAAGGCAAATATCGTACAGTGATATCACAGGGTAGGGAAATTTTAGGTATTCAATATTTGTTGAAGAAATGAATTTATGAGGACTGATAAATTTTTAAAAATTTAAGTTTTCACTAAGTTGTGTTTCTAGTACATGTTAAGACTTTATTGAGCTGAAAGTTTTATTGATGCAAAATATGCTACTATGGGACCAACAAATCAAAGACCATCAAGTCAGTTTCTGTCATGAGCAGAAATTACGTTCCATTCAAATACAATACTTAGGCTAGTTAATTAGTTGCCATCCATACCCAAAACTTCAAAATTTAATCTGCAATCATTGCAACAAATATCGAAGTTTAAGAAGAGTATGCACAATTTGTTCAAATTCCATTTAGTGTTTCACAGAAAAAACTCAACAGTCTAAAGAAAATTAGGTACTTTATGGCAAGATGTAAAAATTATTTATACACAAACTCTTTAGAAACCAAAGAAGTTTATTCTTCTCAGTAATATTAAAGACAAGTAATTAGTAGGCTTCTTTCAGAAATTTTCCAGGCAGTGAGTGGAATTTATTAGTAATTATATGACTAAGCTTGGCTTATGTTTTGAATATTACTCTTTAGTGTCTGAACAATTCTGTAGTGTTAAGACTGAAATTAAGTGGTTTAAGACATTTACCATTGGAGTCATCAGATATTAATGCTACACAAAACAATGTCAATCATCTATTTAGATAAAAACTCCCTTGCTATTGTTTAGCATTTTAGCTACAGGCACTGGGTTGTATCCCTGAAATTGTTCCATATACCACCGATTGGAAAGGTGCCATGTTGTCACTACAGAAATCATCTTCATAATTCAGTATTTGCAAAGCTCTAATAGGATTGAAAATCAACTGTTCTAGTCAGTATTTTCAATCTTCCTTCTTCTCCATCATTTAATCCACGTAAGATGACAGTCACTCTTTTTACCTGTACACTTGGGGTTTTAGTTATTGCTCTTCTCTGCTATATTAAATTTGCAAGAGGCATGGCAGTGCATGCTGCAGGTAGCTGAGAGGTCAGACACATGAATTCACTTGTCTCAATATCCCTTCTCAAAACTGCGATACCCTTATCTTTCTTACTTTCCAGCTGTAGTTATGGGCAAGTTATTTGATAAATAGTAAATTATATCTGTAATATAAGAAAATGCATTTAAATGTATATGGTAGCTGAACATTTCTTTCTGCTTCTCAGATTCTAAAATTCATACTCTTTTTACATCTATTTGGCCGATTGTGCGTTATCTTAAACGGTTTCCTTTTTGGAGGTATGTTTGAGCTCCCCATCCTTACATAGGAGATGCAAAACTTTCTGCATAAAGGTATTGTTGGTGTTTCTTTTCATAGTGATAATAGGATTTTGTACAGAAAAGCTGAAAAAACAAAACTTCTAAGTCAGAAGCTTATATGAAACATTATTTTTATTTCTTTCACTTGAACGTGTATAATTTCTATGAGTATAATACACCCACATCTTGAAGGCAGATGCAGCTTGCATTTTCAGAGACTTCTCTTAAATCCTAATAAAGTCATCTATGTTCTATATTTGTCCATGTTAATGTTATGCAGTACAAAAGGATACATTAATCCTTTTACATGGTAAATTGGGCAATGAGCTATGAACATTTCCATTCCTTATTAAAAGAGAAAATATATCTGATTTACTTTCCTGAAATTGGAATTTCTCAGAGTATTAGAGATGTAAAAAGTTATGAGTGTGGAGTTCCAGGGATGTGGACATTTTATTTAGGTGAATCGTTTTTGGATTTGTTTTCAATTTAATGTATTTCACTTAGAGGCCTCAGGGCTGTCCATCTCATCAGCTTTAAAAATAATATCCTGTTTCAAACTTGATGGGTTGCTTTTGACAAATTACCAAACTTGCATTTTCTGCTTCAGAAGGATGATTAGGTGCCTCCTACTTATATACGTAGATTGCTCAAGCCAGATGAATTAACCTAGAAAAAAACCCCTAGAATTAATTTTTCTTATTATTATTTTCACATTAAAATATTAGTATATACTTATCCCTTAATATATATTAATATTCCTTAAAATTACTTGACTGGAGGTGCTCTGGTAATTTGGTGAATTGTGCAAATGTTTAGAAAGAAAAGTGTCTATTAGTTTATGTTTATTTTAAAAAGAAGCCATTAAAACCTAATAGACAATGCAAATTTGATGAGATAATTTTTTCAGCATATTCAACAAACTATGAACAGTAGAAAATGTAGATGCAAATCCCTTATTATCTGCTGCCTTTATCAAGTTGTTTTCTTTGAAAATGTCTAATGTATCCTGTATTTTTAATTAGATTTAAGGAAAAGAGTTATTGAGGCAAAAAATGCAGAATCCATATATTTCTACTTGTGCAGTCTTAGAAAAAGTGCGTTTTTCTTTTTGAGACTGTTAAAATTAAGTCTTAGAAAAGACACTGTGCTAGATAAAGCAGATTATTGTAATATTGTTATAGATAATATAGAAATAGATTGTTTTCAAATACCCAAATTTGATTTTTGTGTTGAAACTTATATTTCCAAGTCATGCAATCCTGTATTCAAGGAGATAACTGTTCTTACTTCAGCAGCTAATGCAAATAACAGCCACACTACATATATATATTATCTTTTTCTGCAGGATCAATTCTCAGATTTAAAGTTTTCAATCAGTTACTTCAATAATATTTTTTAAATGGTGAAAAAACTAGAAACACTGCCAAATCTACAAATTTTCATGAGCACAGCAACAGGGAAAATGATTTATTCCTTTACTTATTTTGATTCCCAACTAAAATGAAAAAAGAAAAGGCAAACAAAAAAACCCCAAACAAACCAACAACCAGACTAAACTACATGTAGCAATCATGAATTCACTTCAACAAACTGTACCACTACAAAAAGAACACTAGAATACCAAGATGATAACTAAGTTATGGGCCGAAAGTGAAATGATAAGTCTATGCATTCTGGTAATTAAGCCATCTAATGAGTAATTGTAGTGCAAGAACTAAGGCACTTCAACTTGGAAAAAGATGTTTAAGAGGAGATATAACAAGGACTCTGCAATAAAAAAATCTTATGGAGAAGGAGTTTCACAGAGTATTTATTTATTTATTTATTTCTTCTTTAAATGGAAGAGCTAGTTGTGACCATGCATACTGCCAGGTAGATGATTTTAAGTACACTATATATATATAATTTTTTATTATTCTTTTAAAAATATATACTTATGGAACTTGTGTGTAAAGCTGGGGTGGTTAAACGAATAAAAAGGAATAGTAGAGGGATTAAGGAAATTAATTAACTAGGGCAGACCAGGCAGAGGTATAGTCTTACCTCTGGAACCTGTAAGGACATGAAGGTGAAAAAATCTTTCTGTATTTTTCTGATTTCATATACTCTCTTTAAAATTATTCACTTCTGGTTTCCTTCAGAAACAAGACATGGGAGTGTTTGGGCCTATTGTTACAGCTGTTGGACTACCTGGGAAATAAGAAACTAAAAGTGTCTGTCCAAATGTAAGCAGTTTTCATGCAAAGGACTGGGCTCCTTCTGCTTGGAAGGGAGATGATGGGAATGAAAGTCATACACACGTGTAATGCTGCCAATGATGTGCAAAAAATATGTTCTTCCCTGTTAAAAATGGCACAATGAGTAAATCAGACTTTAGTTTTGATCCCCTATGGCAGCTATTAAATAACAGCTAATCCTAAAAGAAATGGAAATGTTAAATCAGGCTTTCAGAAATATGACAAAACATTCTTGAAAACCCTGCCAGGCATTTCTCTATCTATTTTAGGACAAGGATAGTTATTTTTCGTATGCAAACCCACATTAGGCATTATGAGAACAGACTAGCATAAAATAGTAATTATTATTGGGAACATTTCAGTAATAAAATGATATAGTGGAAAATAAATCTGTAAAGTAACGTTCTGGAAGAAGTAATCTGGATTACATCAAAAAGCCTGTACGAAAGAATGCACAAAAATAAAGTTATTGAAGGGTTTTTTTAAGAAATAAAGCATATTCTGAAAAGCCAATTATCTGCTTAAAAAAGTGTATGAACTGTATAATTTATCTAGTATGGTCTCTAGTCACATTAAAGATTCAAGTTTAGCATGATAAAATTTTTCTTACGGTGAAAACAGCCAAGTGCTGGAATTGAACTGCATAAACACACATGACAAATGCTTAGAATGGAATATTTAGACTTGATCCTGATTTGAAAGGAGATGGGCTGTATGATCTTTCCCATTCCCTTTCAACTCTATTATTAGAAATTCCTATTATTCTATGACTTAGATAGAGTATCTGACATTTACTCAGCTTCAGTATTACACAGAGCCAGATCCCCAAAAAGGACTTAGCTAAAGGTTAGATAACAGAACTAAGATCTCTCAATCCCAAATAGACAGCCTGAAAATCCTGATTAATAGCTGCCAAGTCCTGCAGCCATGTAAACACCATACTGCTCTTGAGGATCACTCAGGAGAGTTTCTAAGCAATCATAAGATCCTCATCCACATGTGCTACAAAGTTATGCAGCTGTGCAAGTATCAGCAGTACAGGCATACACAGGTAACTGCAGTGTGGCACAGAAACATGTGAGCAAGCTGTGAGTTGAAGCCTTTGTAACTCACCATTGGCAGAATCTTTGCAGAATAAGGGGCTTTGTGTAGGCAGTTTACCTTGCTTCTCAGAGAACAGCAATGTCAGGAACATAAATGCTGTGACAACTCTGTCAGACTTGACATGACTGAATATTGTTTTGCTTCCTTGTAAGACAAATTTGAATCTAGAAAGAATAGTTCTTGATTTCTCTCCCTTGAAAGACTCAAGCAAGCATCTGAGCTCTGAAAATATCTATTCTACAATCTCTGAATTTGGCTCAGGATATACTGCAGGCATCTGACTTTATGCACCCATTAGATATGTGCAAAAACAAATTAACTACATAGCATTTCTTTTCTTCTTAAAAATGAGGAGATTGCAAACTATTATACTTTTTCTCCAAATGGCTCCTTGGCTTGCTGTAAATCTGGATAGAATACTGTTTGTCTCTGAAAGGCTTCAACCCCAAATTTCTGCCTTGCTAGATGATGCTGTAACTTCCAGATCACAGAATCCTATACTTTCACTTTTCAGTAGTGTGTTGAAGTGAAAAAAATCCTTCATTGAGTGGTTAGGGAAATTCTATGCTCCTGTGTGCATTTCAAGGACATAGTACATTGATCAGTGAACTGAGGATAGAAATGGGTGTTATATGCTGTTCATCTACAGAAATGCCTGGCACAGTACTGGAAGTGCTGCCCAATACAATAAGCTGATGCTTAGTTGAATTCTGAAATTTTTTTGGTGGATATAGTTTACAGCTCACAGCTGTTAGGCTTGTTTTGAATGCTTTAATTCTCACACAAGATATTACTTCTGTAATGTAGACATTTTAGTAGGACTTCTCAGCTCCCTATAGGTGAGCACTTACCAAGACCGTAGACTGACTCTGGAAATAATAGTCGTCAAAATGGATCTCATCCTATACTCCCAGTATGTTTCTGAGAGGTAGTTAATGAGATTCTTCTCATTTCAGGGAAAATATAGAGGAAGTAAACCTCAAACAAAGTTATGCTTATTTCACATGCATATTATTAAATCTTCACAGGCTTTCCTTTCTAATTTTTATCAGAACACCTTTGCTTCCTTGAGAAATAAGTTAATGTTTCACTGCTTGCTATTCCAATATTTTTACCTGGTTGTTTCAATGATGTAACTTCTAACATGGGAAGAAATTCTCTTCATTTAACTTGGAATCAGGAAAAAAGTCATTTCAGTCTCATCAAGCAGGTTAGAATAATATTTTAGTGGAAGCAAACCCATCTCTTTATCTTCTGTCACTTGAAATGATACTAGACAAAATATTCTGTCACTGAATTGACAGTTTGTGTATCGATTTTGCTTAATTTTTCTGTTCTCCCTGTCGACTCAATGGTTTTCTGAGAAACTTTTTTGTAATAGATTTCAGGGTATGACTGTTTTTCAGATTAAAAATAGAGTGTCTTTAATTTCTCATTTATATTTCTAATAATAGAAGCATTTGTGCTAAATTTCACAGGCTTTTAAAGTGCAATTAATTGGGGAAATCTAACAGATTCTCATTTTTATTTTCTTGTTCCAATGACTTTAAGATAAAGTTTTTATCTGTGCATCTGTGGACACAAAATATTTGCACAAAAGGTTGTAGTATACCAATACAATCCAGTTTGTAAAGGTTTGGGGTTAGTATTTTTCCAACAGCATTCAGTTGTGAAGATTGAATTTGTCCTTTCCGTGGACTACCTACTTTTGCAGGTGCTATGAGGTCCCCACTGATAAATGCAACCAGTACAAGATGGCAGGCAACAACGATGGGCCAACAAGCAGAGCCATGTTCTTCACATACATTGAAAATCTTCCAGGTATCAGGTTCATAGTGCCTATTTGTTTGTTTCTACTACAATTTGTTGTGCTACATTTGTGCTATCAGTGAAAATGCAAACCTTTCCCTCTAAGGTCATAGGACTGTAGAGTAAGATAGGCTGGAAGGAACTTTTGGAGATCCTCTAGTCCTCACTCCAAGGCAGAACCAACTGCAAAGTTAGATGGCTCATAGCCTCACACTGCACTGATTCTGTTGTGACAAAAAGGTGAGAAAGGCAAACAATTACAAAAGGCCTGAAAATACATCTTGTCTTATGCTACCTGTGTCTTCTTTAGGGCAGCATCTTCATCTGCTTCTTTGAAGTAACATTTTCAAAGGCTTTTCTAGCTGCACAAACTCCACATGTTTTTGCTTGGATCTTTTCAAAAGTCACATTTTCCCATCACTTCTGAGGCCTGGATTTGTATCTGCACATTGCTGTAAATGAGCTCCCCACCATTGCAGCCTACCCTCCTATGGGTTACTGCTTATTATTTTCCCCCTTCCTAACCAGATCATTTTCCTCTCCCTGCTCAGCTTTCTTCCATCTGCTCCCAATTAATAGTATTATTGAAGCTGCTCCCAACAAGCATGCATGCTTTCTTCCAGGAAGAGAAACTCTTCTAGCGATTCTTCCCTGACCCAGGGCAAAACAAAATACATGGGTGGCTTTTGTGCTGCTCACCTACAACTTTAAAAAAAAACAATGCAGCTTATGGTACACTGAAAACAAGAAAATGTAATGCAACCACAACAGCTTAAAGAACTTCTTAAAGTTCTTAAAGAACATTTTCAAAATGACTTAGAGGTGTTATCTTTGCAGGAATACCAGCCACAGGGGAGTTGTACTCAAAAGTCAGGTTAAGCTAATTTTCTGAAACAAAGGTGAAAGAACAGATTTGTTCTCTTGTAAATATCTATAGAATTTGTGAGTCCCAAACCTTTCGAGATCCTGTTTTGGCAGCTATTTCTGACAAGTACCATTTGGTTTCTCACACGTGTATTGCTTGTTAGTTTCTTTGTGTAATTTGCTTTGGTTAATCTAATTTAGGTAAATATTTTTGAATACTAATTACTTGGAACCTTAGCTATGGAATAATCATATTCTTCATAAGCATGATGTGAATTAAGTTTCTTCAGGCCCAACTGAGAATTTTTTAATGTTTCAATAAACATTTTGTACCCTATTCGTAAAGTAAAACAAAGGCAATGCTACCCATGTCTCTGTCATATAATCTAGTCTACTTAACCAAAATTATTGTTGGCAGAGGGTCAAATGCTTGCAAATTTTCATGTATAAAATTCATAAATTTTGCATTTCATAAGACCAGTACCTGAGGCAGCCCAGCCAGATGAATTGAAAAAAATAATTCTATCTAAAGTGGAATGCATTTAAAATATTTTGAGCATTTCTTGACTTAAATAAATACATTTTGTTTTCCTAGCAAATTAGCATTTCTTAGCCCGAGATTCATGCAGAAAGCTCTCTCTAAAATTAGGCATTCTAGGACTTATAAGGTTACTCCCTCAGACAAGAAAGCTATTTTTTAATAGCTTTGGAAAGCTATTTTTGAAAGCTATTAATTTTAATTTTTGTAAATTTTTGAATTTTCCTCCTTTTAACTGAAACATTTTATGGAGCTTTATAATTACCTAGATGAAGTGTTACATATTTAAATCTAACCATCTAGCTACCTGTATGATGGAGAGAAATTATATTTGTGCCGGTTTTTTACAGCAAAGTTCCTGGCTGATTCCTCCCTCCAGCCCCATTTAATTGCCATCCTCTTCAATGGCAATTTCTTAACATTGACCTAAAAAATTTCCACTCTGTCATGATCCAGGTAATAAGGCTTGTAATGACTTTCTGCAGATGATTCCAGTCTGTTAGTTTCGCAATAATTTTTTATTTATATATATTTCAGTGCCAGTTTTTTTTTTAAGTTATGACATATATATATATAAGGTTTAGTCTGTTGGTTTTTTTTTTCTACCCGATATGTATTCTGACAAAATATACTATTTTACCAGTTTCACAATGGTTCCTCAAATATTCCATATAACTGATTTTGGTAGCTGAAGTGTGTGTATAGTATACGGTGTTGTGCATAAATATACGTATATATGTATATGAAATATAAATGTATACTTTCATGGATATCTTCTGTTATCTCCTGTTGTGTCCTGAAACAATGTGAGGTAGTACAAGATAGAAAAATGGAAAGTGTTAATTCACGTTGGATGAGAATAACCTCAAGGTGTTATCGATGTGTGTGCATCAAAGAAAACAGATACTTTTTACACTACAGCCATGTTATTTGATATTACCTCTCTTTTAATAGCAAAATATTTGGTTGACATTTTAATTTCTCAAGGTACATGGGAAATTATCTCCCCAAATAGATATATTTAAATGTAAGTTCTCTAGTTGATTAATGCTGTATTGGTTTTGAATGCTTAATGATTCATTAGAAGTGATTAATAACTGGTTGGCATTTGCATATGTGAATATGCGTTCGCATGTTGAATAGAGGGACTGGCTCATCTGAGGGAGCATGTGTGGTGCCAGCTCCTGGTGCTGGTTGAAATCCTACACACTGGCTGTGTTTAGGTTTGGATCCTCCATAAGGAAAGTGCAAGTTATACCCAGCATGTTTTTGGTGTCTTACACTGTGTCAGGTACCTTTTCACCTCAGCAAATCAAGTCTTTTCCCGTGAAAAGGGGAAGAGTGGCTTATGTTCCCATAGCCTTCTATAAAAGGGACACTCTTCACTCACAGCCTCCATTCTGTGTGCACATTTATACTACCACATTTATACCTGCTGTTGCTGATGTCAGCAATTCATATGAGATCTGTGACCAGGAAGCCTGCCACAGGCCTTTTCAACCTATAGTAGCTAAACGTGGTGCACTGTCACCTCATCTGCCCCAAGGGCAAAGCACATACCTTATGGTGAGAATAACTGCATGATCCTGCTCTCACCTCATCCTCATGGCAAAATGGGTGGCATACACGTAAGATGGCTGGACTCCAGTGTATAGGAAAACACACCTCCTTCAAGAAATTACACCTCCAAAGGAATAAATAGCCATCATATGAAAGCTGGCTATGCCAAATGGTGTCAGTAGAAAGTGAGCCTGAGAAGGGGAATAAAATCTGTCATGAGGTTATGAAGGAAAGAAGCAAGATATTAAGTAAAACAGTGAGACTCAGTTTTTCAATTCATATCTTCCCACTATGAGTGTCCCAAGAACCAGTGGACCTCCTAGTCATGTACCTCTTCTGATCTTTTCCTCTTTTATGGTACTGAGACTCTGAAGTCCTAAACAATAATCTTGTGTATAGATAATGAGACAGAACTGATTTTTTTATAGATTCTGTCTCTGAAGTATTGCCTGAGGAAGATTGACTGACTGGCACTGGAAACTCTTTGGAAGTTTAGGGAAGCATACAGAGTCTCTGAGTTGGGCTACAGTGATTTGTGGTCTTCTAAAGTTTGTAAGTCAGATTACAGAAGGATGTACAGGGGAGGGAGCAATGGAGCTAGCATGATCACTCTAGTAGTGTACTGTAAGCTGGATATGGATTTAGAGACACTTAGTGCTTCAGGAAAAGGGATAATTGTTGAGGGTATGCTATTTTTGCCATACAGATGCCTTCTGCCATGCTCTTTGTTGGTCAGGCCCAACGGTAAACTTATATCACAGCCAGCAAACGCACTATGGTGACAGCAAACTGTCCTTTTGACATCTCCAGAACTACCTAGAGTGTCTTTCATACAGGATACTTGCTTAAAACTCCCATTTTGAATGACTTTACTTCTGGTTGTCAGAGTTAGAGTAGGAGCTTGAAGTACTAAGCCGCAGTGGAGCTGCTGGTAACGTGACCCCTGACATCTCACCATGGCTGATCTGCTAATAGTCCCTAAGGAGCCTGCCCCGTACCTACTCACCAGTCCTTATCTTGTTCCATTCTGCTGGTGGTAGGTTGTAGCTCTTATTTCCCTAGCTGGACTTCCAGTTCTTTATTCATTCTATCAATCCTGTCTCTGTCTATGGACTGAAAGGAGTTCCAGAGTGTGCATCAGCAATGTGTGCAGTGTAACCTTGGGGTACAGGAGAAGGGGGTTTGCGTGATGTGCAGAGCCTGTGACTTCAGGCAGGCATGGGAGGAAGAAGAGTCAGAAGAGAGAAGTCCCTCAGTAAACAACATTCGTAATCAATTTTCTATTGACAGAAAGCTGCAGTCCTGCCAGAAATATTACTTAAAAGTTTTTGGTTTGTTTTTCACATGGAACAAATCAAAGTCATATTTAAACTAATGCCATGACACAGAATCTGTGGCTATTTACATGAGCCAGCTATGGATGGTTAGGGATGTCTAAGTTCTTGTCAAATGTACACATTGCATATGGTTTCTAGCATTGCTGGAGGGCTCTGTTTTGCTGGACACTTCAGGCTTGAGTGCTAGAATAGTCTTCCTTTTATTTGCTAAACAACAAAATAGTCTAGCTAGGCTGCAGGAGTGCCTATATTCCTCCTTCCTTTTCCAGTTTCTGAATTGAAAACTGCTAAGCTAAATGAAAACACTATCTATCCCCTTATCTTTGCAAAGATATGCTATCTGCTGTTTAACCATCTATTCCATTTATTTTCCACATTTTTTCCCTTTTCAGTACTTAGTATAAAGGAGTTAAGCACAGAAAAATCTCTTAAGTTTTCTCTTCAGATTCTCAGTCTTCACAGGAATGATTTTCAGATGTGACTCACTTGCATTTGTGTAGTTCCAATATGAAGGACCAATCTTGTCTGTAAATTTGTGCTGTTCCTAAAGTGTTGCTGATTACGTGTGTACTCTAATTCGATATTCATTCCTGCAGTGCTGAAGAGTATAAATGGGTACACTTTTCCTCTGGATGGTCAGGGACAAAGAATGACAATGAAAACTTATACCATTTTCCAGAGGATTAATCAATCATGATACAAAGTAAATTTATAATTATTTTTTTTTCAATTAGATCCTAAATAATTTATAGCTGAGAAGATTTGTTCTTGATGTGGGAGAGCTCCTACAGGAGTAGAAAGTCTTTGAAAATTTAATTCTCTCTGGGGTGGTCTAACACACCATGAACCTCACAAGCTTCCAGGCTTAATGGTCTTTCCTTCCAGCTTGCCAGCTCTACTTAAAGGCAAACTCTGTTCCAGTATGTTATTCTATTAGCTTGCATAAAATCACTCACATTTGCATGAGCCTGTCAATCCTCATCTTCAAACCTGCCTGCTCTCCTGAATGAGGCCTAAGTTAGCTTTTCATTTTCTTCTGGTGATCATGGTTCTTCTGAATTAATTGTTCAAACTCTTTGCTTCTGCAACTGTGAACCTGATAGGCAGTGTATTTCTCATTAACAGGGTATTTTGCTTGCTCTTGTGTCACACGTGTACTCGTGTTCTTGTGCACTTTAATGCTGCAGGCAACTTCATGAACTAGTATCAACAAAGAACTACAGTGAATGCACCTATACGTCTGTTAGTACAGTTGGTTTCACTCAAAAAACCCTGGCTCCTCACACTAAGGATTAATACAGTATTTCTGATAGGACTACAGGACTGATTTAGTGCACAAAATACTGCACACACTGCTGAAAATTTAATGTTAAATTGGCATGGTATGATGAAAGTGTCATATGCTGTATTTGAAAAAAACTTGTGTTGCCTTTCATCACCTGTGTATATCTTGCCTGCTTAGATTAAAACTTCCTGAAGCAATGCTAAATAATAATATCACTCTGTCTCTTCTTTTCTTGAAGCTGAGTCACATAATTGTAATATATACAATAAATATCAGTTATCCATTCCAATTTTGGTAAAAGAACACCAATAATTATCAAGGATTAAAATATTGTTTTATTATTATAAATACCCAGAAGGTTCACACCATCTGAAGCCTAAAACTGTACAGAAAAGGTACTTTAATTTAAATTCCAGCACTCTGAACTATGATGTTCTGTGGTTGTTTTCTGTCAGAGAAGAGACTGCCTGAAATGAATGACAATTGCAGTTAAGGTGACTGAGGTCTGAAGTGGCTTGACTTAAGTGCCTCTGATGACTAAGTTGGCTAAGTCTTCTGCCTTGTCCTTTGATAATCAGTTGAGTACAGAATTATCTCATTTCTGCATGCAGGTTGCTGAGACAGTCTGTTAGGGGACTACATTACCTAAGCTATTAATACACTGGTAGATAACTGGAATTGGAGAGGCATAAGTTCTTAGTGATCTCTTGCATAATTTCAGGTCAATCACAAAAATTGTGAGGCAGGAAAATAAGTCTTTGACAAAAGCAAAGAAACAGGAACTTGAAACCCAAAACTTAACATGGGATTTAGTATGAGATGAGCCAGCAGAATCTGCCAGTCTTGGTTCTGTAGGTATCAACCTGTTTTCAAATGGTAGTAACAGTTCAAATCAACTCCAAGGAGGAATACAACATGTAAAAAGCCCCTAAAACTTAATGAAACATGTACATACAATGAGTGTTACTTCCTGCCTATGAGAACTTTTGCCATCAAACTTGAGGATACTAAGTATTGACAGTAGATTTAGAAATTGTAGGGGCTTGATTGTTACTGGCCTTGGGTGATGTGTTTGTTCAGCCTCAGCACTGCTCAGGAGACATGCTATGCCTGGAAAGCCATGTTAGAAGGTCCTGTGTTGAGCCCAGGTTTCACCTGTCCATGAATTTGGAGCTGTGTGGATGACCTAGAGGCTGTCTGGATACAGGCACCTTTTGTCTCTCACTCAGTCTGGCAGTTCTACCCTGTGCTGCCAAGAACCAGGTCATTACCTGGATGAATCTTGAAATTCAGTTTTTATTGGCTTGTGTTATTTAGTTAAATTTCTTCATTCAATCTACTCAGTGATTAAGATGAAGAGTGACAAGGCAGGCAAACAATGTGAAGAAAACAGCACTTTCAGTCAGAAAAAAAGGAGGGAAGACTCTGCTTTCACTTCCTTTGCCTAACAAGTTTGGCCCTGCTTAGAGCATCTCTAAGCAGATGGCTTTAGTCCTTACGGGTTGAGAGATGCTGGATACAGCCCAAGGGCGCTTCTGTCTTTGAGTGTATTTTTGTTATAGTTCATGGGTAGAAGTCCTCTGAATACACAGCTCTTGGATTGCCCTGTCTTGTATTAGCCCAGGAGTTTTTTCTGTTCTGAATATTCTCTCTCCATACCCATAACTCTAAATGTCCTCTAACATTTATAATTACAGATGTGCCACTACTTCAGCAGCTTCCATATGTCCTTCCTCTTTCCTGGCAGGGCTCCCTTATGTCCCTCTGTCTCCTGACAGAGCTCTGCTTTCAAGAGTTAGTATTCCTTTCACTTTTCTGTTTGGCATTTCTATTTCTCTCATCATTAATAAGTGTCTGGTGTTCAGGTTCTGTGATGCCCTATTAATCATCCAACTAAAGTTACCAGGTACTTTTTTTTTTTTTTTCTTTCCAGTTTTATCTTCCTGCACTGTCGCTTTGGCTGTGTTTGAAAAGTATCTGTAGCTTATTCTAAAGAAAATTTTTCTGCATGTTCATGAAATTGGAATGTGTGTAAGTATGAAGACAATCTGTAACAAAGTTCTACCAACCTTCATATTCAAAATCCAAACAAAATCCAGATGGAAAAAAAAAATATGCAGATTTAAAAGCTTGTAGAAATATTGTTCTCGGAAAAAAATAAAAATTTATTGAATGAGAACAGATTAGATTTTTTATTCTCAGTCTTCATCTTGAAAGGAGTTATTTCATTGAATTACAGGTAGATCTTTGTCCCTTTAGAAAAAAAATAATTGTAGTTTTTCCATTTTATCCAAATTTAAAAAAAAACATTCCAATGAGGTGAACAATATAACTAATTCACCTAAGAATCCATAGTCTAATTTAGTATTTTTCTAGTATATAGTTTGATCCTGAAGCAGAACTACCTACATCTGCCTAAATCTGCTTTGACTTCAGTGGTAAAATTTTGAAATCTGCCCCATTTTTAAAAGATTTTTTTAAATATAATTTTTCTTAAGATTGTTGAAATCTGAAATCTGCTAAAAATCTGCTGAAATTTGTAATCTGCTATGAAGACAGGCTGAGAGTGTTGTGGCTGCTCAGCTTGGAGAAGCAAGGCTCCACGGAGACCTTACAATACCTGAAGGGGGCCTATAGGAAAGCTGGGAAGGGGCTTTTCACCAGAAAAGACAGTGATAGAAGTGCTGATGGTTTTAAACTGAAAGAGGGTAGATTTACGTTAGACATCAGGAAGGAATTCTTCACCATGAGGGTGGTAAGGTACTGGAATAGGTTACCCAGGGAGGTTGTTGATGCCCCATTCCTGGAGGTGTGCAAGGCCAAGTTGGATGAGACTTGTGCAGCCTTGTCTAGTGGAAGGTGTCCCTGCTCACAGCAGGGAGATTGGAACTTGATGATCTTTAAAGTCCCTTCCATCCTTAACCATTTTATGATTCTATGAAAGTGTAAATAATTATAAGTAGATGTGCATAACAGATGCTAAGAATCATGTATTTGTTTTATGTAGTTCTTTTTACCTACATCTGTTGTTTTTTTTCCCACAGTTGGAGATACACAACTTGGTTTAGTAGTCAGTCAAAGCGTGTTAAAAATGCATATAATAAAACTTTATATTTTTATCTGAAAACCATTGAAGTAAAATCCGAAAGATAATTGTAATTGCTTCTTAAATTGTAGGAAAAGTTAGGCTGTAGCCATTTTGAGAATACAAAAGATTATACATTTTCTCATTCCATTTCTGAATACTAGCACTAAGCTGGCATTTCTCGTAAGAAATAGAAAAATACTTGATTTTTTTCACATAAATTTCCATTCTTCAGTTGAACTGGTAGTCAAAACAATGCACAAACTTAATGTATTTTGTATTCTTTTTTATTTCTGACTCAGAAGGAGTAATAAAGAGTAGTCCTTCTTATTCTGTTATTGACTTATTCACTATTAAAATAATATGTAGATTTTTTTATGAGCTAAATTAAACTCAGATCATTTTTATGCTCTGAATAAGGCTGAAGTGTTATGTTTTCTCTAGGAATATAATCTGCCTGAATGTCCTTTCCATATGCATGAGTGCTCACAACTTCCAGCACCAAAAATTAACAGTCTGCACTGCCTTTTCAAAGAGGATGTTGAGACACATGAGTCACTTTACTATTGATTCAGGGACTGGGACTGCCAAATTGCTATCAATCAAGTTATTTCCTAAAATCCTAGCAATTCTAGTCTAGAATTCATCACTGTCTTTATGTAGCAAAACATCACTTTTAAAAAACAGAAGGAAATTAATTAGAAATCCAGTGATACTCAGATGGCACTAGCAAAGCTCTTTGTAATAAGGAAATACATAAGAACATACGTTGATAGTAGTGAAAAAGGCTGTAATTTTTATGACCGCTATCTGAAATCACTAGGAAGAAAGTATTTTTTGTGATTCATCTGCAGTACTACAAATCAAGAAAAAATTAAATTGAATCAATGCCAGACACAGTGTACTATTTAACTAGATAAAATAGTCTGTTCATTGAGAAAATGCATGGTTACCTGAAGAGTCCCTAATTTCTCAGAAATGGTTGTAGATTAACCAGGTGGTAGTCAAATTCACCATGTTGTAACCAGTCCCACTCTACCATGGAGGAAGCCCATGTCATTTCTGCTTCCTTTAAATGTGTCCTGACAGCCTTACTGCCAGGGGTAGCAGAACAAGCCTATAGGATCCTGTCATGATGCGACTACAATTACTTACCACAGCCACGGATGACAACAGCTTGACACTTGTGATCCCTCAAAATCATACCAAGCATGATGTGTATGGGATGAAATACATCGGTCAATTTTGGTCGCCAGTTGGTCCGCTTCTGCCTACACAAGGGTCGCAGGTGTGACCCATTTACTTTGTTTCCAAAGCATATGATTTTTGCAGAGCCAAGCAGTAATCTTGGTTCTGCACACCATTCTCCAGCAGTAACTATAAGCATTGAGCACTATCAGTCCTAGAAACAGACAATGACTGGAAAACATGCTGTTAATTTCAGCAACTGCAGCTGCTTAGAAAAGACTTGACTGAAAAAAAAATTACTAAAAGAAAATTGGTTCTATCGTGGCTCAAGCCAGGATAGTATAAAAAAATAACTTTTTTTTTTTCCCCTAACATCCTTTTGTTATTAGCTTCATTATACCAATGTGAGTGTACTAGAAAATATGTCCAGTTTACCTTCATTCTAATGATGAAAATCATATTAACAGATTCACAGAACTTAGTCTCTTTTCTCTACTTCTGAATGTCATTTTTTGCTGTTGAAGGTCATATATCCTGTGACTCTTAGGAAACACTAGAGAATTTTAACCAGTCAGGTTTCCTATTGCAATGACTTCTGAAAGATTAAGTGACTCATATGAAATGTTGATATCCAAACATCATGCTAGCAGATCTTATAATACAGCATGTTCAAATAAATCTATAAATTGTTGAATAGACATAAATATCAACAATCCTTTAATACAGAACAAAAATGTTATATTTTGTGAAAAGACTGACATGGCTTCTCTATGCTAGTGGAGGCAATGAGTCAGTAAATTGCAGTACCTCATTGCCTTGTGTAATTTTTATTTCATCTCCGACACCAATTGTAAGTGAAACACGTTTGTTTTTTACATGTGAAGCCATAATGTCAATTTTTCTGGGTTATACCAGAAGAGGGTAAATTTCCAGTGGGTATTTGCTATTTGGAACTCTTTTGTAATAATTTCAACACATAAAGGAGAGCTGAAAATGTAACTGGTCTGATTCCGAAAAGTCCTAAAGGAAAGCCTTAGCTATAATTTATACATTTCAAGCTATGCCTTTCAGGCTTTTGACCTCTAGAAT
The DNA here is from genome assembly GCF_000747805.2 of Chaetura pelagica. Lineage (NCBI taxonomy): Eukaryota > Metazoa > Chordata > Aves > Apodiformes > Apodidae > Chaetura > Chaetura pelagica. Next base: position 4,420,180 of record NW_009970716.1, read on the forward strand.
TATTATTTTTTTTCTGTTTACTAATGAAGCTCTCAAATGTGGTGAGCTAGGTACCCAAGGGTGGGCTCTGGGCAGAAGATAAGACCTACATGCCAAGTTACTTACAGCTACTGCACAGAAAAGTGCATTTGAAACCCTACCATACTCTGCAGAGCAGAGGGCTTTTGAGAAGGCACCTCCACACCTTTGAGATTCCAAAATCACTCCTTAGAGTAATCATCTGCAGACATTCTTACAAACAGGTGAACAGAGAATACTGTTTTATTTTAAAATATGGTGAAAAATTAGTGGTTGTGCTTATATTTTGTGGGTAAAACACTTGTCAGACAGGAGGTTGACTTAGTTCCAATATTTCCCTTTCTTTCCTCTTGGATGACACTGCTTAGAATGCAGCTCTGAGGGTAAGATATCTCCTTAGTAATGGACGGGGGTCAACCTTCTCAGGCTGTAAGGGAATCTAAGACCAGCACTTTCTGGCTTGGATGAGGTCTTTTGAAAAGTTAGTGACTGCAGCTGCATTTGATATTGTACCTACTTGTTAGGTGCTGAGGGAGAACAAAAAAGGAAAGGTCAGGATTTAGAAGGAGAAAGAAGAAGATACTTTCTGCATACTTGTATTTCTCCTCTCTGGTAATGGCTGAATGTTAACTTAAAGCAGTACATACTGGGATTTGATCTGTGTGCTAAAATGTATTTCAGTAGCATTTGGCTGTTAAAGTGATAACTAGTAAGAAATATCCAACACTGCTTGAACACATCAGGAATAAAAGATATTGTAGAATATATGAGCTAGCAGCAGAGACCAGGAAACTAAATGAAGCAAGTAAAATCAACAATTTAAACATGAGATGTTGAATTGACTAAATGTAGTGAAAAGAAGCAAGGTTTATAATTACATGTTGAACCTCTAACTGAACCTGTGCTCAAGCCTTAAGCTGTTGCTTGTCACATCTTTTAACTGAAGCCTAGGCTTGAGTATCTCTTACTATAAGCCCTGAAAACCACCAACGCATCGAAATTCAGGTGGGTCCTGACAGTTGGTCCTACAACAACACAAATGTCCATGAACAAACAAGTCCAAGGGCTATTTAATCTAATTGCTTTTGTTCTCAGACTGTTACTAGCTGTTTTTGCTGTGAATTGTCTCCTATTTCCTACCAAACTCATTTACAGGGTAACAAAGACTTTTCAGTCTTCCAGGACTTGTCCATCTCTACACACACTTTCAAATTTCTATAAAAGCACTAAAAAAGCAATTTCCTTAAACTTGAAAATCAGCTTTATATAAAATTCATAGTAAAGTGTTGACTGAGTAGCAAAAGACAGTAACTTTTCGTTTGCAGCAAACAAAGGCTGGTTGAAAAACTCACAAATCACTTTTCTCTCCCTCCTCCACTTAGATGACTCAGCTGGAACTGATTGTGCTGAATCCTTGTACTTGTTAAGCAACCTATTAACCTTGCATTAAATTGGAAAGCAGGGTTAGTAGTAGTTAGTACACTAGAGGCATTCATCAGGTACTAATGGATATTACTGCTACTCCTGGATTAACATACTTCATTTATCTGTTTGAATGTTGACAACTTAAGCTATAACAATAGATTAGGAAGTAAAAGACTTTGTCATCTGCCCTGGTGTGCTAAAGGTTTAAAGTTGTCAGAAGAAGCTAGAAGTGAGGGGAAATCTGTTCTAAACTTATGCTGAAAAGAAGACTAAAATATTTATTCAGACCTCTGGTCTGGATCTAATATTTATGCTATACATATAGCCTGGCTTAGAAATGACTTTTAAAAATCCTTTTAAACCTTTAAACACTTTACACAGATTTTTCTGTGGGTACAAAGGATCATCTGTTTATTTGTCCTCCAGAAATGACTGCAATAAAGCATGAAGACAATATTTCCTGAACTCAAAGTATTGTGGTATTAGATGAATTGTAACACATTCTTTCTTTGTAAGAATACTTTGACAGTCTCTGGAGGCTTACAACTATTGTTGTAAGGCTTATAGCTTTCAACATTTCCACATCACGCAGACATGTACAGAAATGCATAAAACAATGAACTGGGAACCTCTTGCTATTTCATCCACAGTCATGTTTTTGTGGAGATAAATAAGTTTCTTGCCAATTCTACTGTCTTTAAAGGCTGACTGCAAAATGGTTACTTCTTACTGACCTCTTTTTTTCTGCATGTCTCTTGACTCAGATAAAGTTAGCAGGTTTGTTTTCATGTGATATTGCTGATGAACTGCTGGTGGATAGTATCTTGTCTCTGATATTCTGCCTCTGATAATGAGATTGTATTGCCTCACAGTTTGTCAGAATTCAAATGCTACAATAAATAATTCCTGCAGATGCTTGGAGAGAACCTAATCTCTGGCGAATAACTTGTATTTGAAACTAAGTGTTTAACCACAATTTTTACCAGTATCTGTGGCAATTGACTTCAAAAAAAGAGTAATTTATGTGTTAGTAAATAATTTTCTATCGATTTTCTTGTGCAGTTTGACACCTAAGACACATTTTTCATTTTCCACTTTGAATTTTAAGAGTTCTTTCTTTCCAGTCAAAGAACTAAGTGTAAGTACAGTCAAACCCTTACAGTAAAGAAGTTCTTCCTCATATTTAGTTGGAACCTCCTGTGCTCTGTTCTGCATCCATTGCCCCTCATCCTATCACAAGGCATGACTGAGTGATTGAAGTCATCCATGAGCACTAAGGCATGTGATCTAGAGGCTACTTCCATCTGGCTGTAAAAGACCTCATCAACATCTTCTTTCTGGTCAGTGGTCTATAGTAGAAACCTACAACAGTTTCACCCACATTTGTGTGTCTCTTAATTCTTACCCACAAGCTTTCAATACATTCTTCTTCCTGCCCTGGGTAGAGCTCAATGCATTCCGATTTCTCTCACACATAAAGAGCAACACCACCACCTCGCCTTGTTGGTCTATCCTTCCTAAAGAGTACACAGCCACTCATGGAAACATGCCAGTCATGGGAGCTGTCCCATCATGTCTCAGTATATGCAACTATTTCATTCTATGATTCCATGAGCTATATATTAAACCGGTTTGGATCAGTCTCCTTCAAAAAGAAGCCATAAATATCTGGGGCTGCAAAAGCGGGATCTCTGCTCGTGTCTTCCTCCCTTCCTGAAGTATTAAAATATGACTATGTCATGATACCTAGTGGTCTTTTCTAATTTTTTGAGATTTTTTTTCTTTGTTCACACAGAAATCAGTTCGCATGAATTCTACCCTCTAATAAAAATACTTGATTCATGGTATTTAGTTCTCTTGGGCCAGTCAGGAAAATCATATGTGATAGCTCCCAGCGTTCCCTTTCCTTCAAATTCCCAACCTTGTTCTGGCAATAGAGTCTTTCTCCAAAACTTTTAATGCCCCTTTAAAAGGCATTTTTCAAAGGATATCCATTTTTATAGACACAGCTTTTCCTTCTCTTCACTCACTTAGGTGAAGCAAAAATTTTGTGCAGGACAATAACTGCAGTTGCTTTCTAGGTCTGTGTCACAGGTGAAACTGCTACTCTTTTGAAGAAGACTGTAATGAATAAGAAATAAAAATCACTGTGGCTGCTCATTGATTGCAGTGAAAGCAATAGATCTGTAGGCTCCAACCTGGTGAAAAAACCAAAAACAAAACCAAAAACAACAAAACAAGAAAAAAGGCTCACAACTCTCACAATCACAATAAAGGCTGGAACTGAGGCAGGGAAGACGACCTGTAATAGAATCCAAAATATGTCATTTACAGACAATGATTCCCTCTCAGTTATGAGACCACGTTGTGTACACTTTCACAAGGATAATGGGGTAAGAATGTGGTGTTTCATAGGAATTTCATTAAAGAGTTCTCACACATAAAGGAACTGAAAAGTATATTCATGTATTTCAGTCTTTCTGTCTTGGAAAACTGACTGGAGTATAACAAATAACTAAGCATTCATCAGCTTGCATTTGGGGTTTCAAAGTAATCCAAATCTTGTATTTGAAAGTGAAAATGTATATGTGAAATTATGCACAAAAATACATTAATAAATTTATATGTAAACTTTAAATGAAATGTACTGACTGAGTACTCTCTAAACTCCAACCAATTCTACCTCAGTCTGGGCAGAACACCATTGTTTTTCAAATGCAATCTATTCCAATACCATAATGCAGAACAAACTAAATCTGTTCATTTTTTAAGTAAAAAGCCACCAGATTGTTAATACACGTTGGTATCTGACTAAATAAATATTTGTAAAGTCTTATTAATACATGTTCCAAAAGACCAAATAATAAAAGGCATAAAGGGTGGATGTTTGTATACACATGTATATTCTAATAATTGCCCTGAGCTGGGTTTTGCAACACATTTATAAGCAGGGAGATGTGCTAGTGGAGAGCAATGAAAATACATAGTAAACAAAACCAGTTGCTCAGTAGCTATGTGGTTAAGCTGGCTAAATGCTGTTACTACAACTCCCTTTTTTTTTTTTTTTCTTTTTTTTTTTTAATCCCCTCTGTAGTTGCTGATGCAGATGCACCAGTGCAAAAATTTCAATTTGCCCTTTCCAAATACACATAGGAGAAGATAAATTTGTGTAGGGGACTAATCTCTTTTGAGTATGAAATCCAGGCAGTTTAAAACCTCGTACTCCTGTGTAATTTATAGCTGTATTTTCATGTCTGGCAACTGTCCCAGTTGATCTCAGTCTAAAATTGTCTCTTTGACAGGTTTTCACACTTATTGTGAACACCTTTTCTTTTTCTGTTCTGTTACAGAATGGTGTAAAATATCATCAGCATTCATACAATCACCAATTTGTGTATTTTTCTGTTTGTTTGTCTATCTTCAGTCCATTTGCAATGTGTAGTAGAAAAATAAGCATGTGCCCTCTTATACAGAGAGAACATCTCATGAAGTACAGATTTAGTCACATACGTAGTTCAGAAAAAAATGATAAAAGAAAAAACTTAATCTGATCAAATTCATTTGTCATGAAAATAAAATACTTCATACTAGAAGAGTAGTCATAGGACAAAACAAAAGCATAGGAAGTTTTGATAAGCAGCTGTCTCTAATGAGAATATGTGGGAGAATAACTTGCAAAGGAGGTGTCAAATCAAGCATGCAAAAGAGAATGTGTTTTATTCAAACTCTTAAGATATTTCTATCAAACTCCAATGCCCTATGCCTTTGACAACAGCGTTATTTTAGTCCCAAAAGGCACAAGCCTTTTACTGATACCCATTATGAATGAGTATTTAAGAAGCAAAAATGCAAAGCTGTTATATTTTTTTTCTGGATTAAAATGAAGTAATTATTTTTAACTAAAATTTAAGAGTAAAATGAAACAAAGGTGGACTGGTTGGCAAGAAAAGTGTGCAGGATGATGCGGGCAAGGCAAGCCTGTTAATCAGCAAACTGGGTCTTATCAATGTGTGTAAATACCTGGCAGAAAGATGCCCAAGACGAGACACAATGGACACAGACTAAGATACAAGAGCTAGGAAGAAGGTTAAAAAGAAACTTGTTTTATTGCTGTCAGTAGTTAAAATTGGCTGAGCTGGTCTAAAAGTTCACTGACACCAGAACCGCAAGCTCACACTGGTCTCCTCTTGTCCCACTGTCAGCTGACTTGATCTATTTTTTTGTACCTGCTGCAGCTTTCAGGCACCTAGATAATCTAGTAGGTAAGAACATAGGATCAGCTTGGGGCTGGATGAGCATCAGGGCAGAGTATGTGGCTAAAGACAGGGAGTACAATGTCCATTTGGTTAGCAGTAAGCTATGACATCAGTTCAGCACCTATTTCAGATGTAGGCATAGAAAATTGCAGAGCCTCTTACCTTTATGAATAAAGATGTCTCAAAGAGGTAAAAGGATCCTTGCACATGAGCTGGGGCATCTCACTGAAAGGGCTTTAAACTAGGTTCCAAGGGGAAGGGGATAAAACCAGGCTCACTAAAGCTAAGCCTTAGGATGGGCTTCAATCTGCCAGGTGGGAGATGGTGATTCATGTGGCAACAAAAACACAGAACTCACTAATATCTTCATAACCATGGAAGTGACTGAGAAGTGTTAGACAAGAATTAGGACTTCTCTCCCCAAAATGGTGACAGCATCATTAGCCCAGCTGAAGTGCATCTACACCAATGCAGATAGTATGGGCAAAACCAGGAGGAGCTGGAGGTCACTGTGGAGCAGGAAAACTATTGCATAGTTGCGATCATGGAAACCTGGTGAGATGACTCACAGCTGGAGTGTTGCAATCAATGGCTACCAACTCTATAAAATGGAATAGACAAGGAAGAAGAGGAGGTGCTTTGGCCCTCTGTATAAGGGAGACATATGAATGCCTAAAAATTAATGAAAGTGATGATAGGTTTGAATCCCTGCAGGTAAGAATCAAGGGGAAGGCCAACAAGGGTCATATAGTAGTTGGAGTCTGTTATAGACCACCTATTCAGGATGAGGAGGTGAATGAAATATTCTATAAGCAGTTGGGAGAGGTTTCACAATTGCTACCACTTGTTCTAGTGGGGGGCTTAAACTTCCCAGATGTCTGCTGGAAATACAATGCAGCAGAGAGAACAGTCCCAGAGTTAACTTTGGAAGTTAACTTCCTGATGCAGCTGGTGAGGGAGACAACTTACTTCAGAACTGAGTTTCCCTTTTAGTAATTTGAATAAATGAAAGAGGGTTGTTACTTAATAAACTGGTTCATTGAAAAAGTTGTCCAACCATATCAGTAATTCATTCTTCTTGGCCAAAAGCTATTGGACTACTTCTTAATCTGCCTATTAATAGGTAGACATTATCTGGCTTGTTTTACATAAAATGAGACTAAATGATCGTAACGGTCTCATCTAATCTGTAGAACTGTTCAATTGATCAATCTTGTCAACAATAATCTCAACATACCTACAAATAAAATGCCTTTTAATCAGAAACCACCATCTTCCAGTGCAACTTTCATTTCAATTATGTGAATTTCATATATTTTTGAAAGAAATATAAACCAAGATAATCTATTGTCCCTTTTTCTAAGCCTTTTTCTCTGCATCTAGATGGCTCTCAATGCATTTTCAGTTTTGCTTTGTAGCTGGGGTATGGATTCTTCTTTTCAATACATACTAAGGGCTCCACAAAGAAGGTGTTCTGACTTCTCTGAAATATTTGCCAGCAGTCTTTCAGTGATGGATCAGACACATCTATACTGATTGATGTGTAGGAAACATTTAAACTTCCATGTTCTCTTGAAGACTTTCTTTTGCTTTCTTTACTCTGAGTAATTTTGCTGCTTTTACACACATATTTTCAAGTTCCTTTCTCCCCCCATCTGAACTCTTAAGTCTTTACTTATTGCCTTATTTTTCATCTAGAATGTTTTAGTTTATGTATCTGAGCAAGAAAAATTAAAGAATGATAGATCATGTAAATTGACTTGAGATTTATTAATTATTGTTGCAGTTACAGAGGTCTGAGAGTTCAATGGACGCAGAGTCTCAGCCACAAAGTGTGGAAGTGGTTGACATCCTACTCCAGCCACAGCAAATAATCTAAATTTAAAATTACAAATTCCCTGCTGCAAGAATCCAGATAAATGATCAGGAAGAAAATCAATTGAAGTAACAATGAAAGTGGATAGTGATGGAAGAGACAAACAAATATTTTTTAGAATTTTAACTCTTTTGTAGAATCAGAGACAGAAGAGAACACTGGCTTAAACACACAGTGAGGAAGCATTTCAAGTGCACAGTAAAAGTTCTATCTGTAGAGGATTAAACAAAAATCTATACTACTAAATTAAATATAAGAGATGTAACTGAATTTACTGCAAAAGAGAAAGGTGAAACTATTTGTAGGACCTCTGTCTGAGGATATATTTGTTTTTTTAAATTTCCTTTGTTAATTTTCATTAATCCCTTGAAAGTAGGAACAGTCTGTTTCTATGGGAAACAGGTGTGTGTTTACTTTTTCTTCTCTCCCCCCAAAATGTCTAAAACTTAAGGATTCATTAGTATAGAAAAAAGATAGCAAAGGCCCCAGCTGGAGATGGAGAACAAGTTATACTTTTACCTTTTCTTTTATTAAATATTCTGTCTGTGTTGGCACTGCAAATAGTGGATTTGTTTCTTGCTTGATATATGTTGCTGTCAGGCCTGTGGTGTTCCATATAGCACAGTGCAGCAAAGAAATGCAGTCAAAATCAGAGCTTAGACAAAGGAGTTCCTAGTGGATGTGTCACACCTCACCTCTGAAATCTGTCTTGAGTGCACTTAGTTTATCAGATGACCCAAAGCTGAAATATATCCATTTGTTCTAAGCTGGACAGGAGGCTTTAAGTAGCAGCACCACCAGTGATAAGATGCTTGGCTGGAAATTAAATAATGAGGGAGGAGTCTGAATCTTTTAAAGTTAATTAAGGATTTGAAGACTCTGTAAAAGTTATGAAGATGCAGAATTCCAGGATACAAAATGAAATACATTACTTCTTGATCATTTGCAGAAAAAAGTTGTGGGTTGTTTATTTTTTCCTGTTGCCTCTAGAAGGAGGCAGATGGAAATGTGACCTTCAGGACTAAATCAGATGAACAGAAATTTTTAGCATGACAATATTAAAACTTCACAAGTTTAATTTTACTGATGGGAGAATAAAAACACCATCAAGATAGCAGTCAAATTCCAAGATATTACGAATTACAAATGAACATCTGAGTGTTGCTGTTTACTTTAGTGAATGCAACAGACACAATGAGGTTTGAAATGGAACAATTGGCATTATACTTCTCTATTTTCTTCTAATTGCTACTATTTCATTCACTTATCACTGGATGCCACATTGCACAATTTAAGTGCAGGTTTTACTTTACAGATAAATCACCAGTGAATTTAGTCTCATAATACTATGATGAAATATTTTCTGAACTCAAACATAGAACAGAAATCTGGGATGGCATAACATAATTTTGCCTAAATTGATTTTGAAAAATTATGTAGGAAGCTTGCTCCTCAGGATTAAATAGCTATAATTTACCCCATAATATATATTTTTTACCTATTTTATATTTTTCAAGCTAGAGTTTCCTGTATGCATGTGCTATTCTTCTAATGGCTTTTAATGTATTTCAAAAGAGCATTTTCTTGTCTTGTGATATTAAATGCTTTTTGCGATACAAAAACCTGGATACCCCTGAAATGCTTTAAGGGATTTACTAACTGTGAAAGCCTTATCTTTCCTTTTAAAGCTTATGTTTAGCTTTTTTGTGCTACCTACACAAGATTAAATGCATATAGGTCTGTCTTTGTAGAATTTAAGAGAGTAAAATCAGCATTTACATTTTTAAATTTTATTTTTAGTATACACTAAAATTATTTCTACATTTGGTGGGATCAATAGATTTTTTTTGTATAAAATGTTTTTCTTGCTCAAGTTCAGATATCCCAGTTTGCTCTTAACCATATGTCTCTATGCTGTGAGACTCAACAAGCCTAAAAGAAAATCACCTGCTACCATTCTAATTTCAAGAAAAATGTTCATCCTATTAGAACTATTCTAAAATAAGAATTACAGAGTAAACAAAAGACTAAAGAAAAACTGCTCTCAGGTGTATGCATTTTTCAATCAGCTGGTTGCTCTTTGCAGTGTTTAAATGCCAGTATAACAACTTCTAGAAGAGTTTTATTTCAGCAGTGCCAATAAAGCCATAGGCTACTGTGTAAAACCCTGTGTAAATCATTTATTGGATGAGCAAAGAAAGATCTTGAGTCTGAATTAATCATTTACTTGGAAGTGTTTACGTCCTACAGATGAGCAATCATTATGGTTTAGTGGATAATACTTTGTATTTGCAACAACTGTAAAACCTACTTGATGCTTGCTGCGAGAAACAAATTATGGGAGAGGATCTAAGTTTACATTTGAAGGGAAAAAGGAAACCTGAAGCCAGAGTGAGTTCCTAAGTTGTCAATACAGATTTAAGTGTTAAACCACTATGGACATGTTTTATTCTTTGTTGGCAATCATGAGGCTAGGACTTAAGCTAAGAAAGAAAAAAAGGATAGACTTTACAAAGTAAGTGCTAAAAAGAGCTGGCATGAGTTCATCCTTTGAAGGGCAAAAGACTGCCCTGAAGTATAGCTCCCAGTGTCCATAGCAAATCATGGTTTGAAAATATTTCAGATAATGAATATGGTATTTACTGGGAAAAATAAGTAAGTCCTAGCTGCCAGTCTTCCAGCTGACAATGTGAATGGATACTTGGGCCTAAAAAGTACATTATTGGATGTTTTAATGAGATATTATTTTTATATATCTAGTAAATAAAAACTTAGCTCTGACCTGTTGAGCTATTATGTCTAAATCTTATTATATACCCTAAGTAGCAATAAAACTTCTTGAGGTCCCCTTATTGCACCCTTTTCCCCACACATACACATTTGATGTAAAACTACGGAAAACTTCAGTGTCCAAATACAGGTTGCTCTTTCTTCACAGTTGAAAGAACTGAATTTGGTATGCATTTTGTCATCCTTCTAAGACATTCTATTATTATTTTGTTTGCTAATGAAAGTTAAAAATGACAACCTTAATTATATAGTCCTAGTCCTGTGGGCACTTAGCAAACCATACAGAAATGAATCAAAAATCTTTCAAGACCTTATACAATAGCAATTTCCTATTGAGACAAGAATTTGTTGTGGGTTTTTTGTTTTTCTTCCCTTTCATTTAAAAGAAAAAGGATTCACTGGACAGTTCTGTTCACAAAGGCAGAACACAATAATAAAAATGTCATTTGGAAAATTTAATATACAAATATTTACACGAGAGTAGGGGATTATCTTTTCCTTTTCTGCCGAATGTCTGTAGTATAAATGTATCTGAGTTACAACCAAGGATGTGAGCAGTTTCAGCCTGTGAAAAGTTGACAAGCATGTTTGAATTTTTATGCATTTGTCCTATGTGTTACAACTATGTCCTATGCTACAACTGGCACTTTTCCAAATTTTAATAAGCTAAGAACATTTTTCATAATTTCCTAGATGCTTGGTACCTTAATGTTGAGAGGCATCATTGTTCTAGAATTACATATTATTTGTTATCTTTGAAGGTAAGAGGACCTGATTTTACCAATATGTGAAAACAAAAAGAATCCTTACTTAACAGTGAACATGTTTTTTTTTTTTTTTGTTTTTTTTTTTTTTTTTTTTTTTTTTAATAATTTAACAGTTGACTCTGGTAATACACTGTGTGGAAAATCTACCTATTTAATTTGTGTTTTTTTCCAAAATATTTTTTCAAATATTAGATAATGAAGGGGAAAAGAAGAAGCTTTTAGCCAGTCAACTGAATTTCACCTATTTTTCAGATATACTAGATAGATATCTAGGTGTAATCAGTGAACAGATCTCAATGGTCCCAAGGAACAATTCACCTTCCAAAGGCCAACATAATTGTCATAAAACTCCTTCTGAGTGTGCCTGGCTCATTTCCAATTATTATAGAGTACCTATATGATGACTTTAGACCAGATGCTTAATTTTCAGGAGTTTGATTTTGAGAGATTAATCTCATCCTCAGCCTGATAAATGGAATCTCCTACACGCAGATGATCAAATAGGTATAGAATTATATTTTGACAATATCACTGAGATTAGCAGAAATAATACAATGAAACAATTTACAAAATAAAACAAAAAGGGGTTTTGAATGTTTACAGACATGGTGCCACAGCCATTTAACTCAGTCCTTCTATCTTGCCTCCTATCCCTCTCTCTTCCTTATCCCCATGGAGAAGAAAATATTTTTTTTTTCAGAAGGAAAGCCCTACAGGGTAGAACAAAATAAATGCAAATGCACATGTGATTGCAGAGGAAAGGTGCTCAAAGCAATCAGTAATACATAGGTAACAGGAAAAGCATGCTAGAGATGAGTGCTTACAGACACAATCTAGTGTTCTAGTTGCCCATCATACTTGTTTTCCTATCTGCATGCATAGTAGACTCATGACAGCAAAGCATCCAAAATAGAATAATGGAATCACAGAATCACAAAATGTTTGAGGCTGGAAGGGACCTCAAGGACCATCTGGTCCAACCCTCATATGTACCACTTTAGTTTATATGAGATGTATTAGCACCCTGTCAAGCTGAGACTTAGAACTCTCCAATGTGGGGGAATTTCCTTGGGACACTATTCCAATGTTTTACTGTCCTTATGGTAAAAAAATTCACCTCTTGTGTCTAATCAGAATCACTCCAGGAGCAACTAGTGCCTATTACCCCTTGTCTTTTCCATGTCACTTCTTGTCAGTGGAGGTCTCCGTCTTCTTGGCAGCCACCCTTTTTATTTATTAATATCTCACAGTAGATCAGATATAACTACAATTAGGCAACCATATTTTTTCCTTTAAATAGGAATTATTTTTCCAGAGGCTCTCTTGATGTGTTTATTGCCATTCTGTATGAATTCCTAACAACAAGCTGCACATTTATGCTCATAATATCTTTATGAAATACAAATAAAAATGTTGCTAGCAGCAGCAAATGTTGACTGTCTTTCATCAGTACAGGGACTTCTATGTATTTCAAGGGGAAGGTGAACCTGGTAGCCTTTATCAAGTAAGCACTTGCAATTATGTGCCAATGTCCCATTGACTACAATGAGATTTAAGAATATACATACACATGTATATAAGCACTTTACTGAATGCAGATGTGTACCACAGTGCATTGGAAAAGATGTAAGTTTTCCAAATCAATATTTCAGTAGCAGAGCCATTCCTCTGACTATGTCAGTTAGCTCTCCAACACCCATAAGATTAAAAAAAACCACCACCACCCATATCCCAACAAATACTCTGTATGCTGGCAGATAAGTTTTACCCAGCTTAAAATGTGAGTTTGTCAGTTGCTACTGCCATTACATCTGCTCTGAATTGTTGTTACTTATTAACCATATAATGAAAAATCTAACAAAATATTTCTACCGTTTCAGTCAATGTATGATATGAAAAAAATAAATAAATTCTATTAGCTCAAAGAAATTGTGCTGAATAGAAGACTCTTATTTGCACTTTCCCTTAGTTAACCCATAAAAGATTTTAGTATCTGGTTTGCAGCTGAGTCCCATGTTCAATTGTGAGGACAGGAACAGGAAGATTATTGAGCTTTTAAGCCCTAAGGAGACATCAGTGTGATGTGTTGACCTGTGATTAAAATATGTCAGCTATTGGGAATAAAATCACTAAATAACAGTCTTCATGTGTGAAGCCTCATATGAGTCATTAGGGATGCACAGCTGTGGACAACAATGTGATAACATCAGCTGTGAGAGACAGAAGAAAGGACAGGGAAGCACTTCCTGCTGTGGGCTGCACTTGTGGTCTGAGGCTTTTGAAATTTTCAAACCATGAGTGTGGTAGAGGTCCAATTCCAGGCACCAGAGTGCATCTATTTCAGAACACCCCTGTGAAGTATGTGGAATACTTCAGCACACACAGTTTTAATCTACCAATTGTTTTTTTTTTTGCATGCATTGCTAATATATAACATATTAACAGTGTATATTGATGCCTACAAGAACACAGTACACGTGTATTGGGCAAAATTAAAACTCTCTTTTCTTTTAAAGACCGAATTTCACACTGAGTCTTAATAGCATTTTCTCACCAGCAGCACCTCCATACAAAAAATCATGCTTTAAAAAAGAGGTCTTTCTATGCACTGAATTTTTAACTCTCTATGTAATAGCAGAGAAATAACAATATTAGAATAAGAGCAGTTATTTTTATTCTAGAAGGCATCGCTTTATCAATTGTTAATAGTTACTTTGTCAGGCAAATTTAGAAACTGGGTACTAGATGATGACTTAGCTGACTGTTTTGTGGGCTATGTATCGCTATGTAAATTTACATATTGCTAAGTGACCTTTGTAGTTAAATTTAGATGATCACTGAAGGAAAAACTGTCAGTTTCATTTAATTTCTCCAAAGTCTTTGTCAGTGCATTTAAGGATCTAAGTCATCCACCCTGGAGTATTACCCAAGGTACATGAATAACTAAGGAGGGCTTATAATTGAATTTGATGAAGTAGTTCTTTAAAAAAATGGTAAAATGCACTGATGATGTTATTAACAAACCAAACTTGACTAGTTTCTTTTTTCATGTTTTCTGTTGCCTCTTTTTATTTGAGAGTTGTTACTTGACTTGTTTTCCTTAATGATATGCACTATGAATGCATACCGATTTTATCACAGGTACTGTTTAGTGTGCATTTTCCCTCAGTTATTTGGGGGCAAATTTTCATGAAGTGGCATGTCCTGTGACAAATTATGGTGGGAGTTTTTAAAGCTAAACGTTTTATTGTAAAAACCTGGTTTTACTTCTAGATATGTGAAAGGACAATCCTTTCTGATTTAGAAAAGAGGAAGTCACAATAAATGTTTTTATAAGTAATTGAACTTCATTTACCTGGTAGAAATGCACTGCAGCAGTGATATTTACCACATTAGTGATTACAAGGCAATTATAAAATCACACCAGCTTATTAAAATTGATAAGAAATGTTATACCTATACGTGACTTGTTAAAAGTATCACTTTAGCTGATAATTTTACGTTTCCAGTGAGAAAATTAACAAGCTATGCATATATTAAAAACAGGAACATTTAAATTCTTCAAAACATTTATTGCTTGCATTTTTTTGAGTAAGAAATCACAGGAAGGAACTTAAAATTAAACGCTGTTTTGTTTTTTTTACACTAAAGTTGTACTTAACAGGAGCACTTAAGGTCAAGGCCTTCCCTGAAAATAATTTTGCATATTTCACATTTCCTTTAACAGTTTTCTAACAACAAGAACAACAATGGTGATATACTAGTCTTTAGACTAAAATTTCAGCTATTAAAGCATGCATCAATTAAGATAGGTTTTCTTAAAAAATTACTTCAGATGTTCCACTGATCTTAAGCTGAAATTATTTATTACTTCAAGTATGGTTTCTCAAAGGTCTGTTGAAGGAATGTTTCTGCTTAGGGCTTCACTTAGCAGTTTTTGTGGTATGGCAATTGTCAGGGATTGCCAAATGCAGTAGCTGTACAGGGGTGAGGAAGCTGCAGTTCTGTGTTCCTGGGTCTGAGCATCTGAGTCCATTAATTTGCATTAGGAGTGTGTTGAAAAAAGATTACTGCTGGCATATTTTTTTAAAAAGAACAATATAAAAATCTAAGTATAAAATATTCTGAGTTATGTTTCTATAAATGTACAAGTGTTTAGTCAGAGTGCAGAAATACTAGCAGTATTACTCAGCTAATATCCAGTGTGTGATAGAATAGTCCTTATGAGATGTCTGCTCAGATCTAGTATGTAGCCAATTCAATTCTCATACAAAACAAATTAACTAGAGAAATTAACACAGAAAGTTCAGGGAAAAAAGTAGGGAATTATGCTAATAGTTTCCTTTTAAGTTTACTGTAAAATTTGTTTTTCATCCAAGAGTTATAATGGTGACACCTTATGGTATTAAAGAATATTGCTCCAATATTCATTAGCCACTGAAATAGTGTGTGTCGTGAGCCGACACAGTGTGTTAAACTGCCTTTCTACATAGACAAATAGAATACTATTATAATTGAATCACATATTTGGCCAGTAATCCTTCAGTGTGAAAGATACTTATTGTGCATTATATTAATACTATTTTATTTTTTTTTACCTTCCTCTGGTGCTTTTGCAATAATTTTACATCTTTACGATACTAAGTGGATTTTAGCACTGCTCCTCAGTTTCAGCTGAATGATATACTTGTTTCTGATTTAGACTGACACAGAAATCACAGAAAACCTGAAAATCAGATTAAATATATCTTCTCTGTATAGATAGCATGTGCACAAATATGTCCCTCAAAGGCAGTACAGAGTAACTACTGTAACTCAAGTAACTACTTCTGCAACACACCCAGGGGCTATACAGTGATATCTATGTGCCTGCCACATCCCTTTTTTGTCTGTGCACAGTCACTGCACTTGATAAAACACCAGCGATCTTAAATAATGTTGAGAAAAGGGGTAGCCAAACTATTGTATATTTAAAGCTGCTCCCCTAGCAAATTTTCACAGCTTCATCATTACAGCTGCACTATGCTCAGCCTGAACTGAGAAGGTCTCTAATCCTGATGAGTCAGCTCCTTCTTTTCCTACAAAACATGGTCATAACTTATTTAGAAACCTTATTTAGTAAGAAATCTACATCCTTTTCTGTGTTATATTAAAATAAATATAAACTGTTCACATCCAGGACCAGAGTCTTATACCTCCTACCCAAGGAGTGTCAAAATGGGCAGGTGTTGTGTAGAGTACAAAGTTAGTCAAGTCAGCTTCCTAACAGCTTAGGGTAGTAGAGCATCAATCTCATTGTGAAGTTGTAAAATCTGGGATAGGGGGAAGGGTTCAAGGCTCTTAGCATCTTTTCGTTCTTCTGTGAACAGACTTAGTGCCTCAAATCTACTTTTCAAAGGAAAAAATCCAGCAGCACATTTGTAGGAGAGCCAGGACATGCACAAAGGAATAGTCTGCACACCTGTTACTGACCTTTGCTTATATGAACTCCCAGTTTATTTCAGAAAGACTTCTCTGATCCAATACAAGAAAGAAAATGAGTAAATGGCATAATTGACAAGAATCTCTTGTGTCTGCAGCCATGGGAGCAGAGTTGCAAAGCAGCACCAAATCTTGACCTCTTAAAAAGTGACTAAGTAAACAGTGATATAGCACTGTCATGAGGCAGCTCTTAAGGCATATTTTGTATTGACTTTAAGCTTTTGACAGTCTGATTCAGCAACTATCTCACATCAACAGTCTGGCCAACGGTGCAGCTGAAGGCAGGAAACTGAATGGGCTGGTTGTGCTGTGCTCAATAGCAAAGGCTCTCACACACATGTATAAAACAAATGTAAATTCCTGAGAACATACAATTCCTGCAGACCCTTCTTACACTATTCTGTTGCTACCACAAGAACAGTCACCAGTATTCATTCTGAATAATGATCTTACTTAACTTTTCTACTAATGGTTCCAGAACAGAACAAAAATATTAGAAGTAGGCTAATGACAAATACCACTAATAAAACAATACTGTCCAGAAGAACTGGAGAAGACTGATATAATACAATGGAGGAAGTGAGTATAGATTTTCACATACACATAGAGTTTCACAAGGTGATACACTAGCAGATCAGTGAGAAGCAGCCTTGCCTTTAAAACCTCTCAGCTAAGCACAGCAGCTAGAAGTGTCTCTGTGCCCTAATTAGACATGGAATGACCAGCGCTGAGATGCAGTTGCCAAGTGAAGCTTAGATATTTGAAACAGGTGAAATATTTAGCAATGTCAGGAAAAAATCTCATTAAAGTCAGGCAGTTTTAAATAGTCTAGGCTTTTAATGCAGTTAAAGGATAGCCATGAGAATCTTTACAGGTTGGGCAATATTAAAAAACTGGAGAAGTTATCTCCTCTTTAAAAAGTGACTGTGGTTGGGTAGAAGAAAGAGGGATGGTGCTTGGATTCTAGCTGTTGAAAAAGAACAAAATAACCACATTTTAAAACCTCAAGAATTCTACAGGTAACAGATCCATGTTACTTTTCAGGTAGAAATTATTACAATCTGGCCACTCTTTGTTTTAGGCTGGCAGGCTTACTGGACAACTGCATCAAGTATCTTTTGGCTGTTTTCTAGACGAGGTAACTCATGTGGGTTTGGCAGCCCTTTAAAAGTTTGCCAGACAAACTATATTTTACCTTCTTCAATAGAAGTAACTAGATATTTCATTTTAAAGAAACTAGTAATCTCAAGTTAGGCATCAGTACTCTTTTGGGCTCAGAATACAAACCCTTTTCACTGTAGTTTCTAAAAGATTTCTTCGGAAAAAGCACACTACTTTATTTTTCTCTATGAGCTGATTTCTATTTTCGTTTATCAACTGTGACTCATGCCTCCCAGATGATATCCAGCATCTGTGTACTGTTTGTTCATAGAGCACAGCAGATGCTTGTTTAGATCCTTAGAGGTGTGCTGTTAATATGTTCTTCTGCTACAAGATTAGAGTTAGAGTTAGTCTTTGAATATCACATTTGTACTTGCTCCTGGGAAAAATTCTCCATTTATGTATGTGGTTCAGACAGCTGGTATACGTGTAGATTTGAAGCTCAAGATACCAGCAGATCAGTCTGGAGTTCGTTGTCTGCATGATTTCCAGCAACTTCAAAGGAACATGATTAGTCACTTGAAAGAAAAGAACAGTGGAAAGTTTGAATCAAATGCATTTAGATTCTTTTGTTGCAAGGTACTTTCTACCTCTTTCACTTTTGTTCTTGGAGGTTTTGGCTGCTGTGTAAAACAGTGTCCACACAGTTGCAAAAGTTCTTCCCTGAAGAGGTGTTCAACACATTTATAAAAAATTCTTTTTCAAAATTTATTTTTAAACAAGAATATCATAACGATCTTTAAAAAACCACAATAATCTCAGCAACTGTTCATATGTAGTTAAATTGTAATCCATGCAAAATAGGGTAGTGAGGAAGAGTACTGTGAAACTCAAAATCCAGTCATAAATCACTGGTAGCATTCAGCTAAACAGAGAAGGAATTTGTGTGGTGCTTGGTTGTACCTTCTCTTTAGCTTAATTTCTTCATTTCTTTTAATTTCCTAATTATTGTACTTGAGTATACCCTGTTTGGCATTAATCTGGCTCAACAGTGGGACCTGCTGCTTTAAGTAACATTGGACTCAACAGAATCTGACTCAACAGAGCAGTCAACAGCTGAGCTGTCTGTCAAAACCTACGGGAATGTGATCAAAATCCACTGATTGCTTCATCTCCTCCTCCCCCAGTGTATTAGCTTAATTAAAATAATCACAACAGCTAGAATAAATCTCTAAGTGTGCTGCATCTTGTTCAAATAGGATTTGCATTAAACAAAATGTTAGAAGAGGAGGTTGCAAAATAAAGCCCTGCCAAAACTGAAACATTCCAGCATTAAGACCTTAGCACAAGCCAACACTGAAAGTGTGCATTCCAATATTGTTTTTAAATAATGCTTGCTATTTTTGCAATGAACTTTTTCATAGTTCATTTTTTATGTAACAAGCAGCAATTCTATAGTTCAGGTTTTTTGTTCTACAGTTCATTATGTCCTGCTTTATTTATCATACATTATTCAACATCTTCTTCTAACACAGCTCTTGTTAACTTCTTTGTCTATGGATGATTTCACTAGAGAATGTGTATTTTTTAATTATCACATACAATGGTAAAAGAAGAAGGCATTTTATAGATGAGACACAAAGACACTAGTGTCAAATCTATTTGGTGAAGGAATACTTGAGATGTCTAGGGTCTACTTTTTTCAGAGTAAGTGTATTCTTTAAGTCCAAAATAGAAGTCTCTTATTTCTAGCTTTTCAGAAATCCTACAAAATTAACAATGGATGTTAATCAAGCAATACAGAATGAACACAATATAGAACAGTTTGGTCTAAATAAACTGTTTATTATCATGTGATAACCAATCTCAGGTTTATAGCCAGTAAAATATTTTAACCAACAGGTTTATTGTTCTTTCCAGCAAACTCCCACCTCACAAGGCATCCCATATGCCTAATACTGCAGCAAAAAAACTACTTAATTGCCAGAAATACTCCAGTCTAGGTTCCAGTCTGTTCCTTCTCCCAAACAACTTCAACAACTTGTCTCACTGCATTGATGACCACCAAGCAACAGTACACAGCACCTTCCTTGCTGCTAAGCACACTCAGCTAAACTGGGCAATTTGGGCCTTCTCTTGAGTTCCTCACAGATCTAGATGTTGATTTCAGCTGCCAGTTAAGGACATGCATTTCCCTCTGTGATTTCATTTCTCACACATTTTACATCACATGAAATTTTCTATCAGATTACTCTTGCTGTTGGAACAGAAGTTTACTTTTTTTTTTTGTTTCCAAGAACATTTGAGTTCCTGAAACATTTTCTAAACTATGACTTTGATGACAAGCACATGAGAGCTGATAAACGAACTCAGCTTCCTGTGTGTGGCCCTGAACTTTCAATATCTTACTGCTGTCATCTGTCTCCTGATCCCAGAAAAAATGATTCCCAGAAAATAAGATAAAAGGTAGGAGTTAAGAAAATTGAGGAAAAACCTTCCTTCCCACTGGGGGTAGTGGGACTGGACCTGGCTGGCCAGAACCTGCCCTGTCTGTGCTGCTCTGTGTGTGCATTTTTGGGGGAAAGAGTAGGGTGAGGGAGCTGTCTGTCATTTTCCAGAAAAGCCTTTAATACTGTGGAGAATCAAAATCCCATTGATTTTAAAACTTTTGCAGCTCTGATTTTTCTTCACTGTTTTAAAATCACATTGTGATATTTCATACTAAGCAAGCTGTGCCTTCCATACACACTTGAAAAATATTTTTTTTCTCTAGTTCCTTTAGGTAATTCAATTACAATAATTTCAATAATAACTCACTGTTGCAGAATTATTGGTGGGATGTATTGCTGAACTTCTCCTAAAGTAGTAGAAACTGGTGTTTTATTATTATCAGCTCATAGTTCAAGCTCAGCCTAGTGACAGTTTCACTTAATAGTGTGTTTTCATGCCTTTGATAAGGTTGTTTCTGTAGTATTCACATGGCTAGAAAATTCCACAGATCCTATGCTAGTACATCCATTCTTTCAGTGTTGTCTTCCATTCCATATATTGCCTTGCAAGGTGATTATATCTCTTAATTCAGAGAAAATAATTCTAATGGTTTAAGAAAAGCCAAAGTGGTTGTATAAAAGAGCATATTTGCCTACTTCCCCTTAAAATAGATCCAGATTGTATTTGTGGATGCAGCTTGTGGACATCCTCAAGGGCATCTCCCACAGGAAGAGGAATGTCTGGGAAGTGCCATTACAGAAAAAAATAAACTCTTAGCTCTGCTGTGTTCTAGGGACTGAGCTGTGGTAAAACAGAAAGGGGAAGTAAAATCCAATCAGGCAGAGAAAATTATCTATGAAATAATTTTTAAAAAGAAAACAGTAGGTTCACAGAGAATTTTTAAGCTGTCTCTTCTACATAAAAAAATTAATATTGCCCTCCTTAAAGAAGTGAATTTCCACCATATGTTTCCATCTTCAGTTCCTCCAAAATACATATGTGGGTGTAGAACTGCAAATTATCTCTTTCTACTGAGAAGTTTCAGTCCTTTAGGAGTGTTTACAGGCAACAGGATGCATGTCACCATTTCAGAAGTTCCTTTCCAGTCCTATTTCCTTCAGGAACTTTTATTCCCTTTTAAAGTCAATGGAAGATAACTATATAAAACTGAAAATGAAAGACTTTAAAAGTTCTTTTAAAACTCTTATTTTAAATTAATAGTGAGACACTTGCTTTCCAGAATCTACCATTACTCTGTAACCTGGAAACACTCTACAAACCTGTAAGTTTCTCCAAGTTGTTTGCTATTTCTGTGACAAAAAAAAAAGTCTGAGGTAAAAAAAAAAATAAATTAAAAAAAATCATTTTTATAGCTGACTATTCCCAAGGATCTGGGAAGTCTGGAATCATGTGGAGCCCAGGTTATATGCTGAAGCAAACACATTTTATGTTGTCTAACATAGTACATTCAGATTGTGTTGCAGTAACTAGTAATGAAAGAGTTAAGAAAATATTTTTGTGAATTTAAATAGTACTCAGTTAATTCTCATGCCTAAAGGAATCACCTCACATAAATGAAATGGGATAGAATGGAGACAATAAGATATTTTTTGATCTAGAATATGACAAATACACCTAAAAAGTATTTAGTCAGCTGACAAAATGGCTCTTCTTGCTCAAAAAGGCTTCTAGTCAGAAGAGACTGTGGTTTCCTAACTTTCTATGTAATGTTGGAATTGGAATTCCAGAACAGATTCCTTCTGATAAAGTTAACTTGGAGATAAATCACAGTTTTCTATGTATATGCAACATTCAGAACCCACTGCAATACTCCCTTGCAGTGTTCTCCCACTAGTTGTTCCCATGGCTAACCATCCTCATTTGCTGTTTGATTTTTTTCTCTGAATTTGTCTGTGTTCATCTGTAGTGAATTAAGCTGAAGAGCCTTATAAGCACTTTTGTAGCTCATCTCCATCCTTTAAGATAAACAGACAGAGCTTCTTTAGAGTTTTTTTGAATAACACATTTTATGGCTTCTACTGCTTTGAGTAATTCCTTTAGCACTTCTTTCATCTGTCACCTTTATAACTGTAATTTACTCAGAAGAAGCTTAGAGCTCTGCTTAGTAGTAAGCAAATTCTCCTACTGGATATGGGAGCATTACAATTGCACATTTCCAGCTTTTCTCTCAGCCCCATGGAACTGCACCACAGCAGTGATGGACCAGCTCCTTTACTTGGAACTTACCACTGCATCCTTTTCTGTTATTATCATTGGAACTATGGGGTCCAGGTGTGTTTCTGTGAACTGCTCTTGTGCACCCTGTGTTGAGATGTCTGGGGAAATAGTCAGATATTCCAGCTGATGTCAAAGAAGAGATCGAGTTGTGTCTCCTTTATCTGAGTCCTTCCCAGAGAGTCTCAATCTCTTTCTTCATGCTGTAAGAATGGACTTCATCCTCTGCTCCTGAGTGCACATATTGCCATTGTGACTTCCTTCATTGACTGAACCTGCATTCCATGATCACTCATTCATTCACCAACAGAATTTATCAGCATTGACTGAACTGCTTTTGTCCTCAGCTCTGTAAAAATATAAAAAAATGTAAAATCAGTCTTTGAAAAGTGTTATTAAAGTAAATTGCCACTTGGTGATATTCCCTATTTACATTACATGTTGAGATCTATTTGTTACTTAGTTTTTAATCCAATTAGTATATGCTGAAATGATTTTTATCAACTGAATTTATAATTTCATAAAAAAGATGCCAACTTAATTTGACAAGATCTATTTCCCAGGTACCCATGTTGATTAGCAGTAATTATATTATCCTTCTTTAATTGCTTATTACTTGAATCCCATATCAGGCTTTACATAATTACAACAATATCTTAATACTGGCAGCATGAGACCTTTCACTGATGACACTTAGATTATCTCCCTCATGATAATGCAAGGATTCCAGATAGAGGCTTAAATACCTATTTATACTGTTCTCTAAAATGTTATGATAGTCTGAACATAACAATCACCTGAATAATAACGTGTCTCATGTTTTATATGGCAAAAGATTTGACCAGAAGTTTCAGAATTACTTTAGTTTGAGTTGTCACTTCCCTGGAAACTTGGGGCTTTTCATATTCAAAAATCTCTCTGTGAGATTTCAGTACATTAAACGTTTTATTCCTAGCAAAGGAATGTATTTCAGGCATTATTCTTAATTCCTGAGGATTCTTACATTGTTTTATTGGAAGTTACAATCTGAAAGAGTTGATGACTAGACTTTATGTAGCCTTTATGCAAGCACATATTGCCTAAAAAGTGTCATGCCCCAGTTATGTTTCATCTACAAAATATAGTTCAGTGAACATAGTTGCACCAGTTATATGTTTTAAAAAAAACAAAACAACAAATTAATCTTTTATATTTTCACACTCACAGTAGGCAAGAAAATATTTTTCTGTATCTTTTGGCTAAGCAGACATAAATTTTTGGCATTCAATTACCAAAGGCAAAAAACACAAATGTAAAAAACACAATGAAGACCGAATGAATCAATTAAATAACCAAGTTAGATGGATATTTTTATCTTATTGTATTTATTTGGATTAATTTGGTCCAGCAGTTGCATTGTTTTATTTTCTATTAGTAAAACAATTTGCAATAGCTTAGGTCCCCAGATGACTGAAGAACTGATAAAGTGATTTTATATTTCTGCTTCTGATGTCGTTTTGCTATGATTTTATTTTAACCATTCAATATTATCAAATTTGCTTTATCGCATCACTCAATTAATTTTAATTAATGAAGTAATAGCATTTTTATTAGTAACAAGCCTTTGAAAAAAGTGGAAAATCAGCATTTATAGGATAAATGAAAGTCTTCATGAAGTTCAGAGGCTGTAATTAGAAAATTGAATCTAATATCCTTCTTTTCTTGAGTGATATTGGATTTTATACATGATTTATAACATCTGAAATGCCAAAATAATTAAAAAACACTTAATACTGAGCATATAGATGGATGTCCCCTGACTTTTTGAAAAGAGTATCCGAATGTAACTTGAAAGTATTCTAGCTTATCAAGAACTGTGATGCTGTTTCTGGAATACTTGTTTCCTTATCTGAAAACAACTTTTTTGGAAGTTTTTGTGTTTAAATATCAGTGAATATTTAATATCCTTTTCTATGCATATTCTTTCCTTTGGAAGATTCTCTCAAAAAGCAGTATTTTTTTCTGAGATAGGTCTTAAGTATGTGATTAAAAGAATGAAGGACAGCCATACTTCTATCATGTGGTTATCACTAGCCAAGCTGCTGCAGTTTTAATAATTATTTTCTCAAATTAATAAAATGTGTTTTTTTGGTACTGCTATCCAGTAATGTAATTTTCATATCAACTTTATTTTTACAAAGAACTTTTTTTAGCATTCTGTATTTCAGACATAAACATGAACAGGAGCTTTGGATGAAGTTGAGAAGTATGTGAGTGCTCTAAGATGATGATGCTTAATGATTTTGAACTGAGAATTGCATAATTTTTTGTTTGAATGGTTAATCTTCCTTGATCTTTAGTGGTTTGGTCTTATAGGAATTTAAGTTGATAGCTAAGTTTCTCACATGCAGAACTCCTGTCTGGTTGTAGATGCAAAAACAACTATGTATATGAAGCAAAATGTAAAGCATATTACAAAGAGGTATAGTTTAAATCCTTAGCTACTGGTGGAGCACAGTGATTTATACAAGGGACATGGTCCTAGATAAAATAAATCTGGTAACTGACTAGTTTTATATTCTCTCAAACATTGTTTGTAAAGCTTTTATTTTTCATGTTTTTGGAAAATGACAGGGAGGGGTCTTAATCTTCTAAATTCTGAACACAGAGTAGCACATCTATCTGAGATGCTTTCAAAGGGAAAATAAAAAAAGTCTATACCTGCTACAATATAGAAAAAGAGCTATGTAGTGGTTAACACATTCTTTTTCTTATTTTTCCTTGCAAAACTTCTGAGGGAAAAACAACTGGTGGGAAGAAAGAAAATATTTATTCAATAGCTGTTAAAATCCAATACTTCAGCTCAAGCTGAGCCATATGTCATTGAATAACCTATGAAGCATCATGAATCATCCTTCATATGGACCTTGAACATCCCTTTAGCAGAGTGGCAGAATTTGGTGTACAGGGAGGATTCGGTCCCTTACCAAGTGTTTGAAGACTGTATGAAGATGCAAGGCAACCGCTGCTGATCAGAGTGCTTCATGCATCTTATTAAATTCAACAGGAGCATAGAGGAAGTTTAACTGTCCAAGTCACAGCATCATGCCATGGAAAAATATCTGTATGTCAGCAATGATATTAAACTTCCCTATGTGTAAAGGTTCATCTTCTAGGGACAATCATTTACTCTTAGGAGGTAACAGATACCAGTATTGGCATCTAGGGTAATTGGGACATTGCTGGAAGATTAAGAGTGTTCAAAATGGAAATATTCTGGTTTTATACTGCAGAATAGTGGGCAACCAGTTCCCCAGACACATGCTTTAGTTTATACCCTAAAATATCAGTGATAGGAAGTTCAGAGCAACACTGTAGAGAGACTGCACGTGGATGGGACTGCCATCTGGAGAAGCCTTTTTCACTGAGTTTTTCAGTAAAGATGCTGTGTACCCAAAGAGAAAATTCCAGGAAGAAGGAATTTGTTTTAGAAGCACAATATTTGTAATCTACAGTAGTGTCATATGATGACCTGTTTACAATTGTCTAGCATGTAAACATGTATGTTTAAATGAAGCTTTCAGCTAGTTTTGGAGACTGGTTTAAAATGAGAATATAAAGATATGCAAAATAATGTTGAAGTAATTATTAACATTAGAAGAGGCAGAGTTAGACTCGCTCACAGAATTTTCCATAGAGCAATTTCTTTTCTACATGAACAAGGAAACTTACTATTTTAACAGCTTTGCTCATTTCTCTCAAAAGAGGAGACTTTTTTAAGTTTTTCATAATAAAAATGCGATAAAATTGCTTGTGCCAGACAAGATTTGAAATGTAAAAAGCTTCCTTTCAACGTTCAAAAATTAAAATAACAATTAAAAAAAAGCTTTTTAAATTTCTTATACCTGTTTCTCCCATTCTTAAAGCTTGGCATTTTATTAATTTTTCCCAAACATAACACTTGTACAATGAATTCCATCACACCTTTCCTAAGATCTTTGTTTTATTATTATTATTATTCTGATGCTGTGCTTATAAACTTTCCTTTCTTGGTGTCAATAGAGCACTATTCTTTATTACGTATTTTACACCATTAATGAAAACATTTAATAGAATTTAATGTTTGTTTTCTCCTCTTAGTCCCTCTCACATTCCATTTGCTTCATCATTGTATTTTACATTTATGTTCCTTCAGTTTCTTGCCTTAGGGATTTTTTCCAAGTTGCTTGTTACTCCTTAGGCAGTCCCATTTCTCCTGGGGACTTGCCTTCTCTTTTTCTGAGCCCTCCTAAACATTACCTGACTGGCTAGTTTTACATTAACAGTCTACAGTAGATACTCTTTTCTCCAGTTTCTATAATTACTGGTTTTTTTTGTAGGGTATATAACAAAGTCAAGGTTTTACTCACAGTCTTTACTCTGCTGTTTTAAAGCATGTCCACTAATATGCATTCCTGATGTACAAAATCATACTGCTCATTTTTAATTTGTTCTGTGAAGTGCAACATGGGCAAAATGTTCAGCAAAGACAAAATTTTCCATGCAGATGTTACAGACCAAATGCTAGATGACAGACCTGATGGCTGGGCAGATATGGTACATTAGTTTATTCCATAAGTAGTATCTCACTTCCCTGAGGAAAATGTTGAATTGAATGATACTACAATGCATAAGAGGATGTACAAAATATAGTGTAGTTCAGCTTTGTTTTTAGAGTGAGTTGAGTGCTTGAACCTACATGTTCACTAAGGGTTCTTTTGAAATTCAGGAATGTCAGACATGCAATACAATATCAGTGTCCCTCTGGTCTAATTTGACAGGGCCCATAATCTGTTGCTCCAGGAAAGACTTGCTGTGGCATGCTGTGGTGACATGCTTGCCTAATGCAAAGCCCTTAGTCATACAGTTTATGCCCTGAAGCATGGCTTAGCCACGTTCTAGGCTATTTTATTTTACCCTGATGTAACCCTGCATGATGATCTTATTCATGTGGGCATCTTAGGCCTGTAGAGCTTCACTCTTTTCTCTGGCAGAGTATTATTGCAGCAATTACAGATTAGGGTTCTTTTTTTAAATTATTTTTTACCCATCTTCCCCTTAAAAAAAAAAAGTGTCCTAAAATGCTCTCTTCTTACTATCACTAGAGCTTTCATTGCATCAAAGAAATAAAAATGCTGGTTTACTTTTTGCAGACACTAAATTTTTCAAACTTCTAAACCATATAATGCTAGGGCTAACAAATATGATTCAAGCTTACACAGGCACATGGAATTTGCCAAAGCTCCTAGTTATTCTGTTATTTCATTCTTACAGACTGAGATTGTGCTCCACAGCATTGCCTCTTTCTTGCAAACATGAAGGCAGGATGGACAAAGAGCGACCCAAAATGAGTACTTTGTCCCTAAGTACCAAGTGTCTTAATCTCATTGGAAAATCCAGTTTCAGAGTCTGTAGATCTCAGTTGTCTCAGATGAGAGTGGTTCTTGTTTTGTGATAAAGTAACTTACATAACTGCTCTCTTGTTCTACAACTTCAAAGCTGCTGTAATTCTGGCTATCTAGCAAGACTTAACACAGTTTTGTAGTATGCAAGATCCATCCAACTCTGGTGGTTAAACCGCAAATGTAGCTTGCGAAGAGAAACCCATTGCACAAAATAAAGTTGACTAAAGTCCCATAATAATTTTGAGTATAGTAAAAGAAGGAAGTCTGCAACAGATTTTGAAGCCCCAACAGCATAAATTATGAGCACAAAAAATAAGTCAGAATGGTACTTCAGCAGACTACAAAGAACATTGCAATTGTAAAAATTACAAGAATAAGCCTTCTGCTGTGGTTTACAAGTTCATTTTATACATTTCACTTGAACTTTTTTATCTCAGAGCTTATGTGCTAAGATATAAAGTAAATCTTTCAGAGAAAAGGGGAGAACCACAAGTTTTAGAATATTTTTTTCTTGATTCAAAATTTAAAATTATTGTGCAAGATAATTTCAGTTTCCTATAATACAGATTTTTATGGCAACTTATTGTACATCTGTATTTTTTTCTCATACTTCATTTCATAACAAGAAAACCTCCTGTAGCCCATGGGTGGATTTAGAGGTCTGTGGAGATACATTTTTAAAGTCCTTATTGCATTGTAATAGTATGGTGGCAAAGAGGAAAAATAATAAATACTTGCCATGCTATTGCTTGTTATCACACTTTTAAATTTTAAAACATTGTCACAACATATGCATATTGGAAAGATCTCATGAAAGCATGTTCTCAAGGCATTTTTGTCTGTTACATATAGTCTCTGTCCTCCTTGACACAGGCACCTAGAAGACAGTAATAAATTATCTGTCGAGGAATCAGCATTTTATCTGGTGTCACTGAGAGATTCTGAACTGTGTTACAGTTGCAGTAGCTGAATTTAAGCGTAAGTGGAAGCAGGTTCTGAGAGCTATTCCCACTACTACATAATTAAAAAAATATATATGAAAAAAGCAAGTATTTATGGCTTGTACTGTAATAACAACCACCCTTGTGGCTACTGGGGATTGCAGACGTATGACAGTATAACCACATCCTGTCCTCTTTTTGCCCAGATATTTCTAGATTATTTTGTCTGACAGTGGCAGACAGAAAGTCTTCTCTTTCTTAAGATTCTTCCCTTATTGAACACATTTCACTGCTGAGCAAAATACTGGACCAGTACTGTACAAAAGATCTGGAATTTTTTTCCACTTCTGATATCTGAGCTTGTACCACTGTTTACCAAACCTGTTAAAACTGAAGTAGCACCAATCAGTTATGCAATCATTTTCCAATATTAATTAATCTAAAAATGTACTGGTTTATTGTACTTAATTTAATCTACTTCTTTAATCTTTACATTTCAGACTAATATTTTATACATACTTTTTGTTTAGAACTGTTGCTCACCTCCTTGTTTTTAGGTAACAGAACGTCCATCTGCTGAATGAGTCTTCATATCCCAGACATGTTTGTTTATCATGATTATGGACTAACATAAGAAATGTATCCGTTGAGTTAAAAAAAAATAAATTAAAAGCTAGCAGTAAAAAAAGAAGCTAGAGGTGGATACCATCCGCAAAACCTGGCCTTAGATTTTTAAACGGCAGTTTTGAGCCTAGTACAGACAGAGGATTTTCAATTAATTTCTTATAGATAAAATAGGAATTTGTAGGAATTAGCTCATTGTCCTTTTTTTTGTGTATTAGATACAGTAATTTAGCTCAGCCAAACAATATAGAAATATCTTGTGTTTTGAGGGATTTTGATTGTTATTTCCATTCATGACCAGAATAACAAATATATAAAGAAGTTGTTAAAATGTTTCTGCAGTTCAGAAATAGTTGACAGAAATGGATCAATTCTCATGGACAAGAACTGAGTCACCTAAACAAAACTGTATCATGCTTCAGCTGAAGAATGCACATTCCTGTCCCTTTGGGTGTACTGGTAATAATATTTTTGTTTTCTGTTCCTTGCATGTCTACACAAAACTGCTATGATTAGTTCTTAAACAGTTTTCATATCTTTTACATCAGTTTGGTCCTGTCAGAGTCACCTCAGACAAGTAGAAATAACAAAATGTCTGCAGATGAATACTGATGACCCAAGAGGACCAGTGTGAATGCAGTGAAAAAGGCATTCAAGGAAAAGATGAAAATGTTCAGCTACCTTGACTTTATACTATGGAAAAAATATTAACAGAATTTCAAATGTGAATTTCAAATATTTCCTCCAAAACTTTAAATTGAAACCCCTTCCCTTCCCCCCAAATTAAAACTGATAAATGAAAAATCTAGTATGGAGAGTCATCATGTTATGAATATTTGATGAACTACAGATAAATTTTAAAAATGGAAAAGCTATTTTAAAGATATTTTGTGTCAAACAGCTTTTTATGTCGTTAGAAGGAAGCAAGGGGTTAAAATCTTACCCCAGCTAAATCTATTAAACATAAAATGGCTAGAATGTCTTTGACAAATTCATTAAAATTAATAGGACTATGTCAGTGGGACAGAATGGATCTCATCAATTATTCAGGCAAAGAAATTATGCCATCTAACAAAGCATGCATTTTTTAATTCAAATACAAGCAAAAATTTAACTAGTAGTTAATTTTCATTTCACCCTGAATTACTAGTTTTATCTTCTTGGGTTTTCATAACAAAATTAGTAACAATAAACACATCCTGTATTACAGCATTGTGGATTGCTTAACTTTATTACACAGTGTAGCCATGGTTACCAGTCACTGAAAAAGAAAAGAGACAAAGACCTGACAGCAGTTTATTGTCAGCCATCAAACCATAAATCAGGTTAATTTCATATCATATTAAGCATGAATTGGAGCTTCTAGTTGCTTGTCAGGTGTAGGTTTGTATATGTGTCTGTGTGTGTGCACATAAGTCCACTTGAAGGATGAAGTGGATTGAGCAACTGGTGAAAGGGATATGTTGATAACTTCTGTCCAGTCTGTATCTGTCTGGATAATCTAGGAACACAAAATGGACAGAGAATTCCTCTCCTTGAGACTTCAGTTCTCCACTGTAGAAGACTGCTTGTATAAAATCTTCCATTAACTTTAAAAACTGCATTTTAAAATGTTTAGGTATTCTGTCCTATTAATCCTGCTGGAAGGTTGTGATGGTTAGGAAAGCACTTACAATTCTATATTTATGTATATGTTCAGGAACCAGTACTATGTTTATCTAACTGAAAATAATTTTTCAGGGTCATCCACAGTTGGCATTGTTTTTTTGTTGTTTTTTTTTTTTTGTTTTTGTAAAAAAGCCTTTTTTTGGTTTTCTTTTGAGATCCCTTCTTTTCTATGATCTTTTAACTATTCATTCTCTGCAGAAGGGCTCAGCAAAGAGATTCAGCACTTAATGTTTATTCTTTCTGGACATACATGAGCAGAACTGCACTATGCTGCAGAGGAGGTCTCCTCAATCTATTCTAGGCTGGCACTGACATCTTCCTGGCCCTCTTAGAAATATTTCCTCAGGATATACTGGAATTGTATTTACATTTGGGGTGGCAGTGATGGGAAAATGTGAAACTCTTGATTAAAAATCACAGCACTTTTACAGTGAATCAAAAAGTCTCCCAAGCAAAGTCTAAGGGCAGAATGGGTTGAGTAGAAATGGTTCCATAAACCCACAGTATCTTTGCTGATGTTGCATTCTGAGTTGATGGAGTTTTACCTTGTGTCCCTCCTTGTTTTGTTCTAAACCATTCAGCTCAATCAACAGCTCTTGGTAGCGTTTGTTTCTGCAAAATTTCAGAAGATGTCCACATAGAAAAATAGAAGGTGGCTTTCAGTCTTTTACGTGCAGGCTGACAAAAATCTAAGATTTTTAGGAGCTTCTTTCTTTATAAACAGAGATTAGCTAAAGTATAACTAAAAGTATAAAATGAACCCATTGGATTTAGTTTTATAAGCACCATGAAATCTGTTATAGTATCAATTTAATGCGTACAGGTGTTCTCAGAAAAACTTCCAGATTTTTTTTGTAGTATCTTGTTTTCTCTCAGGAATTGCTATCATCAAAATTCCATAAGAAAAAATGTGGAGAATGTAAATCAGCTTTGTCCATTAGTAATTATTTATTTATGCTGAAAATTTTGTTAGTTTTTAAAAATTTCTGGAAGTAGATGAAATAGTAAATTCTTCTGATATTGTTATGAGTTTATTCAGTACAGAAGAATTTCCTCTTTCCTTCTAGAGATAAAATACAAAAAAGATATTTTTACGTGTTAGATTCTATACCACTTAATTTTTTTTTTTTTCCTTTCCCTAATTCTTTGGCCACAGACATGGATCTTAATAATTATTACTGTTCACATTTAGAAAGAAAGCATTCCTGTTCTGATTGCATAATATCTGCATCTCAAATGATTTGCATTCCTTCAACTCAAAAGACTAAAAGGGGATGATAACTCATTAAGAGACAAGCGAATAATGCACAGTCTTTTAGGAATTTCTCTTTTATTGTCTTGCTGAAATGATTTTTTATCTATTGATTTCAGGTTTGAAAATACCAGAAATGGCATCTTTGTAGAAGCTCTTCTGCAACATCTGCTGGCTATGTTGGCACTTGCAGTATATTGCTGATGTAAAAATTGTAATCCTGGCTGGGATCCTTCCAGTTCTGTTGAGTTCTTTCAGCTTCTGTCACGTAATTAGTTTGCTCTGGCCATAATCTGACCAAAGGCCAAAATTAAAATTAATTACAACATTTCTGGAACGTATGCTATCAAAACTGGACTCCTAGAGTGTAATGATGATAAAGGTTACGGAGGGATTTTAAAGTTTTTTAACAAGTTGTAGAGGCATCATCTTTTGTTTTGGGAAGCTACAGGACAAAAGGTCTTAACAGGAACAGTGATGTGGTACGTGCTCCGTGGACAAAAATTGTCACTCGGATCTAGGCATGTAAGATCCCATATATTGCTTTAGAAAATCTTCTATCAGGGGGTATATCCACTAAGAATTTATACATGTAATGAGGAGTTCAAAAGCATATGAATTTTTTTTTAAGACTAAGAATAGTGTTACAAGAGTAATGACAAAGGGTTGCCTTTCACTTAAACTATATTTTGTATTACAAAATATTTTTTCTTATGACACTTTGATTGTTAAGGGACACTGCCTTCCTATTTTTGTGAGCTTCTTTATGATTTATTATAAGATTACAGTAGATTATTGATTATTAATTTGTAAAAAGCCTTTCATTAAGTTCTAATAATACATGAGAATTTTTTTTCACATTAGTCTGTATTAACAATGAGAGTTCTTCAAATTGCCAAATTATAAAACAATTATTTAAATAAGACATTAATAAAGTATATAGATGTACTAAAACAATGTTTTTCAGTTTTTCAGAATCTTGTAATGATACAGGCTGTTGCAAAAACTGAATTGGGTATTTGGGACTGGAGTTGTTTGGGAATTTAATTTTTTTTCCTGTAGATTATGTTATTGTGATGAGTGAGAAAGACTGGTGAGTGTTTCGTGGGAGAACAAGAAATGCAATATGAGGAATTAACCTTAAGGTTGCCCTTTTTGATTTAGAGTTTATCTGTTAATCACAGCAATGATTCTGTTTTCTGGGCAGGAAGAAAAAAAAAAGTCTATTCACAAGGAAATTTGCCACTAAATTATTTCAGCTCCATACCAATCATTGTGTACCATACCATTCAACTCAATTTCAGAGCATCTGTAATAGGTGTTCTTGTGCTTTTCTAAGTATCTACACTATCTAATATTTTCAGAGCTTCATGCAAAGACCTTGTTTCTACTGATAGATAGATGATTGTGTAATTAATGGATAGGCAGTGACTAGAGAAAATATTCTAGCATCTTCATGAAAAAGGAGACTTTGAAGGAGTCTCAGAACAGGCTGGTACCTGGTGTTTTGTATTCAAGCTCCTCTACTGCTTAGAACCTGAGGAATTGCAGATAGTACATTTCTTTGGTTGACAACTTTTATGAGATGCCCCAGTGGTGCTCAAAGACTTCTTGTTGTGTATTAGAGTAAAGATTACATGGAAATAAAGGAGTAGTTTCAACTGGGCTATTTTATGCTAGGTTCCTGAGTGCTCCTGCCCTTTCAGGGGTTTAGCTCCCTGCACCCAAGACCAGGTCAGTGAAGAGCTGCTGAGAAGAGCTAGAAGGAGCATCTTCTGAGGCTTCCCCCTCAATTGCCTCTGCAGGTGAGTTCCCTCCCACTTCACCTGGGAGCAGCTTTTAAGCTGAGATTCATGCTTGAAGATGACTTTGCTACAAATATGTATTTCTATGCAAATAGTGCTTTTCCAGGGCTATTGAAAGGATAAAATAACTCATTTTTGCAAGGGGCTTTCACTGTATATTGATTAAATGACATCTTCATTTTTTTAAATTAAACCCATCTGTTGTATTCTACAGCTTACTGATCCTGATTATCAAGCCCTGTTTCACATAGAGAATTTGTATTTAAGTGTTGAATATTCAAAGTCTGCTAAATACCTTCGCACTTCATTGCTTTCAGAGACAGCTGGCAACCCATGCTGTAACAATGCCACAAAAGGAATACACTTGTTTCTTCCTTTCTTTTCTGCTTAACTGTTCAGTATTTAAGCAATTAGCTTCTGTATTCAGCCAGAAAAAATATTGTTGTCTAGGTGATTTCCTTAGGAGCAGTTGGCTTCCTATCTTACGTCTTTTTATGTTCAGTTGCCTTCACAGTTTAACAGAAATATGCAGCATCACCTTTTACTTAACCATAGTATTTGCCTGGTCTAAGCAAAAAAGCTCAGATTTTGCTCTTGGTTCTGCCTGTTTTTTTACAGCCACACATAGCAGAGAAGCAGATTTGTCCCATATAGACCATATTCTTTCCTACATCTTTATTGCAGTTACTGAGGGAAACATTCATTTACGTGACAATATTTGATTGAATAAAAAGCAAACGACAGCTTTGATTCTAGATATCAAATTGGATTTTCCACAGCAATAGTTCAGTCATATCAGCCCTTTGCTGGTTTGGAAAAGATTTTGCTATTTGGAAAGAAACAGAGTAGTCCAAAGCCAATTGTATGAGATTCAATAAAGCCAAGTTCTGAGGCCTGCACATGGGTCACAACAACCCCATGCAATGCTATAGGCTGGAGGACCTAGAGGTGCTGGCTGAGAGCCAGCTTAACATGAGCCAGCAGTGGGCCCACGTGGCCAGGAAAGCCAACAGCATCCTGGCCTGCATCAGGAATAGCTTGGCCAGTAGGAGTAGGGAAGTGATTGTGCCCCTATATTTGGGACTGGTGAGGCCACACCTCAAGTACTGTGTTCAGTTCTGGGCCTCTCACTATAAGAAAGGCATTGAGGTGCTGGAGCATGGCCAGAGGAGAGCAATCAAGCTGCTGAAGGGTCTAGAGAACAAGTCGTAGGACACTCTAGAACAAGTCATAGTGGCTGAGAATGTTTAGTTTGAAGAAGAGGGAGCTGAGGGGAGACCTCATTGCTCTCTACAGCTACCTGAAAGGAGATTGTAGTGAGTTGGGTTGGTCTCTTCTCTCTAGTAACAAGCAACAGGAGAAGAGGAAATGGCCTCAAGTTGCACCAGTGGGTGTTTAGATTAGATACTAGAAGAAAGTTATTCACTGTAAGGGTAATGAAACACTGGAATAGGTTGCCCAGGCAGGCGGTTGAATCACCATCCCTGGAGGAGTTAAAAAAGATATTGATATCGTTCTCAGAATCATAGTTTAAACACTGGACTCGGTAGTTAGGCTAATGGTTTGACTAGATGATCTTTAAGGTCTTTTTCAGCCAGAACGATTCTGTGTTTCTGAGTGTGTGATAAACCTGTTGGTTGAGACCTAACATAAAGGGAAACACTGCATATTCTATTCTCCTGCCATGAGTCCCTGGGGTCAGAGAGACCTAGACAAAGAGGGTGCTTCTGTGGACATCTGATAGAGCAAAAGAAATCAAGTGGGCAGGTATAACCAAGTTTGTTTTGCATGTGCTGTTTATATCATTTGTTGTTAAAATGTGAGTTTTAGATTTGTTTTGCTGTTAAAAAGTTTTCATGACCTGAGAAAGTGTGTGCTCACTGCTACCCGTGCTCTCCCAGGGGAAGAGATAAAAAACAATGGGAACAAATGGTGTGCAGGTTACCTAGAGCAGCTAGCAGGGAATGTCCCAGCACAAGGCAGAACCGGTGGGAGAGATGGGGAGCAAGAAGAACAGAGGAAAAGCAAATCACCAGTTAGCTCAGCTTTGCTGAGCCACAGCAAGACCAGTTACCAGTTTCAGACTGTAAATGAGAGTTACTGCAAGAAGAGAAAAAAGACTAGCAGGCCTTATGGTTACCTCCTGAGATTCTGTGTGTTTCTGTGATTGTTATATTATAAATGATTGTTAATTTTTAAATCTACCTTATTAGTCTTTTCTCCACATTTAATGAAATGTATGGTTTAATTACTTTAATAGTCTTTACTACTAATAAAAATGAGCTTTAAACATGAGCTAATTTAATGTAATTTTACCACTCGATATTAAAAAATCCTCAAATTCCTAGAAAGAGGAGGCTGAACAGTTGTTCCCAATGTATAGATGCTACTGAAATGCCCACAATTCTTGCTGCTTTGCACTAATGTTAATGTACAGTGGAATATATAGATCTTTATAGATGGCTTTTAGTTTTTAGCAGTGTTTTGTTCCTGTATTTTTCTGCATGTGAAATACTGACATCATCTTTTTGCTAGACACAGAGGCCATCTTGTGGACGAATGATGGTAGCTGTATTAACATTTAATTTGGATGGAAAAATGAAATACTATTTAGAGCAATATTTCCAGTATTACTAGTTAGTACCATCATAAGACTGAAGACTGAAGATTTATAATTGCAACATGACCATAGTAGATGTACATTCTGACAATACTCGCTGAGCAGAATGTTCATTCCTAAAGACAAAGCACTACTGGCAAAAGATCTGATGCCAAAATGTATCAGGGCACTGAAGAAAGTGTGATGATGTTTTCCACTAATAAGAAGCCAGTTAACATTTTAAAAACACCTTTATTTATATATTTAAAAAAAAAAAAAAAAAGGAAAGGATAGTTATGTCACAGTGAAGGGGTTAAATTCCTCATATATTCTGTTTTACAATTAAAAACTGATAATCCCTCAGGATAAGACATCACTGACTAGATGAATCAAACTAATTAGTATTACTCCTATTTATATTTTCTTTTGCAACGCAATTTTCTCATTTATCATAGTGATTTGGAAGTGTTGCAGATATATATGACCTCTGAAAATAAAATATCCAGACTAATGATATGTATCGCAAGTAAGATTTGTCAGCAAGACATTCAGGGATTCTAAATAGTGGAAATAATAATAAAGTTTTGATTAATAGATTTTAGATTAATATTTAAAGTTTTTTATCACATTATGAAGGGCGGTGGGGGTGGGGTGCTGAATGAGGAAAAACATTGGTGCATGGAATCCAGAAGAATAACAGTAAAAAAAAATAATTTTGCACAGGTGGATTTGAAGGAAAAGCTGCATCTGTTGCATTGCTGCAACAGATCACAGGGATCTGTGTGATCAGGGAAATCACACAGATGTGACAGCCTGTGTAATCACAAATTGTTATTTTTATGTGTACAAGAACTCAGTATAATGAATAATATTTCAAAACAATACATTTTAAAACTTATATGAAGAAATACGTATTTTCCAAATTTTAAGGTAACCTGAAAAAAAAAAGCAGTATCATGATAGATAAAAGTGAGGCAACAAATCCAGTAAATTCTGAAAATAGATATTTACATGTGGTAACACTGAAATCTGCTCTGACATTCACAAGGATACAAAGCCTTCACTGAGAATATAAAATTCAGGATTAATTACTAACAAGCCCAAAATTAAGAAGGATTTCCTCCTGTCTATGCATTAGGATGATATATTATGCTTTCATCTGAAGAATCTAGTAGCTATTATTACTGGATGTAGAGTAATCCGTATATCACGGAATGATTAATAAGATTTGAATAAAGTATAGTGATAATTCATAGAGTTTAAAGTATAATTCTATGTTAATTGAGTATGGTATCTGCAAACAATTAACATCCTTAGAAACCTATGCAGACCAGTCTGTAGTTCTTCATTTTTGTGTTTTCAATATTTCACTTTTCCACAGAAGAAAGGTTCACTTCTAGCAAGCAAAGCATTGCTACTACACTTCCCTTTAGTAAAGACATTGCAAAGTAAAAATAAACAAGCAGTCTTATCCCTCACTGGTATCCCTGTCACTTGTTCATCCAAAGATATCACAGAAATATTCACACCTTTCAAAAAGAAAGATTCTGTCAAGTGAACACTTTATTTTGCCACTTCAAACGAAGTTCTTCTGAAAGATCACTTCTGCCACTCTTCCGCAAATAGCGAGACAGGAGCTGCTGTTTATCAGCTGACCTTGGAAGGGTCTTTTTCCAGCAGCAAAGCAGCTCATAGATCTGTTCTGTTAAATTATCGGGGCACTTCAGTGTAATAAGCTGCAGGATGCTCCGCCGGACAGGTAAGCATAAAGCAAGCAATGATGTATTATCTTCTGCAAGCTCTTCTGCAAGCCAGTATAGCAAGCTGTCCCACAGGGCCTCTGAAGGGCAAAAATTAGTAAATTAAGAGCATTATTCTTTTGCTATGTAAAGCTATTTTTCTTTTGAAAAGCTTTCTAATGCTGGAGGCTCAGTGGGTGAGCTCCCCAGATAAACATGGTGAGGTTTTTTTACTTTTCTTGAAACATCACCATTTCTTATTTCTAATGCAATTTTTGATAACTGCAATGTGATGGAAATTTAGTCACAAGAATATTCAAAAATTGTCAATAACTTTTGGAACTGCACGGGGAAAGCTAGCAATAAAATTAAAGGGTTTGGG
Source organism: Chaetura pelagica (assembly GCF_000747805.2). Lineage (NCBI taxonomy): Eukaryota > Metazoa > Chordata > Aves > Apodiformes > Apodidae > Chaetura > Chaetura pelagica. The sequence continues at coordinate 4,459,052 of NW_009970716.1, forward strand.
CATTTGCTATTACTGATACATCACTTATACTGGAGCTTTCCAGTGCAAACTGAACCTCCTTATACAGAAAATTACAGGCTGTTCAAGCATCTCACCACAACAGTATCTTACAAGAGTGTTTGCATTTACTGGAAAATAGATAACTTGCCCTCCCCAGTATCTTTTAACATATTAACTACTTTGGTTTCTGAGCATGACATTTTAAGATGTCAGTAACAGCTGAAACAAATTTGGCATAAAAAAAAAGCAAATGTAGCTATTATTTATATTTATATATCGTGTGTGTTCTTACCTGATGAATCAGAAGAAATTCTTTTTGTTCTTTGTGGACGGCTGATCAACTTTACATGCTATCAAAGCAAATATGTTGAAGGAAGAGTAATGAATAAATGAGTAAGGACTGAGGCATAGGATACAGGAGTTGATTGCAATATATCAGCATTTAAGATTGGTTCTACCTACATAAAAGATTTGTGTCATTATTGAAAACCAGCTAACACCATCAGCATGTATAGCTCAGCATACAGCAGTGAAAATAATGAAAGTAAGCCTGATTACACCAAATGGATGTTCATTGCATCTTACGGAAAATTTTGTAAGTTATACAATATTACAAATCTTTGATCAGTTTTGTATAGAAACTGGGTATATAGAAAATCGGTATGGAACCTTCCTTCATGCATTAATTGAGTTCTAATTTTTAATACTAGATTAATTTGTGATGCTGTCTCTGTGTTTTTACTACAACTGTGTGCATACCATACTGTTTGAAGGAAAGTAACAGTTTCTAGGTATGCAGTAGCTATTGTTAGCTCTATAAAACATAATATATTTCTAACTTTAGTTTTTCATTTTACACAGTTCAACTTTTAGTTCTAAATAACTAAAAATAATCAGAATTCAAAGACAACTTACATGAGAAAGTACAGAGTTCTTCCTCTGAACACTGCAGAGAAAGGAAAAAATACTTTGTCCTTTTTCCCTGTGACTGATAAAGAGGAAAGTCTTGTGGCCTTTACTGTTGTTTCCTACTCCATTTAGAAAAAAAATTAGTTACATAAGCACTAAGCACAAGAAGATAGTAATTTAAATCAAGTGAAGGACAACTCTTTTTTTGTTAAAAGCTGTAATTTTTCTCTTTTAGTGCACGTTATTTTTGTCACGCACATTCAGTTGCATTACCTGGCTGTTTATGCACAACTTTCTCCATAAGACACACTCCAGGTTTATTCACTGAGCTGCTTTTTTGCACCTGTGAACTTAGAGCATGAAAATCTGATTCGATAAACTACTCTCCTGTTTCCTGCTGGGTATACAGAGCCATGCTGAGCTTGTCTTAAGTACTTTTATATTACAGATTTTATATATTTTTAGTGTTTCATATGTACACATGCAAAAGGTCAATATAATCATAATTGTAACCTATTCACCTGTGAATTACACAACTTTTCATCAGGCCTAAACTCAGTCATCTTGATAGGGCATTTCAGGGTGCACAGGATGCACACAGCATGCACTGTTTGGCAGTGCGAAACTAAACTAGTCTTGGGATCTGAATCTCTCTCATCTTGTGTGCTTCTACAGCAGTTCTGTTACTGGGCATGCCCTAGAGAAGGGGCAGCACAACCTGGCTAAAAAAACTCCTCAAAATAAAGAAAACATAAAGCTCTTCCAGAAGGGGGCATTGTTTTTCTTCCAAGATTCAACTGTATTTGACTTTGTTTAATTATGCATTTACATTTAAACTTATTTCATTCAGTATTGAGAATTTAGCACCTCAAAGGTCTGTATGAGATTTTAAAAGCTACTGTAGATAAACTCAATTACCCATGCATTGACTTTAATCTGAACCACTTTATGCTGCTTAATGTTAAAATAGTAGTGAAAATGAGATGAATTGAAAATGAGTATTGTCTATAAATATTGTAATAATATACAGTGCATTAGATCTAAAACATTAAATCTGCCTTTAAAGATTAAATATCTGTGGTGAAGCGCTAAGTTCACCCATGGTTCAGCTACATTGGCCTGTGGCCCCACTGTTCTTCTTGACAGCATAAATAAAACAGTCTTAGTGGTCAAAGCAGTTTTCTAGTCTGGAAGGCCCTTCCATTAGCTAAGCCGTGGCCTTTCTGAAGCAGACAATAACATGCTATTTTGCTGTTAGCGAGTCATTAGACATAAAACTTCCGCAGAATAGTAATTTGATTGTGCTTGTATGTATTAAAACAATCTCTTTTTGCAAAACAGTCTGAGTTCAGCCAGTAATACTGAAGGGCTTTGCCAAATGGAGCTCTCAGACATGACCAGACTCTAGTAGCATATCAAACAGGACAGACAGAAAAGGAGAAATTAACTTTTAAATCTCTTTAGCCCAGTTTCACATAAATAGAGCTGCTTTGAAATCAGTAGAAATACCACTGATGTTCACACACATACTTGACATCAGAACTTAATTCACTGTATTTAACTTGTGTTAAACAAAACAGGTATGACCAACAGGAGTTCTCTAATGCTGAGGAAATGAAAGCTCCATTAATAGGAATTGCTAGTGAAGATCTACTTATTTCTGTGTAAGTGTAACATGTTTATGTTAAAAAACTGATGTGGATGGTTGCATGCAAAGTAAACATCCACTGCTTTCACCACTGACAAAAATATATTTGTAACAGAGTGGATAATGTGGACACATATATATAAAAGTAGCCTATAATCTGTGTAGTTACTGTCTTCTCACCACAATTCAAGAGAAATTTAGGTGGAAATTTTCTACAGATGAGTAAAAATGTAGACAGAATGGTTGCCTTAAAAAACATTCCATCTGTCTTTGTCACAGCCAAAATCAGGCATCGTGGATGGTTCTAGCTTTATGATAATCACATTTTGCTGAGAAAATGTCAATTGTTTCTGGCAATACTGTTTCTCATGTGTATTAAAACTAATCTGCTAACATGGTAAATCTAAACTTAAGATATTTATTAACTCAAAAAAATAGTAGAAATGTTTAATAGATTTGCTATTTTAGCCCTGCATTTATTTCTACTTTTGGGATTTTATTCCCAAACGAGGAAAGATCTCCCCAGGATACTGGGAGGAAAGAAGTTGTCTATCAACAATGCTACAACTTACAGTCAACTAATTAACAGTTAAGACATAAGAATGTGAGCAACACAAATAACAACCCATCATTACTCAGATATGAACAGGGAGCATTATGTTTTGATATGTTGGTGAGATATATAGCATCTTAATCGCTACATTGCTACATCACACACAGATGATAGAACCCAGCAAAATGTAAGGAACATTTCTTGAGTGCATGTCTATGCACATGAATGTGGTGCTTTAGCAAGACATGTTAATAGCATTAACATATGACTAATTACGAACGTTGCCAATCTTGGTTCATATTATACCAACATTGACACGACTTGGACTTTAATGAAGTGGTAAATAGCAGTTGCATTTGACAGAATTTGGCTGGTATAGTTGTTTGTACAATTAGTGCATTACATTTCTTCATAGCTGTGTTTTCTCATCCAATTTTAACTATTTCCTTCTATTTCTTTGATTAATTAGAAAGCCTACCTAAATGTGAAGATACCTCTGATTCAAATATGTTGATGAGATAACAGATAATAAAAACAGGATAAAAGTTCTTATGTTAATCCTTACTGTCAGTGCCTTCATCAGTGTTAAAAATTTAGAACATATAAGGTAGAGTAAGTAATTAGAATTGCTTTTTCATTCTTTCAGTCTTTAATTGCACCTGGGTTACTATGTTTAATATATGGTTGTGTGTCTCTCTCTCAGTCAATTCCTTTTCTAGCTCAAACACATTTTTAATTGTGAAAATATCCTGTGAGAATTAGTTCACCTTTTGATTATTTTGTATGTAAAATGATGTTCTTTTATATTACTGATTACATCTGCCACTTACCAACGTAATTGTTCTGATATCCTGTGAAAGGGGAATACTAATTCCTTTTTCAGTTCCTCCATAATCTGTGTACACAGTATTTCAACTTCTATCAAAACTGCCTGAAGCGTTGTCATTAACGTATTGTCCCTCTACCTAGAACCACTCCATGTTTCTGATTACCTCCTTTTTTTTCCTCTTCTTCCAAATCCACTTTCTGAGTTCTGTGATGAGAACTGCAGAGTGCAGTCATGATGTAGATGCCTCACAGATATATGGCACAATCTTTTTTTCATTTTTCTTCTCTAATAATTTTCAACATTCTGCTTACCTTTCTATTTGTTGTTGAATGCTCTGAGTTTTCAGAGAGCCAAATGACTGAAGATATTTGTTTTTACTGGTAATAGGTAATTTGGAGTCTGTAAGTATAAAATCAGATATGTACTTCCACCCTAACCAAACACTAATTGACATTTAAATTTTCTAGTTTATTTTTCAGTAGCTCAGTGTCATCATATTCTGTGATTCATCACATGCAGCTTTAGTACTCTGAATATTTTGTACTGTCAACCCACTTTTCACTTAATTATTAAAAAAATTCTGATGAATAAGTTAGCATGGATCTATGTGGGACTTTACTATTAACCAGCTTCCCTTGAGAAAACTGTGTTTTCCTACCCTTTTTTTCTTTCAGGCAGAAAACAAGCCAAAAAGAGAGTATTTTTTTCTTCTTAAAGTTTGTTCAGTATGGAATTCAAGATTTACTTGGCTGGAAGAAAGTATGAAGAGCAAAATAGTAGCACATTAGAACTTTGTGTTAATTAATATTTCAGACAGTGGTGTGGGTGAAATTCCCATTTGCCTTGCATATGTTTATATCAGTAGTAATTGGTGTATTTATGTATGTATATTTTGTATTTAATTTACTAATTATTCACTAAAGTAAAATAATCAGCTTTTATAATTCCTTTAAAAAGATTATAACTGAACAAGCTAAATTATTAAGGAATAGTTCTTCTCTATTAAAAAACCTGACTTAAGGCATTTTCAGTTTAAAATTATGATGCTGGATGCATATAAGATAGATGAAAAAGTAGGAGGGTTCACCAGCAATAGTAAAGTATAACATTATGACTTCCAACGTAAGGGAAGATGTTTTATGCTATTCTTCGTTCTACAAAGAGGTATTTAATTCTGTGTAAGACAGAAAATGCAAATCATGTAATATTTTCAAGCACTTTTTTCACTTTTTTTGGCCTAACATTTGCATTTAATGAAGATTCTGACTTCTTTGAAATTCATGTCCAGAAGCAAAAGAAAAATTATTTTCAAGAAACTGCAACACTGATTTTCTGAAGTGATATAGTAACTGTGTCTCTTAGAAGATGTTTTGTGCATCAAACTTGGGTCCTCTGTGCTTCAATTAATTGAGCTGAAAGTAGAACCTTTAGTAAAATATAGATTTAGAGAAAATATTCTCAAAGGTTATTACCAGCAATGATTGTGTTACACAATTCCTCTATGTATTTCCATCTCAATGAGCATTCTGCCTGGGTGCTACTGGGTACCCACATATGTTATATCTTCTTACATGATAAAACAGACTAACCAGAATTCAAGACTTCCACCACAATGGGAAAGAGGAAATACAGCCTGAAATTTTGTAGGAGAAAAGGGGTAGTCAGAAATACTTGGTTTTGAAAAGTCTGGATAGAACACTTAAGGACTGATATGTATAATAGTAGACCATAAATGCCAACCCAAATCTAAGGTACTTGATAATTATCTTTTTGGTTTAACATAAATGCATGTCAATCTTTTAAATCTTATTCTTACTATGCACTAAGATTAAGTGAAGTGGAACAACAGGAAGGAAGCTAGGCATGTGGAATGATAGCCAAGTTAAAAAGCAAAGTGCTTGAAAGGTGATTCTCAAAGGAAAACTTACATTTTATATGGAGTTTGTCACTAAAAAACATCTCCCTTTAAAATCTTCTGCACGTAACTGTTCTTAATTTTTACTTGGAAGAATGGAAATGAGAGATAAATCAAGAGGTATGTTAGTGAAATTAAAAAAATGTATTTGCAGATGATAGCTTAAGGAGGAGTGAAGGAAATTAAATTTTAAAAGACAGATATTACTGGTTGTCACCAGAGATTTAAACCATATTTTGATATTAAAATGTATGCAAATTTGATAGCAGTAGTCTAGCAGCAGCAATTTGTACAATATAGGGTGCTGACAGCTAGACTCCTTGAAGATAATACAATGAGATTTCATTGCAGGAATATTAAAGATTAAATTATGTAGAAATAGCTTTCACCAGAGATGGAGACAATTGCCCACAAAGCCTTGGAAGTGTCCTGGTTTGAGCCAGGATGAAGCCAATTTTTCTTTTTACTGATTTTTTTTTTTCCTTCAGTAAGCTTTCTTGTAACTAGCAACAGTGTGTTCTGCTAGGCTGATAAGACAGTAGAATGTTTTTCTAACTACTGAGGCTTCAAGGCCGCACCTGCACTCTGCCGGCTCAGACACTATGGGGAGATCTGTGACCCCCCCGTAGGAGGCTGAGTTAGACAGACAGCAAAATTGGCCAAAGATATTCCATTCCATATATCTACGTAAGCTCAAAGGAAGGTCAGAGATCACAGAAGACAACTTCCTTCCTTTTTCTTCTTCGCCCTTCTCTTCCATCCATGGCCGGTGTCTGGGGAGGACTCTGTTCATCCATCACTGTCGACCCTTAGGCTCGAGATCTCCTGACCCCCATAACTCTCTGCTCTTTTCCAGCAGCAGCTCCGGGATTCCTCGGGACTCTTCCCAGTTCAGGGAAGTGCTGTGGGAGTTGCTGGGGTGGGGGGAGGCGAGAGGTTTTTGCCCATACCTGAATATATCTGTATATAATTGTATATATTTTCTTGTATGATTCATCAGTGTTTTAGTTAAAGCTGTGTAGTTTAGTTTTCAATCCAGCAAAGTCTCTCTCTTTTTCTCTCTCTCCTTCCCTACCTGGGTGGGGGGGGGAGGGGATCGAGAGCATTGTTGTCGGACCTGAGTCAAACTGTGACAGGAAGAATCAGATGATAAAAGAAACGTGACATAAACCATTTAATGCTCCTACAACTTGCAATTCTGCATTCCCAAGACAAGGATACATGAAGTATAAGCTGAAACATACGTAAAAATTTCTCAAGGGCCATACAATTTGGGGAGAGCAAATGGGTAAGAAAAAGTTCTGCTACACATTTTTTTCCATGCTTGTGCTTAGATGAGGGTCCTTTCCACCTGCTAAGAGAAATCATGTGCGTGTTTGTACATTGCTGATGGATCAGAACTGATCCATCAGTGACTCCTGTGTGTATCTGTAACATAAACATCATACCAAGATCCCTTTGACTGATAAGTATGTGGGAAGGGAAAAGGGAAAGATCTCTAATATTATCAAGTGAGAAACCCACCTTTGGTAACGTTAGTGCTAATTTACACAGTGGAGACTGTTGTTGATATTCACCATATGGCAAGGGTTGTTCCCAGTCCTTGTTTATCATCTCTCTGGTAATTTTATAAAACACTGCTGTTCCTTTGTAATGAGGTGAGTTGTGGTTACCAAATTCATCCACTTCTCTAATTTGAAGCTCCAGCCTGGGTCTTCTTTGTGAATGAAAAATCAGCCTGTAAACTTTTCCAAAATCTTTTCCATTCTCTGCAGTTCATACAAAAAAAACCCAAACAAACAAACAAAAATTGTTTACACTTTATTTAGATGTGTGACATCTAAAATAATCCATTAGGGTGAGTCAAATCGAGATAATCCCATATTATTTGATTGCACTTTACCATTACTATTACATTATGTTGAACATCTGAAGTTTGAACGTTCCTGCCAGTGTGTTTCTGCAGATGAAATGTCAGCCTAGTTAGCTGTCTTAGCCTCTGAATTGTTGGCATAAGGAATAAATGGTGAAGGCTGCACTACACGTTGAAAAGTAAGGATCAGGAATAGGGAGGAAGGACATTAACAGAGTGAGAAATAAAACAGTTCTGTGAATAGTATTAGAAATGTATGGTTTCTGGTTATCCAGGATGGATGTCTGTCTATCTGCAAAAGCAAAATGAAAGGGGGCAGAGAGGTAGGTACATTTTTAAGATTTCTAATTCCATTCTAATGGATACATCTATAACATATTCCTTTGCATAGATAAGCAGGCATTCCTTGGGGGCTGGAGAGTTCTTTTTGAAGACTAATCCCTTCTTTAGGGTAAATTGAGTTTTCAATAGGTGAGTTTATGTACAAAATATTCAGCGAACCAAATATACATTTATACGTTCTTTCAAAAATTGATATAAGAGACTACATAAAATTTTGGGTGAAAATTTTTCTGAAACTTCGTCTTCTTTCTCTGTTTACACAAATCTCAGAATGGTGTCAGACACTGTATTTTTGAGGCTGCTCATCAAAGCAGTGTAACATCTCTCTGATCACCTCAATTCATAGTGCAACTCACAAACACAAAAAGTAACATTTTACCCTGGATTTCAGGATTTCAGTGTTCAGTCTTCCTCAGTTTAGGTGAATTTACATTGATAAAATAGCAGTCTGATGTGTTTTTTTGTTTGGTTGTTGTGGTGGTGTTTTTTTAGTCTGTTTAGTTCCTACCAAATAATCATTACCCATTAAAAAGCCATTGATGGAATCCTGTCCTTTTGAAATAAAAGATAAATCAACACCAGTTTCCAAGGGGCCAGACTAACCACAGTCTACTAATGTTCACATACAGTATTTCTGAACAGATGAGGTGATTTCCAATGTTCATCCAGATGCACAAATCAATTAACTTACCTGAAGCAATAATATTGCCTCTAAATCTAAAATGAATCTGCTCTCCTTCTCTTAATGAGAACTGGTACGTAGGTTCTGGGGGACCAAAGTAGCCCTCCTCATGGAGATTTTGAAGTTCCCGGGTCAATTCTTTGGATGCAGATAGTAAAACTACTATTTTATATGGGTTTTCTCTTTTCTGATACAGTATCACATTCGCCATTGTGCTACAAACAGCTTCTTCCAGAGCCTGAGCAAAGAGGAGAAGATATGTGCTTTCCAAGAGGAAAGACAGGCGAATGACGACAAAGCTGTATTTAAAAAAAAAAGGCAAGCAAATAAATAGATCTATCTTAAATTATTTTATCAACTGCTAACAACTTGCTATGCAAAACAATATAGGGCTCAGTCTCCAATGGACCTTTTGCTACCTCCTTTTCATTGTCCTTTCCAACAAATGAAAGGATAGAAATTTGGGTGCTTGTATAATGTAAAGTATATTGAGTTTGTATCTATGAATTCAAATACATAGGTTCATTTTAGGTGAACGTAAGATAATATTTCCTAATAAGAAATTCCAAAAAATACTATGATTTTGTAGAGAGCTAAATCACATTTTTCAAATTAAGATTAATACCTGCATTTCCTGTTTCAAGTTTTGTATATATTACATCGTGTACAATCTATAGATGAAAAAAAAAATATAAGCCAAATTTATATTTTCCATAATTATGAGTAACAAATTAACTCATACTGCCAAGTAGAATAAAGAGATGCTGGCAAGTTAATAGTTAATAGTGAATGATTTTTTAACTCTACTAATTTCCATTGATCCATACACTAGGATCTGTTTAACACCTTTATTGATGATCTTGATAAGGACATAGAGTGTATTATCAGTAAGTTTGCAGATGACACCAAGCTAGGTGGGAGTGTTGATCTGCATGAGGATAGAGAGGTTCCACAGAGAGACTTGGATAGATTAGATCCTTGGGCTAATGTCAGGGGTCTGGGCTTCAACAAGGCCAAGTGCTGGGTCCTGCACTTGGGCCACAACAACCCCAGGCAACGCTCCAGGCTTGGGGAAGTGTGGCTGGAAAGTGTCTGGCAGAAAAGGACCTGAGGGTTCTCACTGACAAGCGGCTGCATATGAGCCAGCAGTGTGCCCAGGTGGCCAAAAATGCCAATGGCATCCTGGCTTGTGTTAGAAATAGTGCGACCAGCAGAAGTAGAGAGGTGATTGTCCCCCTGTACTCAGCACTGATGAGGCCGCACCTGGAGCATTGCATCCAGTTTTAGGCACCTCAATTCAAGAGAGAGATTGAGGTGCTGGAGCGAGTACAGAGGAGAGCAACAAAGCTGGTGAAGGGCCTAGAGAACAACTCTTATGAAGAACTCTTGAATGAGCTGGGAATGTTTAGTTTGAGGAAGAGGAGGCTGAGGGGAGACCTCATCAGGGGTTGGTGCTGGTCTCTTTTCACAGGTAATTAGCGACAGGACAAGAGGAAATGGCTTCAAGCTGCAACAGGGGAGGTTTAGACTGGACATTAGGAAAAATTTCTTCACAGAGAGAGTGGCTAGGCACTGGAATAGGCTGCCCAGGGAGGTGGTTGAATCACCATCCCTGGATGTGTTTAAGGGTTGTTTGGATGTGGTGGTGGTGGATGTGGTTTAGGGCAGAACTTTGTAGAGTAGGGATGATGGTTGGACTTGGTGATCCCAAGGGTCTTTTCCAAAGTGAATAGTTCTATGATTCTATGATATTTTAGTAAAAAATTGGGGTGGGGGGGTGGGGGGGGAGGAAGTATTAATACATTACCTTTCTAAATGCTCCATTAGTTCAAATGATACAAGCCCATTCCGTGCATTCTGGATAATAACATCATCAAACACCTTCCACCCCTCTTCTTTGTTTCTGTGACCTAATAATTTCAAAGTATCACTGAGATTGTCCCCACTTTTTCTCACAGAAGCACTCACAGTCCTGGAAAGCCAAGGATTTACAGGAAAAAACAGAATTAAAATTAGGTCTTCCAGACAGAGTGTGCTTGTATCTGTGGCTCTGTTTTCCCTTCTCCATTCCTTGATGACTACATGTATTTTTCTCACCTTGCTGAAAATCTGCATCTGGAACAATACTTGAGTACCTAAGTGACACAATTGTTAAGAGATTTTATTTTTTTTTCCTATTCTCCAGAAAAACATGGGGGGAAAAAAATGAATCTTGTTTAATCTATCAGTTAATATCATGCACAGAAATTATTATGGATTGCTTTTGAGGCATTCATCAGGATTTAGATTCTCTAGAAGTAGATATCTGCCTTCTCCATCTATACCTTGCTTATTTTCAAGATAATAATGATCTTGGCATGTAGATAATTTTTTTAATGTGTTTTTTTTTTAATGTTTAGCACAGTAGTAATAAGCTAACTCTTTAATGACCTGAAGTGGAAGTACTTCAAAGCTGACATTTAACCCAAGGCAGTTGCTACTAAGAAGTCTCAGTACGCCTCTCTGAACCTCAAGCTGCCCAAGGAAGCAGAACTGGACAATAATCAAAAGGTAATTTCAGATTGGTTTTTTTCCCTCTGTGAGATGGTAAAAACACCATTTATTTTGCTGACTGTCAAAATAGATGAGGTCATATTCAGCCTTCTTTTTCACCAAAATATTTTATCCGTATCCTTTTGTGAATGATGGGGAAATTTCATTGAACTTCTAGTTAACAACTGAGATGAGGAGATTTTATTTTTTTTCAGGCATCTCCATGTAGTATTGTTATTTTAAGAGATTCCAAAAGGACCTTAATCTACTGTGGCAGTTATCACAAAACTAACCTACTCCAGTTCATTGTGTAAGAAAGTTTTACTCAGACATTGTAATGTGTTAGAAGTAGAGATCAGAAAATTCAAAGCCCAGGGTAGCCAAACCACTGCCGTTAAAATAGTGACCAAAGCATTTCTGAGGTGTGGTTATTCTCTACATGCAATATTTGACTGTGGTGAAAATAGCTGAACATTTATTGCTGAAGAAACACACGTTTTTCTTCCTTACACCTGCTAAAACCATAGTGGTCAGTATATTTAAATACTATACATCAAACGCTATATGAATTTATCTGATGCCTGAGAAAGCTAAAGCATAAGAATTGTGGGGATTTGCTCTAGTGTTTCTAACAACATATCTGACTATAGCAGACTGTATAAAGGAACTCACATATTTTTATATTAAAAAAATCAGCAACTATTAAAATGAGTTAATTTTGATGCTTTTGAAATACTGAATTTATTAATGAAGTTGTTCTTACCGAGGATGATATGCCATGGCAACCCTCTTTACTGTAGCACTAATGGCTCTCACATATTCTGACTCATCTCCTTGCCTTCTTTTTTCTGGGTTTGGAGGACAGGGTAGAGTAATAGTGACTGGGCTGTTAAATGGTTGGGCTGAAGGATGCTGGACATAAACCAGTGGGCTAGTAGATACAACTGAGTGGTATATATCATGTCTTGCTTTCAGTGTTGAAACCAATGATGGTTCAATTGGCTGGACCTAAGTATGGAAAGCAATTGTACAATTAATTTACAAATTAATAAATCTTCTCCTACATGCCTATATTTTTACAGATTGATTTGTCTTTTGGAATTGAACTAGATTATGACAGAAATTCTAGGCTCCTCTCTATAACCAAGGAACAACTTTACCAATATATCATCACTTTTTAAAATGCACAACAAAGTGCTTAAATGTCGTAAAAACCAGGACCCTTTACTGACTAAAATGTTTTTATTGTTTTGTTCCTGCTTTGAGTCCAAGTCTTGAAACTGTTGAGCTCCCTCAGAATTTGATAATTTTCTCAGATTTTTCAAATCTGTATTTTTTCACTGTTAATTTTAGCTTCTCTATGCCTCAGAATCAATGTTTTTATGGGGGAGGGAGAAACGCATTTTAACTGAAGCAGATTTTGAGATTATTCTCAGCCTAAGAGGTGACAAAACCTTCTGTTGCACTGCCTTGTACAAATTATGAAAGTCAGGTGATAAAAATGAATCCATAAACTTAAATACTGGGCCAACCAGTCAAAGTTTGGAGTTGATACTTATGTCATTAATGAAAACAACACTATTTTCTGAAGTATATCAAACAAAGGTAGATACTTCTTTTTAGCCAGAGCCGTTGTTCACTACTGACGATATTACGTGGTTTTAACAAAGTTAACATTAAACCATTGGCTGTGTATACAGGGTTTAGAGCTGCAACCACTTTTCACTTCTAATAATGGAACAGGTTGCTCTTTAATGTTATTGGCATCCTTGCCTCAGAAATGATCAGATAACAGACTTTACGGAACAAGTATTGTATAATCAAGCTCACCTTTAACTGCATGGGTGCTGGAGAACTGAATGTTTCTGGATGGTAATCAAAAGAGATTCTAGAATCCATGCTAAGCTTCTGTGAGAGTCCTACCTTTGGAACGGTAAATGTTTCTTTCTTTAAGCATGACAACACAGAAAAAACACCCAGCTGACAAATTTCCACTTTTGCAAAGGTTTCCTACAAAAAGAAAATTTGGGATTAGTGTACAGTGAAGGGAAAGGAACGTGTTTTGCAGATGATTGGCATTTTGAGAAAACAATGTTATTTATAGAGCAAGGTGCTAAATGCAAATAAATTCAATATTATTGCTACTTGAATGTCCAGATATCTGGTGATCTCTTAATCATTAAGTGACATCATTAATATTCCAGTGTATGTTTTGGGTGAAATTAAATAACCCTGTAAACTGAGTGTTGAATTTCATCCAATGCAATTCTTCTGAAGTTAAAAAGAAACAACTATCCATAGTTTCATTAAGATGGAGTTTAGACTCATACACAGAACTGTCTAACTTCTCTGTCATCTGAATGTAAAATAATTACCCTTAAGCTTTAATTTCATCAAATAATGCAATGTATTGTATTTATTTACCAAACCAATCATGGATCATCATATTGTGGGATTAAGGACTTGCCTTATAATTACAACAGAGAAAAAGGATCTTGTTAAACAAGGTTTCAAACAGAATTAGCTCTTGAGAAAGTAGAAAGAAAAGTTCAATTTAACCCCATGTAGTGGGCAATATGGCTTATTATTGAAAACTTTATTTGTATAACTCCACAGAGGCTTAACTGGGAAGCTGGAATGATGTTTTTACGATGCTCAGATAAGAGGTTACCAACCTTATGGTTTCCTTGGTATCCCTCCAATGAAATAGGAGTTAAGTAGTTTGATTGGAAGTTCACATCAGTCACCTTCACCATAATCTCCCGATAGTTTCCTCTGAAGCATGAAGTAAATGGGATTGCAATGTTGATAGGGAAAGGGATTTCTTTCTCATAACCAGAGCATTCAATACTGATGACATTGCTGACCAGCTCCTCAGAATCGTATACCACCAAGGAACTAATGTCATTGACTATCTTACACTTCAGCTTCTCTAGAGCAGCTGCAGGGGCTTTAATAAAACAAACTACTTTATGTTCATTCTTACCACTCTCTTCCATTAGAAATCTGGAGAAAAAAAAAGAATACAAAATATTATTATTTGCATTTGGGGTGAGGTGTTGTATTGTAATTTTAATTAAATACTTTACTGTAATGATTACTGTAATTGTGCTACAGTGTAGCACAAGTAGAGAATTCATAAAAAATATGTTTATGAATAGATGGGAAAATAATGAAAATTTTAATGTGTAGCTTGTTGCAGAACAGATTATTACAGATTCTTATAAAACTGACTAATTGGGGTCCTTTCCTAATGATTTTCAGTAATTTTGGAATTCCTTACTGGCTGTGACTTAGTCCCTCTGTGGCATAAAAAAATTGGGTAATCAAGTAGAAAAATACAGTTTTCTTCAGAACAAATGGAAGATTTCATTGCACATACAGAAGTTGTAAACTACTATTATGTGCATGTCCAGCAGCTGTTCAATACATATTTACAGTGTTTCTGGCCCCACAGATATTTATGTCTGCTAATAAGCAATATTTATGTACATCTGTTCCTAAAAAGAAGAATATGTGCTTACTCTTTTTTCATCCAGTGCCTAGATTTTTGTACTCCTCCTGAATAATTCGTAGAAGGATTCACAGCAGTAAAAACACATGTCTGTGCTGAAGATTTGAAGGTAGTTAGATCATTCCTACAAATCTCATTTGTTTCCATTTTACTGTCTCCCATTTGTTCAGTCAGTCTGTGTTCTTCACTTTCTACCCCTTTTGAGGATTCTTTTACTACTGCTTTCTTTTCCTGTTCAAAAAGATTTGTGACAGTTCTGTCATAAACATCTTTCAATGTTCCAGATAGAATGCCTTCCTCACTGTTTGTAGGAGCATCTTGAAAAGCGAGTTCTGAAGATTTTTCAGTAACAGAGCTACCTCCATGAAATTTATCCTTGCCACTGTAATGTTTTTTCTCCATAACAGAGCTCATTAGTAGTCTGTGTTCACCATCTTCCTTTTTCATTGGAGGTTCTCTGCTAACATCCTGTTCTTGAGCAGATACGTTTTCAGCTAATGATGCACCAATGTCTTTTTCTACAGTTTTGGTTTCTCTTGGTTGGATTTGATTAATGTTCTGACTTTCTGTCTTGTTCAGGGAAGGAGGTCTTTGGGACTGCTTACTAGATCTAGAAGATGCTTGCACAGACTCTGTTGCTTCTTCTTCAGAACAACACACATTTGTTTCTCTAGATGCCTTGTGAGCAGTCTGGATCTGAGAATTATCATCTTGTCTGCAGCTATCAGCATGAAGCTTATTTTCTGCCTCTTGAAGGTATGAAGCTGTATTTATCAAATAATCCTTCATTTTCTGCAGGCAATCTATAATTCCATTATACTCTGAGGAAAAAAAAATAGGTAACCAATTGAATTTTACTGTGAAAGCTAGCCAAAAATGGGGAAACTCTTATCCACATATCTAATGAATCCCACCTAATTCCATAGTGCTATTCAGTGTCGTTCCTGGCTTCTGTTGAATATTTTTTGCATTTATTTATTTTCAATTTGAGTGACTTTCTGAAGAACTGAATATAGACAAGTACATTTGTGTACTTGTCCAAGTACAACTGTGGCAGTTCTAATGAAAACCTTTCTAATGATAAGAAACTAGCTAAATTCTTAATGACAATCAATCTAAAGCATGAAATTGGTAGACAATAGTCAAATGAATTTGGAAATAGCTTTTAAACTAAGCGTTTATTATATATCTTGCCTAAAATTGAATCCTGAAACATTCTAATGCATTGGTCTATAACAAAGATGTTATGCATAGGCTCAACATTAAACATGCTTAGCAGCTTTGAAATTCTTCTATAGAGGGCAGCAGAAAACCATCAGCACATCTAAAGTTCAGCAGTTTGTAGCATCCAGTTATAGGAATGGTGGAAATTGATCTTGCTTATAACTAAAAACACATGGTGAAGAACGATGCACAAAAACCACAGTGACTATGTGCCATTCATGTAAGATTTTATCTTTAACCTATTTAATGTATAATGCCTCATTTTTCTTATCTTACATATTTCCTTAGAAATCTTTCTATATACTCTCAGGATTTCAGATGTATTACTTTCAACTCTCTCCTCACCTTATGTTGTGAGTCTCTGTAACTGTGTCTTCGTTAGCTAAGTATGCTGCAAACCTGTTGGAAAATGTCTTGCTTATTTCTGTTTGCTACATGAAATCCTGAAAATCTTTGTTTTGCAGCTTAAATCCAGTGGAAATCAATACATACAAGAAAACTGTGCAGCATGAAACAGTATGGTGTATGTCCTCTTGCAGTGGGCAGAGACACACAAGGGAAGGACAATAGAAAGAGCTGATACAAATCTGATGGGAAACCACTGGGTTACACTCACTTTTTCAATAACGTCATATGAGGTAAATCAATATCTCAGTTTTAATTTGGAATATGGTTTTATTGAATAAGAATATCATCATATATAGCAATGTGTGATGCTATATAATCTGGATATGCCTTTCATCTCTATCTGAATCTGATTAATAACACACAAACAAGTACAGTTCAGAATACAGATTTTTTTCCTGTTGAAATCAACCTAAAAATGATTTGCAATACCCTTTTGGTTCCCAAATGAATTGTTAGTGTATTTTTACTTGGTTTGGGGCAAAACAAAACAAACAGAAAACCCCCACTTTTTAATATCTTTTTTCCACTAGCAGTTCAAAAGAAAAAATGTTCTAAGGTACTGCTCTTTTTCCAGGGCCACTTTTACAATACTGAAGAACTTCTAAATAGTTTAACAAGGCTGAGAAATAAAAGAGATTGGAAATAACACAGCTTTGTTTGCATAAGAGGTTGTAAAAGACCACTTCCCAGTCTCACTGTAAGGCAAAGTTCAAGCTTTGGCAAAACTGCCAGTATAAATGTGTTTCATCCCTGAATTTTACATTTTCTAAACAAAACAAATGAAAAAAACCCCAAACAAATCGTGCAGCTCTTTAAACTTCCCTAAAATCAAATTAGAAGATAAGGGGGTCGTTTGAAACAATGGCTTTTTTCTACGTTGTGAATATGGCTTTTCAAATACTGCAGTGCTTACAGCCAAGCAAAGACACCGCCTTGTAACTTTGCACTACCCAACTGTGTCACATGAAAAGACAATTTTGCATTCTATTACAAGGTTAACCTCAAAATAAGCCTTCTTTTGTGTTACCACCACGACCATCAGTTTTCTAACACTGCTTTCTGTGCTTCTCTGATGTTTGATAACACTGTTTTAGAATACAGTGCTGTTTTTTATGCAACTGTCTTCAGACCTTTTTGTTGATTGTTTCAAGGGAATGTTTCAGATGAGGAAAAGTAGCTTTTTGGAAGGAGAGTGACAGTGAATTCTTAGAAACCTGGAAAAGGTCAACAGGGAAAAGTTACCTTGATCTTGGAGCCTGGAAGCAGGTCCTTTTTTTTTTTTTTTTACAAAATGTTCTTTTATAATTGTGGGCACTTTGTAAACCTGCAGAGGGAAGACTCATCGATGTGGGCATAACTAGAGATTTCTGCCTGGAGTCTCTGTCTATGCATCATGCTGTTAGATCATTACTAAATGCAGAAATGCCAGCTTTATTTTCTAATTTAACTAATATTTTTTCAGATGCTGTTTCTGAGGGAAGAGTTCTTTCAGTCACCACAAAATGATCCTGCATAAAATCTGGATTTGGTCCTCACAATAAATAACATAACTACCTATATCCACATCCTTATTATAAATGCAAGAAATTAAATTCCATGTGTTTACCTGTGCACTAAGAAGGCTGAAGTCTTTATTATTTTTACTGTCATCTTTTAAATTGTAATATTGTTAATTGCAAAGAACTGTAGAGTATGTATGTTGGGTTCCCCTGGCAAGGTGCTGGCAGTGGGGACTGCGGGGCAGACTATGAGGAGAGGCTGGGGAAGCCCCTTGCCAGACACAGCTGGTTGCAGCCAGCTCCACAGTGGACCTACTGAGGGACTGAGCTGAACTTGCCAGCAAGGCTGGTGTTGCCTCTGTGAAAAGATACTTAAGAAAGGGCAAGAACACCAGATTACAGTGAGGGGTGAGGAAAAAAGTGTGAGAAACAGCCCCATGAACACCAAGGCTGGAGAAGAAGGAAAGGAGGAGATGCTTCAGGTGTGGAGCAGAGCTTTCTTTGCAGCCCATGGGAGACCAGGCTGGAGCAGATATCCCTTGTGCAGCCTACAGAGGATGCCATGCCAGAGCAAGTAGGTATTCCCTGAAGGATCTGTAGTCCACAGAGAGCCGAGCTTTTCCTGGTAGGCACTGTGGGCTGTGGGAAGGGCCCCTGGTGGAGTGCGGAAAAGTGTGAGAAGGAAGGAATGGCAGAGGGGAACTATCACGGACTGACTGCTGCCATTCCCAATGCCCCTGCACTCCTCAGGACAAGGAGGAGGTAGAGGAGTTGGGAATAAAGGAGTCAAGGTGGATCTGGAAAAAAGGAAGGATGGGGTAAAAGTTTTAAATTTTTGCCTTTGTTTCTGACTATCCAAATCTTTTAATTTGCTATATTTTTTTTTTATTTTTTTTTTCCCAAAGTTGAGTCCATTTTGCCCGTGACAGTATGGGTAAGTAATTTCCCTGTCTTTATTCTGACCCACAAGCTTTTCCATCTTATTTTCTCCCCTTGTCTTGTTGTGGAGGGGGAGTAAGTTGCTGGGTTGGCAGCCCGTGTCTGGCCAAGATAAACCCACCAAATCATGCTGTACATAAAACTTTGAAACAGTTCCATTTAGTTCATTATTTTTTTCCTCACATAATGAGAATTAGGGGTCTCGTATCAATTCTCATGTGACACTATAAAACAGTGATACAACTGTTGAAATGGGAATTAATTTGGTCTAATGAATGATCAAATACTGAAATGCTAAAAGATGAAAAGTAAAGCCCCCCAGCATCATAATGCAGCAGAAGTTAACATCCAGTATAATCAGTCCATTCTGTTTACAGCTAAGTCTGTTCATACTTGCCTGAACTTACAGCCAGTTCCTCATGTTTGTCATGAAGAGCACTCAGCAAGTTGCAAGTGTCTTGAATACTTTCTGTAACATTCTCCAGCTGCTGGCTTAGAGATCTGCTGAGCTCTTTTGTTGAAGAGATCAGTCTAAGAACATACTCTGTTGTACCTTCATTATCCAGATCACTTTTCAGAAGCACATCTCTCGCTAGCAAGTTCAGGTGCCAGATTTTTTCCAGAAGTTGGCCTGATTTTCCTGCAGATGTAATGTTACTTTCAGCCATTTCCATTTTATGTTCAGAATACACCCCCACACTTTTTTTTTTCAGCTCAACCACTTCCACAGGGTGTTGTCCTTGGTTCAGGCTACTACACTGTTCTGTTTGTAGCCTAAAAAGTGTTTGAAAAGGTACTATATTCCACATACACTTACAAATCAAACTCTAGCTCAGAAACTCTTGAGTTGATGTTGACTATTAAGAAGTTACCAGGTGACAGAAAGGCGTGGCTCTCCTGTAACTATGGGCAAGGATTGCCAAGAGATACCAATGTACACCATGCACCTTTAAGGAAGGTTGGGTAACTCAGTTATATAGCAGTGACTTAAATTTCAGAAGCTCTGAGCAAATTCTCACTTCAGTGGCTGTAAATGATCAGTGCCTCTGAAATCAAGCTTAATTGTGATTTCATAATTGTACAGTCACCAACAATGAGGAAGTGTGGGTTTTTTTCATTGCCAACAGTAAATGCTGCAGTTCACTTGACACATTTTCTGACAACCCTACGTCATTTGTTGTTCAGAGACATTAAATAGGTGAGACAGGTCCAAGCTGCTATGCAGTCTGGGTGATGTATTTGAATTATAAGTAGGTTTCAGCATAGGTTAGTTCAGTACTGGGCTAAATCTGAGGTATCACATACAGCAAAATATTTTTTAATTTAAGAAATGTACTACACGAATAGGTGGTACAGTGGCTTTCCTACTAAATATTTCTTCTTATAAGCCACTATAAATATAATTAATGCAGATTTAAATAGTAATTAAAAAGGGACTGTGATATAAAAGCACACTGAAAATTGCATCTAAGCACTGCAGGAACTATTAAGGTAATGTCAGCAGGGTGCTTTAAAGATGTAAAGCATTGTATAAATGTTAAAATAAGGATGAAATATATAGAGTCTTTAATCAAATATATGAGCTTAAACCAGCTGTAATTACTAAATTCAAAAGGAAAGTTCCTTTTGACTCATTACAGTTTGCTTGATCACACTTAGAGTGTACTGCACAGCTAACACAAAAAGGTATAATTAACCTATTTCCCATTTCTGATGCTCCAGCATTTCCAGAATTTCCCAAATTATTCCAAGTGAAAAGGGAACTCTAAAAAGAACATACATTCAGGTACAGAAACTGAAAAATGTCATCTTCTTACCCAAGATTTTTGGGATGTGTAAGGAAAAAAAAAAAAAAAAAAGATAGGTAATAATGCTTAATTATTTATTTACTGTACAGTATTGCATAGACCAACTTCTCAGTGTGAATCCATATTGTTCCCCAAACCATAGTAAAACTGGATTCATTGGCTCTGGATCTTTTCTAATCTATGTATTTGCTTAGATTTCTTCAGACTAAATCAAGTAGTGATGTGCACCTGTGAGTTATGAAAAATTACATTAGTTTAAATAGAAAGGAAGATCTGATTTTTAAAAAGTAACATTTGTACGTGACATAAATAATAAATGGACCTGTTATCAGAATACGCTATTCATTGAAAGTTATAGAGCTTAAGAGAAGCTACTACAATACACTGTTAAAAGCACAGTTTTAGAAGATACTTCAAGAACTGATTTATATTCACTTCCTTTGCCATAAGCAAACTGTTTTGTTTGGAGGCTTTTTTTCTCAAAAATTATATCTCTAACTCCTGCTTCAGTTAACACATGCTATTTGTGTAAGTTCTCTACGCATATTTTAAAGAAGACATTAGTTAGTTTAGGAAATATATTTGTCTGAAACAGAATCAATAGGAAAAGAGAAACTATTCTAATTTTTTAATGGGTTGTTGAAACAATTTCAAGTTCTAGAGGTAAAAAAATTATATTGGTCTTCATTGTAAGCATGTATGAAATAGAATAAATAAGCTTTTGTAAAAATATTAAGAACTACATTGTATAAAGGTCTGCAATTATAGTGGCCTGTGTAAGAATTTATTGGGAGGTAACTAGGTAAGCTACGTTCTTGCTGAAACACTCACTATACAATTGCTGCTATGGAGAGCAATTGTATAGAAATTGTGATCCTACTCTGTTAGCAAGAAAACAATTTGGAAAATTGGCTCTGTGCTTGATTTTTGTTTTAAAATAATTCCTATTCCATTATTACTTTCACTTTTAACTATATTCTCTAATTATGCAAAGAGTCCTTCAAAAGGAGAACTTTTGCATCCACACTAAATAGTGGCCTTGGATGTAGGAGGTACAAAATATCAATTTAGGAAAATGGGGATCAAAATATAAATTTAAATTATCATTTAGCAGATGTACATTTTCTATTCAGAATACCTTAATACTGTTACATAGCTGATAACGAAGGGAGTGGACTTTGCTCTAGTAGGAGAAGAGATTAGACTGTATGATGCAAACCCAGTAAGTTTTCCCTTTATACTCTGTGTAGAATACAAAGTTTGGTATGTGACAAGAAACACATTTTTATGCATTTATTGATATCCCCATATATAAAAATATGTGTAATATTTCTCTTCCTATCCCTGATATTCTAAGGCCCATAATAACAGTACAAGAAAACCAAAGAAAATGCTGTAGATGTGCTGTGCCATAGAGATTATATTATATGCTTGTGTGAATGTTTCATTTAAAAATATACCAGAGGGACCAGTGCTGGATGCTTTGAAGAAAGTCATGTGTGTATATATACACACATATAACATAATATATAATAATATATAATGGTGAAATATATGATATATTTAATAATTAATATAGAATAATATATGTACATACATAAAAATGAAATAACATGGCCAGAAAAAGTATATCTTCCCTAGCACAGTTGCAGTACTTGACATTAAACCATCTTAACCATGAATCAGTGTGGATGAGCCTCACATTAGGAAGGGCAAAACTCCAGCATTTGGAAGGGAAGACTGAGCTTGTGCTAAACCCTCGTGTGGAGCCACGTATGTGCCTATATTCACTTAACTGCAGCATAGTACTCTTGGCCTAAATTTGCCATGATATTTAAGTTAGCATTTATGGAAGTTTCAGGCAACAACTGTTGAGAAAACAAGCCATGCTGAGCTGTGCTGGGATAGAACTAACACACTGAACATGGGATCAAGGTGCTGACAGTGCTTTTCTCATTTCTGAGCCCTTCTAATCTATCCTTTACTAGTTGAGCATAGACCTACAAAATACAGAAATAATGTAGAGTAAAATAAAGATATCAATATATGCTCTCAAATCCAGATACTGTATTATTTGCATTCTTCTGGGGGAGATAATCTTGATTTAGCTTAAAACCTACTCTGCCTGAAATCCAGCTTGAACTATAACATGCATTTCCTGTACCTCCCTTTTGTGAAAGAAATACAAACCACTTTTACTGATGCTTCTCTTACAGCAGACAACTCTTTGCACACACAAGAGAAATGAGTTTTGATATGAGGGGAAGGGGGCCTTTCCCCAGTTACTGACATACCCTAATCTGGTCTTCTTACATTTTCTTCATACTCATTTAGACCCTTGCTACACTGTAGAAATAGCAATGAATGGGTTTATTGCATTAATTTAAACTAGAATTTCCTTTATTTTAAAATTAATTTAAAAATCTTGTTCTATATGCAACAACTGTGAAGGCCTCCAGGATCCTGAACTTTCATAAAGAAACAAAGCATTTTGTATTGCAGTATCTGGACAGAGTATGTAATTTGAATGCCATATCAGTGTGCATAAAGCAAAAAGATTTAGTCAAGGTTTTGGTCTTGCACAGTTTTTTGTTTGTGCATACAAAACTGAATTACCTTGAATCCAGGCTTTTTGTGATACATTGGCTTTCCAATTATTTTGTAAGGAAAGGACAAGATTACCGCAATGCCTTTACAATGTCAGAAGCTTGATTAACTGTTTACCTGGAGAAGATAGTAATTTCCACAGCCTCTCTGCTGTTTTGTCTCATTTTATATGGTTAAGTGATAACCTAATTATAAGCGCTGGGAAAAACTAATTTTTGAAAGAAAAATGCCTTTTGATGTGATCAGCAATAGCATTTTGTAGTTATTAAACATGATTAATGTAGTTTTCATGTTAGTGTTTAATTATGTAAGAACAACTGTAGGCTTTTCAATCCAATATTGAAGTGGCATTTTTTTAATTGCAATTTTAATTAGTAGAGGCTGTAGAAACATAACATGAAAGTGTTGCTTTCGCTTGATATTATTTCTCTTTCTAATGGCAAAGTCCTAGTCTCCGTTATACTGCTGTCCTCAATCATGGAACTAAACTTTTGTTGTTTTTAGGGAATATCCCTGGTACAAAGCAATCCTTGAAAGAAGTTTGAACTTTTCTGAGTAGAAGAAGGTGAAAAAGATTGCAAGAACTGTAACTATCTGCATCTAGAATGGTATGGTGTGACCAATTTCAGCAGAACTTGTAATGTAAGCTGAGTATTTGAATGAGATTTCTTAAATAGCAATCTAATTCAAAACTCTCAACAGAATACTTCTGCCATCCCTTGTTTACCTAAATAACTAAGGTTACTGGTACTCCCCAGGTGGCTGTCCTACTTTTAACTTTTCTTTGAGCTTTTTTCATTTAGGGCTGTTTCTCAAATGTTTTGTTTTTTTTTTCAATAGAAACTGGAAACTAAGGAAACCGTATCTAATGGGTGTTTGTAGTAAAACTTCAAAGATTTGATACTTCTCACCTTCTAACTTAACCAAAGAACTTCCTAGGAACTTATTAATGGATAGATGGGATATTTTCATTATGACTTTTCTATTAAAGTATTATTTGTATATAATTATTTTTATATACAGTAAGCCTCCACTTTAGTCCCTTTAATAGCATCAGAATCCTGGGGAGAGAGCCAGCCATCATGCATTGGTTTCTTTGGTTGGACAGAAAACAAAGAAAAGAGAAAATAGAAGAAAGAGAATGTGTTTCTCCAGATAAAAAAAAAAGGTGTGAAATTATATTGAACTATGTACAATTCTAACTGTGATTGTACTTTGGAAATTTTTTGCTCTAAAAATAGTTCTGTGAGGTCTATTATGTTTCACTACTTTCTATGCCAAATTTTCTCAAGCAACAAATAAAATGAAAGAAGGAAGGAGGTATATGAGACAGTGACCTTTAAAACTAATAGTATATTTAAATGTATCATATTTGGTTTCTGCAGAATTTGAGCAACCCAGTACTGTGTAGATAAAACCTTAATGATGTGTGATTCATTACGATTCAATGAACTGCACAAATTATGAATACGGAGAAAATTTAGCACTTTGATGTGAAGGAAAGTTCCTCAGAGGGACTTATTTTCAAATAAGTTTAAGAATGCTCCATTAGCCTTCTCAAAGCTGACAGGAAGTTGCACCAAGATAACTTGGTCCCCTAAATGAGATCAATAGCAAGGAAATAAAAAGGAACTTGCTGCATGCTTTGAAGCTGCTTTGTATTCAACAGCAACTTGATAACCTTTAAATATAAATGAGAGAGATGTGTCGGGATAAAGTCCCACACTGAACACAGGTACTCTGAAAAGAAGGTGCTGAAGCTACCTCCCTAGCTTTTATTGAGACAGATTTCTTGGAAAAACCCTAAGCAGCAGCTAGAATAAGAGACTGATGCCAGGTATTATTATTACTATTATTTTTTTATTTTTATTTTCTTGGTTAGGTGCCTTTCATTTGAAGCAAGTGCTTAACCTCCCTGCCTTCCTAGAATAAGTTTGCTGTTTTCATTTTTAGGCTTGTGAACTCAGGTGAATCTAGTACATAGGAAATGCTTTTATTTCCCCATACGCAAGGAATTCCAATAAAGCAGTACTGCAGAAAAAATTCTCGGGTTGTCTTCACATTGAAACACCTATCAATGTATATTATTAATCTATGAGATCACCAGCCTGTAGCACTCTATCAACAGGTTGGGGATACTGGCTCAAGACAGGGCATGGAGTGGGTTAATCCAGAGAAATATCATATTGTGTGCTTTGGGAAAAGGCAGTAGGGCAGAGCTTCCTTAACTTCCAGAAAACTCAAGCTGTCCTAGGGTTGTATTTTGAATTTCCAGCTTTGCAGACTCCCACTGAGAGTGAGGTCAAGTTCAATGTTTCTGACTCACCCATCACCTCTACACGAGAGGTACTTTTAGAGCAAATGTTACTACTGGTTTCTGAGTGGTTTTATTCTCAGTTAATCTGCATAACTTCTGCTTTTAGAAGATTTCGCATGTGCTAATGAGTGCAATATACAATACCTAAGCCAGAAAATTCAGTCTGTTGTAATTGTCACCAGAATTGGTAAGGTAAAGAAAAACACCCCAAAAACATACATTGTGAAAGTAATCAGTAAACAGTATATGACCCTGTAACAACAGCTTTGTGTTATTTGTTTCAAAAGTCATATATCAGTATAAACATAGCTTAGAGTAACTACCCCATGGGTCCAACAGTAGTTTTAGGAAAATGGAGACTATATTAACATCAAACATCTAGCCATTAAAGGAAGTAAGATGGGAAAAGCCACAATCATTGTGTTGTCATAACTGTAAAGAAGAATATTAACTTGTTTATAAATTTAAAATACAAATCCATCCTATGGTACAGGGATATTATGTTATTTGGAAATCCTATGGACTATTATACAATTACATTAAAATATGAGGTATGGGTCAAACTGTCTTACTGGTCTGAGTAAAAATGTATGTTGATGTCCAGTGAGACTTACAAAAGTAAATGATTTATAATGCAAGGAATAACTGGCTGAGAGGAAACCCAAGGTCAAATAAACAGCTGACAGCAAATGCAAAACCTGAACTTAGGTATCTTAATGCTTGTGCTTATTCTTAAATACAGACTTACAATTTTTCTGAAGCTCTGCAGCATTTTTGTCTTACCTTGAGTGAGCCGTGTTACCTCATGCTAGAACTCTGCTTGTGAAAATTGTAACACATGACTTCATTTCCAAGGTTAGTTTTCCTGATATTTTGTTAACAATAATATCAAAGTTATACCATAACAATACTGATGAAGCTCAAATCATAAAAGGCCTCAATATTTACCTGCTGTTTTTTTGAGATGTAGCTAACATTTAATTTCTTATAATGCTTCATAAGCTCCAATAACTTAATACATTTAACCTTCTCAACACTTTGAGTAGTGGTGGATGAATGTTATTACCTCTTATTTAAAGAGGAGTGAATGAAACCAAAAAGATTGCAGATCAAGCTTAGAACTTAAGCCTTGCTATCTGGCATGGACTGTGTTCAGTGGTAATGTGCTGTTTTTACAGCAGAGAGGGAAATAATCACATTAAAAGTAAAAAATAAACAGAATTATTTTTAGAGAGCTAACAAAATTTGTGTACCATATCAGAGCTACTGGTAGGCCACACATAAAGGAAGGGGTAGCAGTTGTTCCCCCCAGTTTATCTTAGCAATTTGTTGTTTGTGTAGTTAATTTTGGAGTTCTTAAAAACAAAAAATATGCAGCAAGTAGAATGGATCCATAGCTTTAAAGATATACACAACCAAAAACTAAAATAGTTGAAAACAGGAAAATGGCTGGCTAGTTAGAATCCATTACATTACTAATTTAATGAACAATAAAGAATGTGGCAAACATATACTTTGACTTATGACAAACCACGTGATAGAGTGTGGAAATCTGGGATAGATTCATATCCTGAGGATCAACTCCTATACATTTTTTTATGATATTATTCCATCTTCAATTAAACACAGACATGGTTATTCTTATGTACTGATTATAGTAAAAATAATTAGACCAATATCAATTACTGGAAAAAAGGGTTATTTTAAAGGTTTCTGAAACCATAAATCTAAGCTGGAAAACAATTTGAGCATGTTCATGATGAATTACTTTCTTGTAAATTCAAATGTGTTTTAGAATACAAAAGGCCTTGATATCTTTGAAAGGATATAGCAAAAGTCTTGCAACTTTTTTTTTATAATTAATTTATAAACCAAAATTTTATCTTTACCTACTAAAAAAAACATTACCTATCTAACATATTTTTCAATACAGCAACAAAGAAAATCACAGGAACATTAAATTATCAGATAATAAAATCTCTGCAGCTGTCAAGCCTGCCAGCAGGTTTTCAAAACTCAAGAAAAGGCAGAAGCTGTCAAGTAGTTCTGTGCAATATGCCATATCTGAATGACATCAGAATTATTAAGATGCAATTTCCTTATAGATTTTTGTAAGATTTTTTTTTTTTTTACTGTAGTGGTAGAATGTTGCCATTGCATGCTCTGGCAGAGAACTATGTGCTGTGGATAAACCACAGACTTGAGAGCCTTCTTAGAATCTGGTAAATTATGCTACTTTATATCTAACACCATACAGGTTTGCCAGAAACTGATAATGTCATTTAGATACACACAAAAGGAAAAGAAAATCCTTTAAACCCCCAAAACATAACATGGCTTAAAAGGAACTTAAGTATACTGCAATTTTTCTGGACATAATGCAAACAAATATGTAAACAAAACTGAGAGGGTTTTTCAGACACAATTATTTCTCCCATTCCTTGTCCTCTTCCCCTGCAGACCAAACCAAACCAAACCAAACCAAACCAAACCAAACCAAACCAAACCAAACCAAACCAAACCAAACCCAAAACCAAAACCAAAACCAACCAATCAAACAAAACAAACAGAAAAAAAAATAAATCTCAGATCTTGTGGTCTTGTCTTGTGGTCAGTAAAGTAGCTAAGTAGAATACTGGTTGAGACAGAGTGTGTCAGGGTGTAGTGTCATGTTATGCTCTTAGGGGAGACGCTACTACTGCACGAGTGAGAATGTTGTGAAGGCAATCTCCTCCTGAGACAGCTGTTTTGAAGACAAACACTGAGGGGACCACTATCTGTGGTCTCTGCTGCTGACCCACTTACGTGGGCAAATCACATGGGTCTCCTGGAAAGGAAAGAAAAGTAAACTTTATAGAAGGACTCAGTCATTTCTTGACAGAGGAGAGATCAAGGGTATTAATGATTGAAAATATCTTAAGACTTGCAGGAGAAAGTCAGTCCAGCTCAAACTGATAAATAATTGGGGGTTTGCATGGCAAGGCAAGTCTTGCAAAGCAACAAGGCCTTTTGTTGTTTACAAGACGTGAATCTTTCAAATATTTTAAGTTACTGTGGTTAAAATTCCTTAGCTAAGTCAGCATTCATTGGCATTCTTATGGTTCTGAAAGGAAGCCAGGCTTAGCTGGAAATCTTAGGCAAATCTGTGATCTGGTGGCTCTATGAGTCATTAGGTTACAACCCAGAAAAGCTATGACCAAAAAGGTTGTTAGTATACTTAACTGAGTCACACCTGTGCACTAACTTGGTTTGGAAATATATGGGTCCCTTTGCAAGTAATTGGGAATGACACTGAGCCAGACTCAGACAAAAGCATGAACAGAAAATGAAGCAAGAATATAAGGAATTATTCAGTTTATCCAAAAAGTCTAAACCTTTTTTCACTGGAGTGGGACTTTCTTGCCACAAAATTTACTTGCATAATACAAGTGGAGAAGGTAAAATTAACTGCATTTTTTTTCGTACACTGGTATTCAGGCATCTAATAATTAGGACTTGCAGCAGGATTTTCAGAAGTGCTTTGGCACTGGTGGAATTGGTTCTGTAATGCTCAACTTCAAACTTGTAATTGCTTTGACTGGGAGTTGGAGATTGAAAAAGTTATTTACATTCAAAGTTGAGATCCTGAAAACTCATTTTACTACCATGGCACCAACAGTTTTTAACATGCCTTACCATTAGTCAAGCTATTTAGTAAGGCTGTATTTAGCATGTAAAAAGCAGTCTTTGAAGCAGGAAAAAGAACCCAGGTTTACTTGCTCCTAAATGAGGACTTTAATTACTGGTGTCTTTTTCTCAGTAAATCTTTGCTTCTTTTCTGCTTCACCAGAGTGCCAGACCTCGGACTTCAGCTACAGCAGTGTGAGTCTTCTGGTACACCTTTGGATCTAATTAGAAAAAAATCAGAACTGGTAAACAAAGGAGGATGTGTGTGTACACTGAAGGCATATATAAAAGTACTTTTCAGCCTCATGGGGGGTAACAAGTTTCAGCCGAATGACAGTAATTCACAGATGCGGGTGAGTTCCTAGAAGGGGGGAAGTTACAAGAATTACTGAAAGCTTTGTACTTCGTTTATTCAAAAGCAAGTGACCACACACGAGCTGTGGCGCTGCTGTTGTGAGGCAGTGCGGCTCCCTCGCACCTGGAGCTCCCCTCCTCAGCCTGGCTCCGCCGGGTGCTAGAGGGGACAGAGGGACGCCCTGGCTGGCTGGCCGGGCTGCCTCCCAGGCAGGGCAAGGAAAGGGAAGGGGTCCGACCACCGTCCCTCCCCAGCCCGGGCTGCCGGGGTGACCCCCCGAGCGATGCGCTGGGGCAGCGGGCACTCCCAG
>NW_009970716.1:4495253-4495464 GCF_000747805.2 Chaetura pelagica
GGTGGGGTGGGGAGGCACGCAGGCAGGAAGGAGAGAAAGAGAAAGAAAGCAAGAAAGCGAGCGAGCGGAAAGCCCGGGGGAGAAGAGAAAACTAAGCAATCTGAAGTCCTGCTCTTCCTTCCCCAGCTCCTGTCTCTGCCTGCTGCGTGTTGCCGGAGGTAAGCCGGGCTTCTCGGGTCGCGGAGCTGGCGAGGCAGAGGGCAGAGAGGGG
>NW_009970716.1:4495512-4518230 GCF_000747805.2 Chaetura pelagica
GAAGGCCGGTCCTGCGGGGGAGCAGCTCCGGAGTGACCTGCGAGTTCAGGGTGAGGCGGGGGGGTCTGGTAAAGGGCATGTGTCAGATCAGTGTCACACACCAGGGTTTGAATATGACAAGGAATAGCTCGTAGGCAGGTGAAAAATAAGGCGTGTATTTTTATTTTTTTTTCCTTCCTGTTTTCTTTTTTAGCTTAAGTTATTTTAACGGTGTGTATGTAAATGTCACAGTCATGTCCTTAAGAATGGTGCTTTGTTGTTGCCTATTTATTTACTGTGTGAGTTGTTTTTGTGAAGCTTGACACAGAGTTCTTGTTAGATGACATTAGAGTTTTGGAAATTTTGTCAGAGAATGCGTGACGTTCACTTTGAGAAAGTCCCAGAGCCACTGGGATGTCTTAGACAGAAGGACAAAGTGAATGATGTAGCACCCAACTGTTGCCACAGCAACTTGCTAAAGTGTTCTCAGCCAGTTCCATCTGTAGCTTGATTATTTGTGGTTTACTCTGGAGACTGCAACTTGTTCCACTCACATTTTTTTTGCAGTATGAGTTTTGACTCTGAGGTAGCAAAGGTGGCAGAACGTTTTTTTCTGGAAAAGAAGTATTCTGAAATAAACCGAAAAACCTAACAAAGAAACAGAACACAGGGTGTGCTTGAATGTATTTCATAAGTATCAGCTGCGTTGAACTGCACTTAGTAACTTCCTTGCGTTTGGAGGGTGAACAGTACTATCAGCATTGTTGCAGTCAGTTGTCTTGCTCTGAGTTAACCCAAGTGTTAATTCGTTAGGTAGCCATTTAAAAAAAACTCATTTGAGTGATCATTTAAAGTTATTTAGTTATTTATTGATCATGTAGCTAGTATACTGATTGCATTATGTAGATTTTTTGAAAGATCTTTAATGATCTACAATATTTTCTAGGCCTGGTAATCTTGTCACTTTGTATGCCGTCAAGCACAATGGCAAGACGAAATTCACTACTGGCAGACTTCATTCTGCTCCATGGTAAATCCTGTTGTGCTTTTTTGTTTTGTTTTGGGGTTTTTTTACATGTTTGTTTGCATCTTCATCTAGTATGTGGTTTAGCAGAAGCTGAGAGCAAGCCTGAACTTGCCTGTGTTTGTTGAACTGACTGCTTAAAGTGTGACTATCTTGCCCTGCCCTTCTGAAGGTTTGATACTTTGTTCAGGCTAATACACTAGTGATCTTAAAAAGGGAAAGAAAGAAAGAATCTCTCTTCAGTGTTTTGAGATCCACCTATATGCAACTCTTCACACATTTCATTATTAAAAGTTGGATTGTTTGCTTGTTCAACATGGATCTGACTGTCTTCCAGTCAAAGTTGTCTTGAAGGCTGGAACGCAAACATCAGAATGGAAGAATCATAGAATCAACTGATAGGGCTTTTCCGAGTGTGAGGAGTGGTAACTTACCCTGCACATGAGGGTATACTTTTTTTCTGTGCCACTGTTGTATTTTTTCTGTGGTGCTTAGGCTTCAGCTTTAAACAGTGTTGGCATTTTGTGGTCAAAGTATCTTCTCTGTGAGCACTTTCTTTCATCTGCTACATACTTCATTTATAAAATATGTTGCGAAAAGTAATGGTTCTTGCAAATTTGGAAACAACAGTTTGTTCTGTGCTAGGTAATTCTCTGCATTGTTATGTGGTTTATGCAGAGATAGGTTAGGATCCAAATAACTGATAGTTTCTGTTTCAGTTCCTGAAGTAACGACACTGGAGATGGTATGGAATCAGGTGTGGGCAAAGCTATTGCATATGAAAAAAAGCCCAGTATTTGGATAGTGAAAAGAATGTGTGTGGGTATAAATATACAGGTTTATGTAAAGCTTTTAGGAAAGTTGCTTTCCTATGTGTCTTTTGTTACTGCTGAGGATGAAAGGAATGAGAGAATGACAATGTCTGAAATAAACAATAATACCCTACGGGTAAAAAATACCCAAAGGCCACCATAAAACACCTAATTGCCAAGGAAGGTGGAAATGGATGAGATAAAGTTGGAGTTGCAATTGTGTAAAATGGACTGATATGCTAACATTGCAGGGCTTTTATACGCTTGACGGTGTGTGTGGTTTTTTTGGTTGGTTTTTGTTTTGTTTGAGTTTTTCTCATGGATTGGTACGTGAAAGAGTTTTCTGGCACAAACTGTGCCTGCCTGATAGATTTTGCCCACTTTAGTAATTTCTGCACTAATTATTTCTCATTCTGTAATCGGCATATATATTCAATTTAAGAGATTATGTATATTTGTATTTTTCAAGGTCTAGAGATGGATGGAGGACATACTCCTGCAGTTTGTCTTTTATGGCTAGAGGCTTATGTGAAAAGCTTGAGGAAATGCTGATGTCTGAAATTTTTAAAGGAACGATGAGTTCCTAGATAAGTACTCAGGTTGAGAAAGGACAAAATTAAAAGCTGATTGCTAATCAGCTGAACTCAATCCAAGGATTTTTGTATTTTAATAACTTGGGAATCTCTTAGTGAAGGTTAGCTTTATAACAAATTTCTTGAGAGACTGGTGCCTGATTGGCCTATAGACCTCTCTCTCTAAAAAGTTTTGTGTCAGTTTCGCATTCAAGGTAGTAAGTCACTTCTCAGACTTGTGGACAGTGATCAAAACTCATAAAAATATTGCCCAAAGAGATTAGTAAGAATCCAGAGACTTATTTTAAATATTGGAGCATTTGTACTAAGTGTGCTGTGTTGATTTTCACATCTTCCAGAAAAATATAGGTTTGTTTTTTCCTGTTATTATGTCTTATATATATGGTGTTAGTTTAAAGAAGTTTGGGTTTCCCCAGTTTTTTATTACCACTTTTTGAAAGTGTGGGACTAATGAAGATATAGACAAAATTTTGCAAGGAAGGCCTTCTAGTGATTTAATTAGTTATTTAATAATTTCATAATAATTATAAAGTACAGTCCCAAGTAAATAGCAGTGATAACAGTTGAGCTCCGTTCAGTACGTGATTTTAAATTTATATTTATTTGTGTGTGACTTTGGGGACTGAGGAGGGGCATAAAGATTTATTTAGGTCTGCTTACAGGAAGAGGTTTTCTCTTTTATTGGTGGAATTAATACAGTACAAATGTAGGTGATATTTTAAGCTACAATTCTAGATCATAAGTAGTGCCCTTTTTGTCAGGAAATATTTTGAAGAACAAGGTATCGATACCTTCTGAAATCGATATATTCTGGGTGTGATTTGTTTTATTTCTGATTGCTACATAAGTCTTAATGCTGTTCTGCCAAAGCTGTTTCTTCTTTTCTAGCCTGCTTAAGGCTAGTAGCTGCATGCCAGGACAGCTGCTGTTGTCAGCCCATTTCCCTAAGGCCAAATTACTCTTTATACAGGAAGAGGGAGGTGAAAAACCTGTTGACTGATGCTGATCTTAAACCTTTTTTAGAGATGTGATTTCAGGATTCAAATACTGTTTGCTTTGGATTCAGTAAGTTGTGAGTTTGGGTAAGGCCCTGCGAGAAAGAAGTACTCAAAAGGTGGACTCTGGAGAGTGCAAGAGCTGAGTTGCAATATACTGAAGAAGAACTGCCATGGGCCCTTGAGATACCAAATGTCCCTGCCTCGTGTGGAGGCCAGAACTTGCCTATAGGCTTATGCCTCTGCTGCTGCGTGTGGCAGAGGGAAAACTGCTTCTCTGTGACAGAGTTGAAAAACTCGTAGTTATCCATTTCCTGTTTTCTCTTGTGACGGTTCTTTGAAGGGCCTGATCTACAAGATGTATTTTGATCACCTCCATAGCTTTCTAACTGCAGTTATTTAAACAATTAAGGCATTGCTTCCTCCCCTTACCCCCCCCAGTCACGATCAGAAGCTGTTCTACCTTTGTAAGCTATTTGTTATGGTGCTTGTTTGATTGTAAATCGAAGAGGGCTTGAACCCACAGTTCACATAGAGTGCTCTAGCCAGTAATTTTTCTTTTTTCCTATTAAAAGTGTGTTACTGTGCAAAAAAAAAGGTTCAGAAGATAAGGGAGTAGAAGCCCTATGCTGTACTTGATTGGTGCTAGAGTGGAAACGGAATTTTGAATTGCAGCTCTGTTTTTAGATCAGTTTTTCTCCCGCATATATCCAAGAACTGTGTAGTAGAAGAGTGTGTGTGGCTAGGTAAGTTGTTAATCTCATAACTCTTCATCTTAACATTAGTTTATAGATTGTATATTTTAAGACTTTATTGCTTTTCCTGAGTTATGACTTTGATTTCTCTGTTCTTCATATAGTCCAAGATACAAGGATGAAGAGGTTATGCTGTTTACACTCCTTGAAGTTTTTATCTATAAGCAATGTAAAAATACTACTGTATGAATGACAGGGAGCCTTTCTGAATTTTACCCAACATTAATGTGAATTCAGCTGGGATTTTTTTTAATGCCCTTTTTCTTTCTTGTAGGTTTGTGGTCTTAAAAAAAAATCAGATTGAACTAAAGAAACTTCGAAGAAGTGTCTTGAAGAAACTGATATTCTCCACTGTTTGGCTGCCAACATATGTAGAGAGTTTTATTGCTAGTGAATATGCACACATTGTGACTCTATTTCTGTGTATATGACTGTGTGGGGCAACATTCGGAATGAAGCTGCCATTATGTCATCCACGGGCAATGGCACTGATATTGAAGAATTCTTGGTCAACATTAACCTGGGACAGTATCTTCCTAACTTTAAAGAATATGGCTATAACATTGTGACAGATTGCGTGGGAATAAATAACAGTGTGCTTCAGCAAATGGGAGTGTTGCCTACAGGGCACCGCAGAAGGATTCTTAAGCAATTAGACACCACTCTTTCAAAAATGCAAGGAAATTCTGTTTTCTGTGAAAATGTGAAGCTCAAAGACTTGAAAGGTTCAGAAGAGAAGCAATGTTCATCCTCAGGTCAGGAATCTTCAACAAGCAATTCAAGTGTAGCTGGGGCTAGACTGGTACCTCAAACATTGTCAGAACAACTTCCTAATAAAGATCACATTGATGAAGAAAGGTTTGAACTTGCAGAGCAAAACTTATCTGAGGCAAATGATGATAGCTTTACAAACTCGGATTTTTCTGGTCTGTACCAGAATTCAGACAGCATACTAAAATCTGTTGGTCTGTGTGGCAGTATTCAGGCAAATGCTCAGCCAGATAAATCACTGGAAGAAGCTGCTGCATACCAAGCTGATGACGAGCACTTGGGTGACTCTTTGGCATTTTGTGATCCTCCTTCTTCATTTGCTCCTTCATGTGAGGCAAAATACAGTGAAAACAAACATGTGATGTTTACAGATGAGGGTGATTTATCTGATAGTGAGCCAAATTCTCCATTCTTTAAATTTAAAGGAGAAATGATAGACAATGATTTATATGGTTCCTACACACAAAACTGCATGAAAGTGTTTCCAAGAGCAAGCCGGTCATTTATATTAAGGCATCGACCTGTACCAGAAATTCCCAAATCGAGTAAAGTTCAAGCTTCATCAAGGTAAGTGCTGTTTCTTTCTGATGAGGAATCACTGTCATTGTAGAAATTACTGTTTGGGATTTCTTGTGGGTGTTTAATATAATTTTTTTTGTCAATTTTTTTATATATGCTGTAAATAGACTTTATCTGGAATTAATGTTGCTGGATAACTGAAGGACGATTAAGCTTCAATTCAAGTAAAAAACTCAAATGAGAGTATAAAGGGAAATTTTAGCAAAAATCCCTCCAGTCATCTCTGGTCTTCTTATTTTCAAAGAAATAAATGCTTATTGGTTTAGACATAATGCTTGTTACAAACAACTATATCAAGTGTTTTTAAAACTATCTGTATGCTGTTAATATGGAGAAGACTAGAATACAGAATTGTTATGAAACCAAGATTGAAAAATAAAAGAAAAAACTGTTGAGTCTATTCCAAACCAAAACATAGCTAATAATATTAATTACACCTTGGCTTCCTGGATTAAATTCTGATCCATCACAGGAAAATGATGACAAAATGGTGATTTCAAGAGGCCCATAAATTCATCCTTAAGTATAAAAATACATTTTTTTATGATGAGACAACAGTTATTGTGATACACAAGTATTTGGGTTGTATCTTAGTAACTTCTAAAGTCATACTTTTCAAGAGATACTGTTCTTAGAAAATGTAAGTAAATTATTTTTGTATGTGTAACTCATGGAAAGATCTAGGAAGTTTTACAGAATTATGCATGAAAATGTAGTTTTATCTAAAAAGTGGGGCAAAATTGAGAAGTACCTTCTTGTCTGTTTTGTGCATTTTATGGTGTAGACACCCTGCAAACAAAGCAGGATGTACGTTATATGATTGCATGCATGGACATTACAGGATGATTGTGCATGAGAATCAAGTCTTAGCCTGGAAATGCATAAAATTTATATATAAATATGTAATAAATAAAAAAAAAAATTAGAATAGGCTATTTTGTGTGAGAGGAAATTCTTATACTGTGGATCTAAAGCAAGGACTTTCTTCATGATGGCTCTTTGGTTAATTTCTAAACTGTTTGTCATTAAACTTAACTCAGAGAATGAGTTTGCCATGCTAGGTGTTGGCTTTTGCTGGTTCTCATAGTAACAAAAACTTAGCTTTTAATGATGCTTGCAGTATAAGAATATTTTTGAGGCATTCCAGCAGGAAAAAAGAAGTGGGGAAAAAAAAATCTGAAGAAGACTAGGTGTGGGATGTCTTCAGAGCTTATGGAATCTTTGTACGGATAGTTCTGTGCAGCTCTGGTGAGAATAGTGTTGAATTGAGTCCTTTAATGTTTGTTTTGATGAATTGCATAGTAGTTTGAATTTGTTTTGAAATATTTATGTGGTGTGTGTGGAGTCTTCTTCCCTCAAAATAGTTGAGTTCAGAATTTGAATCCACAAATCAGTTAGCAGCAGTTACTGTCTTTAATAAGCATTAGTTGTTGTAGCTTGTCTTGCAAAAATAGGATGGAATGCAGGGAGGTCTGATGTTAGAACTTAAATTTAGGCCTATCTTAATAAAAGTAGTATTGTTTGAATGTTAAAAATAATAGACATTGAATGTGCAATTGATCACAGTATTACAGACTGTGTAAATGAAGAACATCTCCCCACAGAGTCATTTGTTATATTTTGGTTCTGCTTTCTAGAAGGTTTTACTTGTCATGCTGGTTAAGTGTCTTAAAACAGAGAAGAAAAAGTAATGCAAAGACATGCAAAGTTTTGTAGGTGTAGCCATATCCAAATCATTAGGTTGCACTTTTTTTAGTCAAATGTTTTGGTTATTTTTAAAACCACTAGTTATGCCTGGAAGGGACGTGTCTGAGACTGTTCTGTATTTATCTTGTCTTTCATCTGCGTATATCCACAGTTAGCAATGTCATTAGCAAGTACATGCATGCTCAAAATGCAGAGTTTCCCCATAATTTGTTTCTTTCAGATTATTGAAAAAGGTCATTATTAAATATTGTAATACAATTGTTTGAACAGATGGAGAGGCAAAGATTCTTCGCAACAAATAAGAGATTTTTGTGTCCCTTAAAAATGTTTCATCAGTGACTTCTAAATCACCAAAATATTGTGCTTATTGAAACTTCAGTATAAACATCCTTCAGTGGGTGTAGATTTATGTTGACTTTTGTAGAGTGATTATCCCTGCTTCAAATAATAAAACTACTTCTGCTGAACTGAAATTGGAATTTTATCCTAAAAAGATAACAATAATTAGTTACTAAAAGAGTCTCCTATGTCTCCAGTCATCCAGTAGAGAGAATATGCTGTATTTGTGTTCTTCCCAGTATGGAATTAAATCCTCCAAATCCCAGTCTATTAGTGACTGGGATCTGGCTGGGTCACTAACTTCATAACCTGCCATTTTGATTTCTGAGCTCTACCTTATTTTTGTCCACTTTATGCTCCAGTTATAACAATATGGAAATCTTAATAAGCAAGCACCAGTAGTCTTAGAAAGATGAAAGCTAAACCAGAACTTCAAAACAGAACTTCACTTGATTTCTTGCAGACTTGGTAACAGACCCTGCTTGTGGGACAATACTACTGAAGGGTGAAGAATTTACAAACAAACAAACAAACCAACCCAGAAAAATTAAACCAACCAAAAAAAACCCTCAACAAACCTGATTGTGACACATTACACAATAACTTCACTATTGAGTACAGATTTTATTAGTGTTTTTTGTTGGTCAGTATGAAAAATACATGCACAGATAAAATCTCAGGCTGATGAACTCTATACACTTTTAGATATATTATTTTATATCTCCCAACTTTGTTACTTGTATTTTTTAGTAGTGGAATTACTCTGATTCTTTATTGAAATAAATAAGAAAAAAAAAAAAAAAGACTAAATGTAATTCTGGAAGATATGCTGCATTTGAGGGGAAGTAGAAATAAATAAAATAGATAGTGGTTCTTGGCCTGAGCAGGCACTGTTTGCTTTTTGCAGTTGATAGTTCCAGTGGTTGAAAATTCTTA
This sequence comes from Chaetura pelagica, assembly GCF_000747805.2. Classification (NCBI taxonomy): domain Eukaryota; kingdom Metazoa; phylum Chordata; class Aves; order Apodiformes; family Apodidae; genus Chaetura; species Chaetura pelagica. The sequence continues at coordinate 4,504,003 of NW_009970716.1, forward strand.
CTTGGTGCTGATATTCTTTAGACTCTTTCTTAACATATAAGTGGTCAAGACTGCTAATGAGGTGCCCAAGCTGGTGCTGATGTGTCTCTGTTCTGTCACACAAAGCAAATTTATTAGGACACAGAAGCTGTTCTCACTCTTTTCCCTATGAACCCCAAAGCACTTAACAGAGCAGCTAGAGCACTTTGAACATATTTGCGTTATGGGAGCATTAAACGTTAAGAAAGATAGAAAAGAAAACATGTTTTGAATGAGTTTGAAAACAAAAGCTTCATTCACTTAAAGCAATCAGCACATGAACGGCAGTGAAGACTTTGAAGCACTGTCTGCTTGCACTGACCCTTCTCGATGTCCTGGTTTGAGCCAGAATGAAGCCAATTTTCCTGCGCACTCTGTTTGCTGGGCTGCAGGAGTGTTCTGAACAAAGCAGCTCGGCCCAGTGCTAAGCTCTCACCTTTCCAGTCTCTCAGTCTTTAGCAAGACCAGTGGCTGCCTCATCACACCTTTCATCCTGTTCATGCATAAGGAAAGGGCGGTGGGGAAGATTATGTGACCTGAGCTACATCTGGTACCTTATAATATGTGAAAATAGTGGGCCTTAATCTCCACTGTTGTAAAAAAATGGTAATTTAATTGAAATTATTATTATTATATCTTTGTAAAATTGGTACACATTGTGATTGGCAGACTGCTTGCACTAGCTTTCCAATGAAGAGGAAAATAAAGAAGATTGATCGTTAGTCTGCAGGGATAATAAATTTTGGAAATAATTAAGGAAAGTAAAGGATTTATGTAGATATAAGACTTTTTCCAATCTTACTTGCCCCATAGAAGTCTTCAATATTCTTTGTCTTTTAATCCAGGTATTCAATCTGTACAAAATAATCCAACTATGTTATTGAACATTGACAAATTATCATTGTTTTCTATCTTGTATTCTGTTTGTTATATGCTTATTTGTATCTCTGATTTATTTAAATGCTATAAATACCCTCAAAAACCCCAACCTAACAGCAGAAACTCTGTTCTATGTTGAAAAAGTTAAGGTTATGTGTACAAATGCATGAAGTTAGTTTGCTAATGTTACTTCTGCAAAAGATGTAACTACATCCATTTTAGTAAAATGTCTGAAGAAACACAGACTTATAAGGTATTTGCTGTGTGTTTTTTTGTAGTGATAACTCAGGAGACTAAACAATTATGTCTGGGAGCTAGGCTATGGCACATAGCTAGGCTATGGCACTGGCCAAACTCTCTCTGTGTTTTCTAAAACTAGGATTTTACAAAATAGCATTGAGGAACTTAATTGATATGACCTGGATGACACTTGAAATGTCAAATAACTTTACAAGGTGTGCCTTCTGTTTTGAGTTTAATAATTTGTTTGGGGCCGATTTAAGCATCAATTAAAAATGACAGGAGATAACAAACTTATGCCATCTGTCATAGAGAAAAATCAGCTTGTAGTACAGAGTATTTAAACTTGGACTTCACGAGATAGTATAATTCAGTAAATTTCAATATAGCTAATATTTATATAATAAAATTTCTCAATATGTCTAATGGGGAAAAAAATCAGGGATGTTGATACATTTAGTAAAGCATATTTATCTTTGGCTTTGAAGGATGTAGGACCTGCAACTGCTGGAAAAAAAACCAGGGATCTTATATGGCATTTATCAGTCAATAAATCCTTCTATAAGGATGCATGAGGATCTAGATCACTGCTATTTCAAGCAGAGAAAATGAAATAAAAATAAAAATTACTAATTATTCATTTTAACAGGGGAAATGAGAGCTTGTCTGAAAACAGGTCTCATATAGATGGCTTGAATAGTGAGGAGGGGTTAGAAATACACTACTTCAGGCATATATGGTCCTGTGTTGTTATTCTAAACCTACCATCTCAGCCTGAAATCTAAATAATATTAATAATAAAAAAAGTGAGATCTTTGACAGCATGATGAGTGCCAGTATACATGAAGTTGCTGAAATACTTCTGTACTAGCACAAGACCAATAATAACACAATTTTTCTGTTGTGTATGAAGATACATTCTTACCCATCTACAGGTGGTAGTCACAGGCAGTTGCAATAGAATGCTGTTTATGTCTCAGATGAAAACTCTCTGGGAAAAAATTCACCTTAGGAAATCAAAGCTTTACAGCAACTTGTTGGGTTTTTTTTCTGGTGGTTGAGAGTGTGTTTTGTTTGTATTTCCATACTCAGGCCCCCCATTGAGCTTTGTGTTAAATTAAACTTTAATAGTACATCCTTCTTTAAATATAAATTAAAGCAGAATTTTCCCAAGACTTAAAATTGACTATTTCTATATTGGTATATATATATATATATTTTAGTTTAACTTCATAAGCTGTTTTTACTTCTTTTTTTGGGAAATTTCACTTAATGTTTTCATGTTGTGCTTTGTTTTGTTCAAGTTCCCTTCAGAGAAGAAGAAATGTGGATCTTGTAAATATTTCTTGCACTGGGAGGCAAATTTCGCAAAACAGTGAGTTAAGCACACTGATACTTACATCTTGACTATTAAGGAAGAAAAAATCTCAGACCAGAAGTTGTCTAAAATGAGTATTGACTTGCTTATTTTAAGGAATAATGGCCATCTAGAAGGTCTGGAAAAAGTGATGTATGTAATAGAGCATTTAACCACTTCTGGTTTTACTCAGTTTTTGTTTATGAACTAATGAAATAAAAATTAGAAGATCTAGTCTTTAAACCTCATATTTTAATTTACTTCTTTGACTGCAGTACTTTCAGTTTCTAAGGTTAGTTCCATATTTTTAAAGCAGAGATAGTTTTTCCTTGAACGGTACAAGGAGAGTGTTCCTCCTGAATAATGCTGCTGAATCTGTTAGTTAGAGTGCATAGCTCCAGGAAATAACAGGAAATAAATTGTATGAGTCTACTGAAGGAGTTTAGAAGTCTTGAGCAGTCAGTTGTAAACAAAAGTTCTTTCATACTCTAGAGGCATGTCTTGTTTGAAGTTATGTGTATTAATTTTAAGCAAGTACTTGGTGACAAAATGAAGATTGTACACTAATGAGCTTTTGGGGGGGAGCTGGGGTTTATTTTTTGTGTTTAGTTTTGGTTTTGCTTTGTTTTTTTTCTTAAGTCAGAATAAAGGACACTTTGGAGCTATTGCTCGTGAGAGTATGCAACAAAAGTGGTTTGTTTTTTTAGTGATGCAGAGTAGGAAAAAAAGAAAATACCTGTATACAAGTTAAAGCCAAATGATAGTAACAGTAAGTATCTCAATAGGTGGTGTCATAGGGGAAAAAACATATCTGGAGTCTAGTTAGAAATGGGAAATTATATTTTCTTTTCTTTTTTTTTTTTTTTTCTGAGAAGGACAGAGAAATCACAAGCAGAAAAATCAGTATCCCTTGTTGATTTTATTAGTACTTTAGTAGAGCATTGCACTGTATGACTGTTAATTTTTTTGCTTTAAGAACCTTTAAGAGAAGAAAAGCCACCCGTCATCTCTCCGTATGGAGAAACCTTTATCTGTGACAACCCTGAAGATGCTAAAGTAAGTTGAAGTCTGGATATGATTTGTCTGTCTTCATGTTTTATATTTTACATTGCCGTTAATTCTTTTTTCCTCTGCTTTTTCAGTTCCCACTACCTTTTCTGGTTTTTAGGTACATGCAAAAGGTTCATAGTGTACGTATTTGTGCACAAGTGACTTCTCTTAATCTTGAGATACTCTTTGTACTGTTCAGTAGCTGTGGTGTGTGTTGACTGGGTTTTTTGTTTTTTGTTTGTTTCTAAACAACAGGACAGGTAACTGACTTAATGCTCAGATATAATGCTTTTTTACTGCTGCCGTATCAAATGCAAAGCAGTCAGTTACAGGCAATTGCAGACTACCTTGATAACTTCCTTTTACCCTCTTACATATAGTGGTATATTGTAATACTTTGTGTCTAAGTGAGGTTAAGTGGTGGGAAATCATTAGAATTGATTAGGTAAAAGTTAAAAGTGGCTTTTCTCTCCTCTGATAATGGCAGATCAAGACTGGGCATATCTACACAGTTTGGTGTATATTCTATGAAAGGAGGTTTCATGTTTAGATGATCTTATGCTCACCTTAAAATTCCTGTATATTGAAGTTGTTAGGACTTGATATTTTTCAAGTATCCCTGAACTTATTGTGTATTCAGAAGGTCACTTTTGCTGCAGGATTCTCTGAAATGAACGATTTTTGGGAGGTCAGTAATTGATGGTTTGAATGCCATAGATGGCATGTGGATAGACTTCCAAATCATGTGGAGATCTGGGAGGTGAATTTGCTTAGCAAGGCAACTGACAAATGCTCTGCATCCCAGCTCCTGCTTCTGTCTCAGCTTGTTGCAGACCAGAAATTGTTGTTTCTGTTATTGTTTATACTTGTCCTGGGGGATCTCAAGCCACTGAATTAGATAAAATAGTATACTATTCTTAGTTTTGGTCCAGGTCTTCACTCTAATCTTTCACTTATTAAACTATTGTAAACTGTTGACTAAAATGAAAGCTACTCAAATGGTGCATTTTTTTTTCCCCAATTTTATTTTTTTAAGATTTGGTCTGTGAAAATAAATTGTTCATGTTTCATCTTCTAATAGGATTTGTTTTAGAAGCATAAAAATTTTATCTCTCTTTTTGGTGTGTACATTCTTTTCTTTGGAAATATGTTGTGCTTTTTTTTGTTGACTTCTTAAGGAGGTACACATTCAAAATTAACTACTTTGTAATTAGTTCAATGGCATAAGCAGACTTTCTAGAAAAAGTTCTCTAGCTTTGTTGTTACTTCTTAGCATTATTCTGCATGTTTCATTAAAATGGCTATAAAAAAGCATACCCAGTGATCTTAACTTAGAAAGGCCCCAAATATAAAAATACCATGCTATTAAACTGGATTAACTACTTGAAATAAAATTGCTATTTCTGCTGGTTGCAGAATTGTAATTAATGCAGTATATAATTACATGCTCTCACTGATCTGAAGATTTAGTTTTTAATTATCACTTAGATATAAGTGAACAATTTTTTCAGTTACATTTGCCACATGTATGTTGGAAACTTCATAGTTAATTTTGGTTCCATTAGAGCTTAATTGCAGACAAAGAACATAAGTACAAAGGTCCTAAGATAAATTTCACTTTTAGGGGACTTTTTGGTAGATATCAAGTATCCTAGAAACAGTTTAGATAACACTGTAGACTATCTAAGATTGCCCAGACAAGGGCCACCAAGCTGGTGAAGAATCTAGAAAACAAGTCATATGAGGAGCAGCTGCAGGAATTAGAGATGTTTAGTTTGGAGAAGAGAAGGCTGAAGGGAGACCTCATTGCCCTCTACAGCTATCTGAAAGGAGGTTGTAGTGAGGTGAGGATTCGCTTCTTCTCCCAAGTAAAAAATGACAGGATCAGGGGAAATGCGCACAGGAGGTTTAGATTGGATATTAGGAATAATTTCTTTACTGACAGAGTGGTCAGGCACTGGAACAGCCTGCCTGGGGAGGTGGTGGAGTCACCATCCTTGGATATATTCAAGAAATGTGTAGATGAGGAACTTCAGGACATGCTCTAGTGTCTGAGATTGTAGGTTGTGTGTTGTGGGGCTTTTTGGAGTGAGGTTTTTATGGAGTTTGGAGGTTATTTCGTTGTTGGGGTTTTTTTTTTGTGTTGTTTTTTTGTTCTGTTTTGTTTTGTTTGTTTGACTTGGTGATCCCAGAGATCCTTTCCAATCATGACAATTCTGTGATTTTAGGCCTTGTAACTGCTACTTCATTTTAAAAGATAAGATAACCTCACTTGAAAGTATAGTTTATCTATATCCAAGAAAATGTAGCAAGTTTTTACACTGACTGAAGAATGTTTTAAGGGCTTATAAGTTGGCCATTACCCTTCTTCCCCTTTTCATTGTTGTAAAGAAGAAAAGACTTCTATAAGGCTTTTGTAAAGGGAGTGTCTGTGAACATAGGTGATGAGTCATTACAGGCTGGAGGTAAGTGAGCATGAGAGAACAGGGAATTAAGGTTGTAAAGAAAATACCCCTTTGACTTAGGTCACTAAGACAGCTAGAGGCACAAACTTCTAAAGGGCAACCTGAAGAAGGAACTTTTTAATACTGATTGAAGAGTGACCCATGAAAGCTGGCTGATATTTAAGGATCACCTTCTCCAGGCCCAAGAGTGTTGCATGCCAGCTAAGAGGAAGTCAAGTAGATACTCCAAGAGGCTGGCATGAATGAGTTAGCAGCTCCTAAAAAAGCTCAAACTTAAGAAGGAAGCATATAGGGGGTGGAAGCTAGGACAGGTATCTTGGGAGGATTACAGAGAGGTTGTCCAAGCAGCTAGGGGTCAGGTTAGGAAAGTAAAATCCCAGATGGAATTAAATCTCACTAGGGATGTTAAGAACAATAAGAAAAGCCTCTTTAGGTATGCTGGGGAGAAAAGGGCATCCAAGGAGAGTGTAGGCCCTCTCCTGAAGGAAACGAGTGAGGTAGCAACACAGGATATTGAGAAGGCTGAGGTCCTCAGTGACTTGTTTGCTTCAGTCTTCTCTTTAAAATAAGAACCCTTAATATGTTAAAAGGAGGAATTTATCTTTATGAACCTGTTGTAAAATTCTGTTGCCAAGAAGCAACGTGAGGTGAACTGTGTTGACATTACCTTTAATAGAAGACTAAGGCAGTATCTCTTAGGAAAGATGCATGTCCTGAATAGCATTGAAATAAGAAAGAGCTAAAGCCAAAAATGCATCTGAATTACTTCCTGATGAAAAGTAGAGGTTTTTTATACAGGGCTGCAAGTAGTCAGTTTCATCTGTCTGGGATCCAGAAGCCCAGTTTCTTCCTTAAAGGCTTTCTTTGCATAAGAATATCTTTTTCCTGTGGAAAGGAACCTGGGGGTCTTGGTGGACAAAAGGCTCCACATGAGTGAACAGTGAGCTGTAGTGGCACAGAAAGCCAACAGGATGCTGTGCTGCATAAACAAGGGCATCACCAGCAGAGATAAAGAAATCATTATCCCACTCTACTTGGCGCTTGTCAGACCACACCTGGAGTATTTCATTCAGTTTTGGTCCTCACTCTTCAATAAGGACGTAGACAGAATGGAGACGGTCCAAAGAAGGGCCACAAGGATGATCAGAGGACTGGAGGACCTGCCATATGAGGAGAGGGTGGAAAAACTGGGTTTGTTCACTTTTGAGGAAAGAAGGCTTAGGGGAGGCCTTATTACCATGTTCCTGTACTTAAAGGGTGGCTACCAAGAAGATAGAGACTCCCTATTGACAAGGAGTCACATGGAAAAGACAAGGGGTAATGGGATCAAGTTGATCCTGGGGAGATTCAGATTAGACACAAGAGGTAAATTTTTCACCATGAGGACAAACATTGGAATAGTGTCCCAAGGGAAGTGGTGGATTCCCCCCATTGAACAGATTTAAGTCTCAGCTTGACAGGGTGCTAACCCACCTCATATAAACTATAGTAGTACCTAGACAGGTTGGACCAGATGATCCTTGAGGTTCCTTCCAACCTGGCATTCTATGCTTCTAAGATTCTATATTCAGGCACATTTTCTGTGTACTTTATATACCTACCTCTTAAGAAGTACTTGTATTATGGAGTTGTCTACAGGATAAAATGCTGCTGCTAGCAGCAGCATAATAACAGGATAATACCTTGGAGATTGTAGGAGGTGAGACAGGAGTTTTGTCTCATCTTAAGTCTGAGCGTCTTGCAGGGTAATTCTGTAAGCAGCGTGTTGGAAATGCTTGGGATCTAATTTGCATGAAATATTATTTTTTTGAGCAAACAGAACTCCCTGTAAATTTTACAATCTACTAGCAATAGAAATGCTTTTGTGATTATTGCTTTGAATTTCTCAGTCTCCCAGAATTCATTTGCCCAAGTGCTTACGATTGTAGAGGGGATACAAGCAGGACATGAAACTGTTTCGACAGACAGGAAGAGGTACTTCCACAAAACTTCAGTGGGTAACATTTGTGATTTCATCTTGATAAGCAAACGAAGACAAAAAATGCTGACCATTTTTTCTCTGAAGAAAATTGCCGATTCTTGGGCAATCATATTAGCCTCTTGACTATTGCATGGAAGTGGGACACTGTCATTTCCCCTCCTTTTGTGAGAATCCAGTCAATCTAAGCAACTGATAAGCAGTGGACAGGTTACTTTTTAGTTTTCTGTTCAGATTGTTTGCAATTTTTTTGTTGGGTTTTGGTGTTTTGTTTGTTTGTGGCATTTTTTTGTTTGGTTGGGATTTTGTTTGGTTTTGGGTTTTTATTTGCTTTTTGCTTGTTTTTTTTATTTGGTTGTTTGGGGTTTTTTTGTAGTTTTTTGTTTTGGTTTGGTTTTTTTTGTTTTTTTTTCTAATCCTTGGTGCTACAACATAGTTATATGAGGGTGGTGGTGGTGGTTGTTTTTTTGATTGTTTTTTAAATAGTGGATCTGGCTGGCAGAGGAAGGCAGACCTGTTCACCTAGATTTATCCTAGCAGCAGCCTGTGGTTTCCACAGTTTTTGCTGTACTGTGCACATACCCAGTTTTGAGCTATGTGGGTTTTTTTACCTTCCCTTTTCATACTGCCAAGGTACAACCCTCAAGTACAGGATGAGGTACTGTTGCTCAGAAAAAAAAAAAAAAAGGCAACCATAGTGAAAGTTTATCCACTCTTTAGCTTCTTATCTTAAAGCTTAAACACCAGTGGCAAAATATAAATGGCATACAACATGTGGCTCTTGAGCTTAGAAAATTTCAAGGTCAAAACAAAATTCAGTTGTACTTCAAGAAGAATTATAGCACTGATATTTCTATGCACCTAATTTCTTTATCTAATTTGTTTGTATCAGGCATTTTGGGAGTGTGTTCAAATGTTTTACATGAGTAGTATTATTTAAAATTGAAATATTGAAAATAACGTATCTTAAAATACTTCAAAATCCATGATCTTTCAAATGCACATTTGAAAATGGTGAAGAGTAGCTTTGGTAGTTAGGCTGTTGTTTATGTAATTTAGATCTGCAGTAATTTCAGCAATTCTTTTCAGTACAAATGTTGGTTACAATATATTTCTCTTCTAGGAACTTTATGGAAATGAATTCCTGGCTTGTGAAAATAAATTGGATCTAGGAATGAATGAAGAGAATTCTTACAAGACTATATGGTATTAAATAATAGTTATAAATTCAAAACATAAAGAGGAAAGAGTTATTTGTTGATACCACAAGTAGATCTCTACCTCAAGTAGATTTCTACCTCTAAAGGCACAACCATGACATTTTATTTTTTTTCCTATTTGAACCTTTACCCCATTCTACAGAAAGTGACGTTTGGCTCTGTGGCCATCCTGAGACCATCTAACCGAGGTTTCAGAGCCTTTTGTGTATTTGGAAGATGTCCCTTTTCTCTTCAGTCAGAACAAGGAAGATAGTTTGATGAAAAGGAAGCTAATGTGCTCCTTAAGTCTCTAGTCTATACCTGGCTTCTATTGAGGTCAGAGAGGGAAGAGAGATGGTACTGCAAGTCCCCTCCAAAATATTAAAATGAATGAAGGTAGTTTTCTGAGAAAGGAGAATTAATTTTAAATTTCATTTCAGACTTAAAGGAACCAGCAAGTGCTACCTTGCTGCCAGTCCTGTTGTATGGAGAAAGTAGGATGGTCACAGTTATAAGACACATGGTGCTTACCATGTCTGTTGTTATTACAATGCTTGAATAGGTTATAAGTACATTCGTAATATGTCTTGCTAATATTTTTGTAATTAATAATTTTATTTTAATTAAATAATACTTTTATTGTATGTCATAGAAATACATGAAGAGTAAAATGCACCTTTTCTTTCTAGTTCTACTAATCAAGAGGAGAAGAAGGAATCTGCAAAACCTGAATCCTGGTCCCAAGAAAACAAATCATTAACACCAGAAGAATCTGAAAGTGAATCTGTGTATTCGATTGTGGAACGGTGTTCTTTGCCATTAAAGAAAAAGAAAAATAAAGCAAAACCACACTCTGCCTCTTGTAATAAGAGAAGAAGTGGACATTCAGATCATTTGGTCAGTGAACAAATGCATTTTCAGCAATTTGATGGAGATCAAGTCTTGATTGGAAACGAATTAATAACACCCTATGCTTGTTTTTATGGATCATCAGTAAAGAAGGTTAAAGCAGGATGGCTGGATAAATTATCCCCTCAAGGGTATGTTATTTGCAGTGATTACTATGTAATTGTGAAACGTTTGTTTGCATGAGATATGTTAAGTTTGTAGTTGGTCACTGCTTACAGTTTGTGATGGGAAAGGACAAGGGAACTGGTTTTGTTGCAAGAGCATAGGGCTTTTCGTACTTACTAGTTTTTAATTATGTTACCTATTCTAGAGTTTATTTAGGAGATGCACTCAGGAAAAGTGCAGCTTCTCTTTAGTTGACTCACTATAAATTGTAAAGTCATTCAGTTTACTCACATTGTAGGTGGTACTTAGGTTTACTTTTTTTTCCCTGCATCATCTTGAAGTTTATTGACATTTTAATGGAAAATAGATTTTTACATTGGCCTTTCCAAGTTATGAAAAATTATTATTTATTGTAGTAATGTAACACATGTTAATTAAGCCAGTGCTGCTATTTGATTAAAGTTTTGATAAACTATCACAGTCTACTAATTCTGAAGCTAAACACTCATCTAGCAGGAAAGGAAATAATTTTTGGGAAAGAGGTGTTAGAGTGGGGTCTTGTTCTTGCTTAATTAACTTGTTTAATAGATAGCAAGTTTGCTGATGACTCCAAACTGTGGTGAAGTTAACACGGTGGAGAGAAGGAATGCCATGCACAGGGACCTTGACAGGCTCGAGAAGTAGGCTCATGCAAAATGCATGAAGTTCAACAAGGCCAAGTGCATGGTTCTGCACCTGGGTTGAAGCAATCCCATGCATGAATACAGGTTGGGAATAGAAAGGTTTTAGGGCAGCCCTGCAGAGAAAGACTTTGGGGTGATGGCGGATGGGAAGGTCAACATGGGCTGCAGTGTGCACTTGCAGCCCAGAAGGGCAGTTGCTGCATCAAAAGAACTTCAAAAGAAGTTTGGCAAGCCGGTCAAGGGAAGTGATTCTCCCCCTCTACTCAGCTGTTGTGAGGAGAAGGAATACTGTGTCCAGTTCTGGAGCCCCCAACATAAGAATGACATAGAGCTGCTTGAACATGTCTAGAGGAGGGTGACAAAAATGATCAGGGGGCTGGAGAACCAGCCCAATGAAGACAGGCTGAGGAAGTTGGAGTTCTTCAGCCTGGAGAAGAGGAGGCTCCCAAGTGACCGTATAGCGGCCTTCCAATGCCTGAAGGGGACCTACAAGAAAGCTGGGGCAGGACTTTTTGTAGGGGAATGTATCGAGAGAACAAGGGGCAATGGTTTAAAACTTGAAGACCAGAGATTTAGATTAGATATTAAGAATAAATTCTTTATGATGAGGGTGATAAGGCACTGGAACAAGCTGCCCAGGGAGGTCATGGAAGCCTCATCCCTGAGAGCTGCTTGAACATGTCTAGAGGAGGGTGACAAAAATGATCAGGGGGCTGGAGAACCAGCCCAATGAAGACAGGCTGAGGAAGTTGGAGTTCTTCAGCCTGGAGAAGAGGAGGCTCCCAAGTGACCGTATAGCGGCCTTCCAATGCCTGAAGGGGACCTACAAGAAAGCTGGGGCAGGACTTTTTGTAGGGGAATGTATCGAGAGAACAAGGGGCAATGGTTTAAAACTTGAAGACCAGAGATTTAGATTAGATATTAAGAATAAATTCTTTATGATGAGGGTGATAAGGCACTGGAACAAGCTGCCCAGGGAGGTCATGGAAGCCTCATCCCTGGCATTATTCAAGGCCAGGTTGGATGAGGCTCTAAGCAACCTGATCTAGTGGGAGGTGTCCCTGCCTGCGCAGGGGGGTTGGAACTAGGTGATCTTTAAGGTCCCTTCCAACTCTAACCTTTCTATGATTCTATGATTTTAGAATTGAAACGTTTATAGATGATAGCTAATAGGCTATTCACATTTTTAGTGAGTGTAACAGACTACTTCAGCTTCATGTGAAAATGATTTTTAGGAGGTACTTAAAGAGCACGAGTTAATGGCAAACTAAAATAATCAAATGACCTTCTCATTTATCATGACCAGTTCATAACACAGATTGAAAATTTCAGGTTGTACTTGTTGAGTGATTTGCTGGGAGCAATGTTTATTCCTTGGCCACAGAAGAGGGTGTCCTCCTCATAAATATGGCAATGAGAAAATTGTTTTAGATTATCAGCTTTCTTCCTTTGGAAAGTATCTTACAGGGCTTGTAGCACTTGTGACACTCTGTGTTCAGAATATTCTTTTGCCTGTGGAAAAATAGTGAGTTCTAATACTTGTTAGTTTCAAGCAAAATTGCATAATTGAAACTTCTTTTTCATCTGTCAGTTGAGATGAGATATAGAGGACATGGGAAGGAAATAGGCAGAAAGGAAACTGAATTGATTAAGAACATGATGACAGTGATTTATGATAAAGTTCAGTAATGCTGCACTTCTACTTTCCAACTGTTTTTATCATATTTGAAATCAACTTTCTTTTGAAAATATATTATAGGGCTAAAGTTTATTTTAATTATAAAAACTTTCAGGCCAAAACACAGGAAGCTAACCATGATTTCATGTTTCTATAATTTTTTGCTTGAGACAGTCTTAAAAGTCAGTGTTAGTTTGTGTTTATGATTCTAAGTGTATTAATTTTTGATTCACAGCAAACATATGTTTCAGAAGCGCTGGGTTAAGTTTGATGGAGACAGCATTTCTTATTACAATAATGAAAAGGTAAGTGATATGTTCTGGTTATGTTCAGGACAAAATGCATTCTTACCATGAAGAAATTAAGAAATAATTACAGATTTTTATGAAACTTAAATTAATTTTAAATTGCAGACTATTAGTTTGGGACATTATTAAATATTTTAAGGTGAGCTTGAGATCTGCATGTTTGTTAATCCTTTTGTTTTCTAGAAGGGTTTATATTTCTGTCCTATCATCTGAACTTCATACTTTATTGAGAGACTGACACCACTGCATTCTGCAGAACAGAACAGGATCTTGAAAACACATTTAAGAGATCCAGTGTTATTTTGATGTTGGTTGCAAAATGTCATGTGAACCCAGCATGCTGGAGATTTTGAGAGAGAAATTATATTTGGCACCTTGTAAAAACCAAAAAGCCCATACACTTGCTTACTTGTTAATTGAAAAAGTCTTTTTCCTGATGGTCTTTGGGGATATAATCACATGTCATTGGACTAGGTTTTGTTTGAATGAGTCTGTTTCAAATTGGTGTAGTACTGTGTGGTCAGTGGCTGGTCTTTATTTCTGTACTTAAGGATGGAATCATGCTGAAACATTTGCAGCTCATGAGTTGCTTTATTGAAGTAGTTCTCTTCTGGTATTTGATACAAAAATGGATTTGTAAATCCTGGTTTTAAACCAATGTGTATTCCATCTGTGAAACTGAGATTTATGAAAGACTTGTTTGATATTTGATACCTTTTTTTCACAATTGAAACTTTCTTTTTGAGACCCATCTTTAAACAATCTCCTGTTGGAAGAAATTAAGCGCTTCTCAAACTCAAAAAACACAGAATATTGTATAACGTGTGTTTGGAGATGAGGTTATATGCGTGTGTGTTGTCTGAAGTGTTGGAAAGCATTTCCTGTTGAAGATGCGTATTAGGGAAAAAATACAATTTCAGATAAAAGTTCCTGAGCAGTATCCTGAGTGGTGGTAATCAGTAAGAGTCCTATAGATGCTTTATAATGTGCATGCTCTTAGACTGATTTTAGCACATTATGAGGAAAGTAGAACAGGAGTAGGAAAGACTTCTTGTTTCCTGAGAGGACCAGAGAAATTAAGAACAAGCTCAAAAAATTTTTTACATTGATCTTTGTGCCTATAGATTACAAACATGAAACAATCTGTTTTTACCTGCTTACTTTGCTTCACTCATGGTATAAGGCATGATTTTGTAGATGAAGGGAATATTATAAAATTTGGATTGCAGTGACAAAAAAATGTTACCCCTCTGTGTTATTCATGCCAGAGCTTCAGAGAAGCAGAAAACCTGGGTTAGTTTTAAGAAAGACTTGAAAAATACAGTGTTGGGATTTGCTTAATCTATTTGTAGCCTAATT
>NW_009970716.1:4518636-4603960 GCF_000747805.2 Chaetura pelagica
GGAAAGAAATGCTAATGCAGAATATTATATCTTCACTGGGCGTTTTTTTGTTGTTGTTTGTTTGTTGTTTTTTTTTAAGGCCATTGAAAAAGTTTATGATAGGTGAGTTATTCTAGAACAGTACTTGTTATACATTCATCTGTCATAGGAGATTGCAGAAGTCTTCCCTTCTGCTCAAGGGAATATTCAGTGTGTCACAATATGCATAGAAGGCTACCAACTCTGCATCCTCCATTAAATTACCTTTGTGATAGGTTAGAATATAAGGAGCTTGCAAAATGCTTGGTCTGAAGTTTCTCGGAGATTTTCTACTCTTACTCCTAGGGCTGCAAGAGGTGCTGGTTGGGCTGTGTGTGTTTGTACAGTTTGACCCAATCTGGGTGTCTTAACTTGTTACCTTGTTGAGTCATATATTCTAGGAACTTTGTATGTCTGAGAACTGTGAGGCCTGAAGCAAATTCTGGGAACTGAGGATTTGATGAAACTCTTAGACTAGCTTGCAGAAAGAAGGAAAACATAGTTTGCTATCAATAGTTTTCAGTACACAGTGGGATTGTGTTGAGTGAGCAGTTTCGTCACTGGGGAACATGAGGTTTGGGTGCAGTGGCCTCTGCTGAATCACTACTCCTACACTCAGAGTATTCATAATGCATGCTAGATGGATATTAGCATGTGTTTTCCTGCCGTTACTTGTGTGTTGTTACCTAGACATCATAAGCAACTATTTGCAGACCCATCAAGAGTTGCATGCAGCTAAGGAGCTGGTTCTGGTAAAAGACAGGGATAGTTACACATTTTGTTGCAAGGTAGCAGGTCCCTCCTCCTAGCTACATGGTTAGCTATATATATACATTTCAATGGGGAAGCTGTTGTTTTAACTTTAGGTCTTAATGTCCAGATATCTCATGTAATTTTTTTTGTCCAAGGATGCTCCTACACAGACAAGCATGTTATTATAAAGGAACTGCTATATTTTTGATTTCATGTATCAATTAAAAGTAGTTCTGAAAAGGAAACCAATCCATAATCCAATATTTTTCTCATTATTACAGGCAGAGAAGGGTAGACTGCTGATTTTACCCAGAAACACTATCAATATTAAATAGCTCTATTTGTCACTCAAATTAGGAACTTGAGAATAGCAAGGTTTTCGAGAAGGGGAAGTGGGTTGCATGGCTAATGTAGACTGAAACAATTGGAGGATGGGGAGGGAAGACACAGAGGGTAGTATTCCTGAAAATGTGGTTTTAGGCCATCTAAAGTCTTCTCTGAATGATTTAAGCCTTAATTTTCTAAATAGTTATTTAATCTTTATCTAGTTGTGCGTCAACTTCTAATCAATACCTGTATCTTCTCTACTTTATGTCTACATATATGAAAAAAATACTTAGTTGTTTTGCAAACAGCATCTGACCTAGGAATGTTTTTTGTTTGAATCTGCGATGCTGCTCATTTTTTATAAATTTATGGTCCAGAGCAACATCCTGTGTGGTTTTGTCTTAACAGAATGTGGTTAACTGAAGTGAGAGCAAACTAAAGAAGAAAAGGAAGAATTTGAGAAATCTTTTCAGCTACCCAGTACACACAGTTTTGCTTCAAATTTCTTCCTACTTTTGGCAGGAGGACTCTGGTCCTCTAATATGAGCTTTATAATAAAGGAAAAACTTCCTGGTTATATTGAAAATTTTTATTTAAAAAGCTCTTAGGGTCCCTGATAAATATATAAATGGTTTAGGAAAAATCTGGCCTTTTCTATGAAGAACTTCAATATTTTGTTATGTTGCATTGCATTGCATGTGAGCAAAATGAAGAACAAAACTCAATGCAAAACAAATTAATCATTGTCATTCTTGAAATAGATCTTATTTAATCTGTTATGGAAGGAAAGCCAAAGAAAGAAATGCAGAAAGGTACTTTCCAGGATCTTTTAGCCCAGCTCTGAACCAGAACTGTCCAGGAGGGCTCCATTGGGCTGTATTTCAAAACAAAAGTTTTAATCAAAGCAGTTGATATATTAAAAAAACAAAAAATCCCACAGTTTTTCTTTCCCAACTAGAAAATTGGTTTTTGTCAGGGAATTTTTTTAGGACCCCAAAGACTTTTGTGCACTGCACAGTAACAGAAGAAATATCTGTGGGGTTCTTGGCTGTGTTTATTTGTTTTTATTTTCTGTATTTTTAAATAATTTGTCTAATTTTAGTCTGAGGTGTGTCAAAGAGAGAAACTGTATTTTGATTAACAAGAACATTTTAACAGTAGGCATTATTTCTTACAAGTGAAAGAGAAGTTGCTGCAGAAAAAAAGATGGAGAAATTATGATTTAAACTTTGAAAAAATGTGTGCCTTGGAGAAGAAAGCTTTAAAAAAGGGTGATTTCATAAATAGCAACAGCAAAACAATGTCCAGCTTAAAAGGAAAGGTTTTTTTTTAAGCTATGACTTCTAGCAGTCTGAATTATTCACTTACAGTACCAAATGCAGCCAGTAGATGCCTGCAAACACCATAATATAATTATATCTGAACACTTGCAGAAATCACATATGTAATAATTTTGCTTTGCCATTGTGAAGGATCAGTAATTCACATGTCCAACCTTATTACCAAATATGTTACAATCTCTCTTCTAACAAATTCCGGCCATAATGTGAACAGATGTGCAAAGCCAAGATCATTCTGAGTGACAGAGTAGTTCTTATGTCTAAAGATAGTAACATGTTCCTTCAACTGTCGTTCGATATTTGTTATTTAGTTGTGAAACTGCATTCACTGATGCGTACTGGTACCATGAAGTGAAACAACACAAGAAGGTGAATTTGGTGAAAAACAGTAATATATTAGACTCAGGAAACAAGCAATACAAAAAAAAAATGACCTATCTATCCTTCATGCTTAGCATTCATAGTAGTTCCTTTATTCTTGTATAAAGTCTATTATAATAAATTTAGACCTTAGGAAGAAAGTTGTTACAATGCAAATTAGTCATGGGGAGCTGACTTTTGGTCTGTTAACTGCATCTGGATCATGCAGTATATCCAAATTGTCTTAGTCAGAAAACCGGCACAGTGGGGACAGGAGCAGTAGTGTTAACTCTGAAATCCAGGAATTGTGCCAAAGTATTTCTGAAGCATGTCTGCTTGAGCTCTTCTGCCTTTCCTGCCCCCGCACCCTCCATATAGAATCATAGAATCCTAGGGGTTGGAAGGGACCTCGAAAGATCATCTAGTCCAACCCCCCCCTGCCAGAGCAGGGTCACCTAGAGTACATCACACAGGAACGCATCCAGGTGGGTTTTGAATGTCTCCAGTGAAGGAGACTCCACAACCTCCCTGGGCAGCCTGTTCCAGTGCTCTGTCACTCTCACAGTAAATTTTTTTTTCGGATATTCACCTTGAACCTCCTATGCTCCAATTTGCACCCATTCCCCCTGGTCCTATCACTGGTCATCACTGAGAAAAGCCTAACTCCATCTCCCTGATACTCCCCTCTTACATATTTGTAAACATTGATGAGGTCACCCCTCAGTCTCCTTTTCTCCAAGCTAAAGAGACCCAGCTCCCTCAGCCTTTCCTCATAAGGGAGATGTTCCACATACATAGGTTAATTAGGTTAAAAGACAAGGCACCTGGAGAAAGTACTTGTAGCAATTCCTTCTTCCTGCCTTCTGTATTCAGTTCAGTTATCCCAATTCCTACTTGGAAATCAGTAATGTTTGGGGGAAATTTGCTCTTACGCCAAAAGATTTTATTGGTGCCTCATTTTCCTCCTTCATATGTCAGAAAAGTACATACCTGATCCAAACTAGAGGATTTGTGTTAGCAATGAAGGGGTAATGAATTTTTCCAGAGTGATGACCCCTTTTGTGTTGAAAATTAAGGAAAAAGATATATGACTTTACTTTTCTTATTGGCTAGTCCCTGAAGGAGTGGGGAAGGATTAGAAAAATTCTTTGAAACTTCACATCGAGATGGCAGAATTTGTTCCATCGGCTGATTCTATTCTACAAGTACAATAATTATATACTTTTTAATTATGCTTCTGTGAGATAGTCAATGTAATTTAGTTTCTAAATTTAAGAGGGTGTGATCTTTGCAATATTAGTGTTATGAGACAATTTTATGAAGTAGTATCTCAGATTTATGCTTTCTCTCACCATGGGATTTTACGCTCTTTTAGAAGGCAATAGATGTGCATAGTCTCTGAAGAGTGAAGCTGGTGATGTGTAGTTAGTGAAGGGGTTTACTTATTGATGCAGGTTTATTAATAGCGTGGTGAACTTCTAGGAGCAAAGCCTATGTATGTGAACTTCCTAAACATCATGGCAATTATTACCTGAGAGGCATTTAACTTTCTGTGAGAGTTATTAACCATTTCTGTTGCATTTTTTTTATAGGAAGTGTTCTCAAAGGGAATAATACTGCTCTCTGCTATAGCAACTGTAAGAGTTCATGGAGAGAATAAATTTGAAGTTGTCACTTCCCATAGGACTTTTGTCTTCCGTGTGGATAAAGAAGGTAAGTAGAACATGTGTACTTCTAGTGATGGCCAAAAAGCCATGTAATCACTGCTGTTAAATTATTTTTGTGAAACATAATTTGATATATTAGCAGAAGGATTTCTGGCATCCTGCTGTTTTGGGCTTATGAAGTGAAACTGGAGATAAGTGTGAGCTTTCTAAGAACAACAGAAATTTTGAGGGAATGGCTTTAAAGATACCAAAATGAGAATGCTACCTTCCAACTCTTCTGTCTCCTCCCCCATTTGTCCCAAAGATGGATTTTCCTGGGCATTGCTCAGCTCTCACTAGCAGCTCTTACAGCCTGTGTGCTCTTAGCCGTCTTCTCCAAGTCACCACTCAATATAAAATTGACAAAGAGCAGCAATTAAGTTGATGACTTGAATGTGATTCTGTGATCAAAGGAGATCTGGGTTTTTTTTATTTGTCTTTGTTTACTGCCTTATACAGTATTTTCAGCCATGTATTGACAGAGAATACAAATCTAAATTGTAGTAAGGAAGTTAGTATGCCTTCTAATTTAGTGCTTTATCAATCTACGGCTGTAACGTGGAATCAATAGCAGTGCATGTGTGACTTATTTATGGAAACAATCAGAGAAAATGGAATGCATAGAAAAAAAGATATGCAATATGTATTTACAGCAGTACATGCCAGAGCCATTATAGCTAAGGGTCTCTCAGCATTTCCATTATCAAATCCCATTTTTATAGGTTATAGCTTGGTTGTAAACATTTGCTGCAGGCTGTAACAGGAGTGCAGCCTCAGTGAACAAATCCTTCTTATCAGGTTTGGCTCAAATAATTTCAGGCGTTTTTATACTCTTAGCTGAGTTTAAAAAGTATGTCTATTTTTATTATTTTTGTCTTTCTCTTAAAAATTTATTTTTTACTTTGTTTATAAATTGGAATATAACTGTCTTAGTGCAGTACATTTTATAAGGCCATAATTTGCTTTATGGACCGTTACCTTTGAATACTCTAAAAACGTTTGCAACTTAACACTGACTTATAAAATATATTCAGAGCAAGTGCTTGATATACATGAAATCGCATCTTCATCTTTGGACATAGTGGCCTGTCTGTAAAACTGTTCACTTGTGGTTAGAATTGTCTGTTGTAAAAGTAACTTGGTCCTTACTGTATCTAGAGCTGCATAACATTTTCATAGTAAATTACATATGTAACTCTGCTTGCTTTCCATTATGTGCAAACTGTTACTTAATTCTATTTCTTCTGTGGATTTGTGGTGGGGAATTGTTCTGGGACTATTTGAAGAGTACTTAACTTCTTTTGTTCAAATCAAAAGATTTTAGAAATGGAGACTTTAATACATGCTTCATGCTGTGGACCTTGTTTATTAACATTCCTTTCTTTATGCTGGAGTGTCAAAACAAAGAATGTCATCACTGTTTTCATTGCCCTGTGTTCCTTGTTATTCTGCAATCAGTGGTTACAGTGCTCATTTTTTCTACTTTCAGTGCTCTGATTGATTATTTTTTGGTATATAAGAATTATTTTCAGATGAATTTAAATATCTAGAAGGAAAAACTATGTGCTTGGAAAGTTCAGGGTCATTTTAGGACAAAAAACTTAGTAGTTAGGTGACAGCAATGAAATAGAGCCTATTCTGCTCAGTTGTAGTGAGATTTTGTTTAATAAATACTATTAAAAAACCCAAAACTTTTAGACTAATTTGATTCCCTCAACTGTGCTGTGTTATTCCAGTGATCTTTTCGAAGTACTTGAAAAGAGCATGTATTAAAACACAACTTCTAAGATGGGCACTTTGATCACCTTCCCTGTGCTAGTGGCCGCTCTTACTCTTCAAACTTTTTGCTGATGCTTAGATTTATTTATTCCTCTTGTTGTACACATGACATTTGTCGAGTAAGCATGTTATTGTTTCAGCAATGGTCTTTGCAGTGTTTGGTACTGGTTGTGTCAACTTTATATACCATGGATAGAACTTTCCTTCCTTCCCTGCCCCCACCAAGCACCCAATATGTTTTACGACCTGAGTCCTTCAGAGCAAATGATGTTCCAGTCACATGGGGCAAGTCTAATTCACTCAGAGTATTCAGTGTTAAAGTATATTGATCTTAGTTTCATTCGCTATACTCAGATATTTCGCCAGACTAAGTGGAACTTTATTACTTCACCTGCTTGTGTTCATGTATTTCTAAGTTGTTAAATTAATAATATATGCAAAGATATTCAAACATGCTTTTCTTGATTATTCAGTGCCCCTGACAGTATCAAGCTTAACCACTAGACCTTAATGGAATAGACTATCAGTTGCCAAATGTTTTTGATGAAGAGCACGGCCAACTGTAGAATAGCACTACTGATGGCTTGCCCCTTCAGTGACAGATGATACTTAGGCTCCCTGATTTTTGCTTATGTAACTTCTGTAATTCTTTCCCATTGATTTGGTTTCCAGGAGGCGAACATGCCACTTGCCTACCATCTCAGTCTTCAGGCTGTCTGGAATTAAGCATCTTAGAAGTAATACTTATGATTTTATGATTCTTCATCATCAGTTTGTGTAACTTTCCATTTGCGTGTTGATTCCTGGGAATCAATTGGACAGCTGTCTTTGCCAACATCTCCACTGCTACAGACTCTCATGTTATTTTTATTTACACCTCCTCTTCAAGGTGGATGATCTCTCTAATGTAGTGTAGCTGTACTGTGCACTAGCATAGCATAATAGGAACAGGAGAAACAATGCGTAGAGCAAAATAGAGTTGCTGCTTAACCGTATATCTTTGATTTTATTTTTTTCTTGCTTAGAAGAAAGGAATGAATGGGTTAATACAATGCTCTATGCCTTGAAATCACAGTCTGAGAATAACTCTCAGTCTCGAACTTCTGTTGCCCCCGAGAAAAGTGGATATCTTGAGCTGAAAGGATACAAAGCCAAAATCTTTATTCTACTTCAGGGGAATACTGTGTGGATCTGCAAAAATGAGCAGGTAAATTTTTCATATGCTTTTTGTGAATGAATGCTTATGAAGATGATTTAAGTATCGAGTTGGAAATTGATGGCTCTTTGTGAATAGGTGCATTTCAGTATAAATGCATATATTTTTATATGGTACTTTATTGCTGCAATTCTCAGAAGGCTTCAAAAAGCAGACAAAGTATCATTATGTCTATTGTACAATGGAAAAAATTAATATATAATGAGGTGAAGTGAAAAGCCCTGAATGTCACAACAGGTTTGTAGCAGAGCTGGGATTAATTCATTCTTAAAATGTGTGCCATACACACTCTACTAAATCAGAAGGCTTATTTTGTGCACTGCTTTCCCTGTCCTATAATACAGTGCTCTGGAAAATGTGCTATACAGAAGTAGTTTGTGATACTACATGATCAAAATTGTTGTTCTTTATATTTTTGAGACCCTAGATTGGTCAGTTTCTGTCATGCACTGTAATGTTTTAAATAAATCCAGTATTAAAAAAACCCATGAAGTAGGCCTATCATTTCGGCTCCCAAAATACAGGGCTTCAAGTTTTGTTTTGGGCATGAATATATTACAATATAATCCAGTTAACTGTGGAGCTCTTTAAAATGCTGCATTTAGGGATAAATTTAGGAATGACTGTGTGAACCAGTGGATGAAAAATCTGTTGTAGGACATTAAGTGGAAGGTACTGTTTCTGTGTGAGTAAATTGATGAGAAGTAGGTGGAACCTGGGAGGGTGTTTGGGGGAAGTATTGTTACATACTTTTCTTCTCATTTTCTCTCAAATTTGTGTACAGGAAAACTCCTGTTTCAAATGTGGATGATCTCCCAGTAAGCCTTGTTATTTTGGAGTTGAACTCACTTCCTCTCCTGTTTTTCTCTTGAATGTGAAATTACTTAGAAGGGTTTGAGGGACCACATCACATACTGTTCAATATTAGATTTTACTGTTCAATATTAGATTTTACTGTTCTTTCCCAGGGAATGGAAGGAAATTTGAGACTGAGAAAAGCACTTTTTTTTTTTTTTCTTCCTCCCCACCCCCCTCTCCCTACTGTGTTTAAAGGAAGTTTTACTTGTCAGGTACATTCTTTGAAGTCAGTCAACAATCAAGTACTCAAAAACATGATGCATTTTATGGAGTTATACTGTTCTGTAGCTCTAACAAAATTCCACAAATAACTTAGACATAGTATTTTACCAAAAGTGTATTGGCTACATGTAATATGAATTTAAGCCTGCATCATGTGTTTTGCTGAATGTGCAGCATGGAGAGGAAGTGGTCTTCATGCTTGAGGACAGTGCTCTCTAGCTATAATGAAATCCGCAGTCTTGATTATTGTAATGAATAGGTGACCTGGCAGTTAGTTTGTTTATTTAAGTACTGTTTAGAGCTAGCTGTCTTTAAAGAGGGATAAAACCAAAATGCAAAATCCCCCCTCCCCCTGAGAAAAGCACTTTTTTTTTTTTTTCTTCCTCCCCACCCCCCTCTCCCTACTGTGTTTCAAGGAAGTTTTACTTGTCAGGTACATTCTTTGAAGTCAGTCAACAATCAAGTACTCAAAAACATGATGCATTTTATGGAGTTATACTGTTCTGTAGCTCTAACAAAATTCCACAAATAACTTAGACATAGTATTTTACCAAAAGTGTATTGGCTACATGTAATATGAATTTAAGCCTGCATCATGTGTTTTGCTGAATGTGCAGCATGGAGAGGAAGTGGTCTTCATGCTTGAGGACAGTGCTCTCTAGCTATAATGAAATCCGCAGTCTTGATTATTGTAATGAATAGGTGACCTGGCAGTTAGTTTGTTTATTTAAGTACTGTTTAGAGCTAGCTGTCTTTAAAGAGGGATAAAACCAAAATGCAAAATCCCCCCTCCCCCACCCAGAAACGCTATATTTCACTGAGGTGCTCTTATATCATTCCAATAGAAAGAATGAAATCGACCAACTTTCAGTACACACTCTGCCTGTGGGATGACCTTCAGTGTGCTGCAATATTCAATGTTACTGTTCATCATGGTGTTTCCAGGTATTTCATCGGTAAGAATCCCTGGAATGCATTCTCATCAGTGAAAGTCTTCTCTTTGTGGATGCTCATTCTAATGAACCACTTTTACTGTCAGATTAATGCAATATTGAATCTTATACCCCTGGATACTTTTGAGTGCTCCCTTATGAATGTTCTGAACTTCTGGATTAATGGACAAATGTGGTACTTCAAGGAGGTATACACACTTGTGGAGGCATTTCTCTTCCAGAGCTGTAGGTCATTTGAAACCAGCTGTATCCCTCTTGAGATACCCTGTATCAGGCATCCATTTTTTGCTTTCTTCCTTCTTTCTTACTTTACCTGCATATAACCATTAGGAGCATCTTTCTTGCCTCAAGTAGTCCTTTGATCTTTCTCTTCTTATGGGGCACTCCCAGCTCTGCCCACTATAATGAGTCAGTTTTTCTGACTGTGTGTGTTGATACTGTTACAGAACCATTCACTGATGAAGGGTTCTTTATTCCTCTGCTACATGGCTATCTAAGATAAGACTGTTCCCCACCCCCTGTCTATCAATGTCCCTTCTTACAGATTTTTTTTAAAATTACTATTTTGTGTGTATGTGTGTGTGTTAGTTCTATTGTTTGTGCAGCTGTATGGTAAACTGTATCAGCTCTGCCCTTTCAACATCATTGATTTCAGATTTGCTTTAGCTGATCACGAAAGCACACTCTTATACAGCCTTTCTACTAGATGTTTATTCCATTCTACTACTTAAATGATCTGCAGAGATCAGTAACTGCAGTGCAGCAGAAAGCAAACCAAAACAGAATGAAAACCTGAAACAGAATGAAGGTTAGACATTCTGCCAGTCTGTCAGCCCCTTCCACATGTATGAATATTACGAACAATGGTGCAAAACCAACTTCTTCCCAAAAGCTTGCTTACTTTTACTTAAAACAAAAATATTCCTAATGGTCCTAAGAGGTTTCTTTTCAATTCCTCCATTTGAACAGTGTCTCTTTCTTTATGCAATTTCTAGCTATTTGAAAGCAAATAGCTTCTGTCCTTAAGTTTTCACAGCCTGTAGTTCTTCTCTCAGTACCTCTTGTGTTTTATTTTCAGGTTGAAAAGTTATTTTTACTGCAGCAGTGAAGAAAAACCCAGTAATACAGCATTAATCCATTAGATGGCTCTGTTGTTCTAAAAATCTTTCCTCGTCTCAGATTTGTGTTTTAGTCAGTAATTACCAGGCAAATATGTCCAGGGATGTCCTCAAATCCTGTTCATATTGGAATTCACATCCATACTGGAATGACTCCCAGAGAGACTTGGAGAGCTTTATTATAACTGCAGTGCTAAAAGACACCTATTTAGACTTCTTACAATGTTGAGATGAGATTTGTCCAAGCTGATTCATTGATTTCTATTAAACTTGATAGAAGAGAGTCCACTGTTACTTTAAAAGATTTTTCTTCATTGTTGAAAGTGGAGAAGTTCCTAAGCCAAATGCCAAATCCTAACATAACCACCATGAACTCTGTGAAGTTCAGATTGAGATCAGAACATCGTGTCTCAGGCCCATTTCTAGTTAAAAAGTGATTGGTTTAGCTTGAGCTTCTGGCAGTGATGTAGTGCTAGAATGAAACCATCAATTTCTTTGACTCTCCAAGTAGTGTGAATTTCTTAAACTTCCTCTCTGGAGCAAAAGTGAAAAATAGATCGTACAGAATCAATTTATTCAACCTGCACTTGCTGAAATTCCCATTTCTGTTGGAAAATCATGTGTGCTTAAATATAAACATGTCATCTGATCCTTCATGACAGCTCAAACATTGGCTTGAAATGTCAATCTGATGTGGTGGTGTCAGTGGTAACCTCCCCTCTGTGACCATCAGAAGGGCTCTGAAAGATGCTTGCCTGATCTGCTAGAATATACCCACTTTGTTAGGGTATATTTTAAGATTCACTAGTATTTAAACTCAGGGAGAGCCTAGGTTTCACAGTGTTTGCACTAGAATTTGACTTTGATAAAGAGAATTCAGGATCCTCTTTGTTACTACTTAGCGCGTTCTGAAATAGATGTATTTACCTGGGATATTTGAGAAAACTTCACCAAATATGAGGACTAGGAAATAGTATATGTGGCTGAGTGCCATAATAATTTGTGATTTATTTTTTTCCTCTGTGCATGATGCCAAGTTAAAGCTTGAATAGTGATGAGTATTTTCTCTGTTAGGTACAAGCAGTAGTACCAATTTTTTATAAAAAGCCTTTTGTTTCATTTTGGCTCGGTGCTCTTACTGATTTTTGAGGGTTTTTTTTTGTTTAGTTGAAAATAGAAATTATTTGGTCTGTGGCAGATGGAAATGTTTATTCATGTCGAATGAACCAGTAAGAGCGTGCCTAGTCATTTTTGTTTCCTCTCTACTGCTAATGGTGCATTTAAAGAAAACTGGATAACATCAGAAGATGTGTTACAGGAAATGTTATTAAACAGGTTGAAGATGGGAAATAGTACTGTAGAGAAGTGATAAAGGTATAGATGGGAGGACGAGAGGGGAAGTGATGTGAATGCCAACAGAGGGAAGTGGAAGGAACATGTGCATGTGTCTCTGTGCGTAAGAACAGTGATCTGTCCTTATCTCTGTTAAGAAATACAAGCTTAAAGGGGAGTGCTTTGAGCAACCTGACTGAGTGAAAGATGTCCCTGTCCATGCAAGGGGTTATACAAGATCATGTTTAAAGGTTCCTTCTAACGCAAAACCTGTTGTGATTCTGTAAAATCCAGTGCCAGAGACCATGTGGATGTGGTCTGGGGACGCACTTAGAAGTCTGTGACTTTCTGGAGTATATCGATGGGAATTCAGAATGATGCTCTGCAAGGTGGTTGTTCATTAGGAAATGCTCTGTAATCCTGTTTAATAATCATGAACGTGATGGATGAGAAAGAGGTAACCTTTTAAAAAATTATGTAAAGAATCTATTAAGTACAGTAGAAACTGTATAATGATGGAAGGTGAGCAGGGAAGCATAGTTGAATGAAGTCTTGAAGATTAGTAATGATTGCCATGATAAAACAGCATGAGATCCTTTTTAATGTATTTAGATTGTTGCCAAATATTTACAAATATGAAATGGTTCTAAGGTCATGGCAACAGAAATATGGAAGAAGAGGTAGAGAGAGAAGTTGAATGTTGAAAAGAAAGCAAAATAGTTGCTTAAAGATTTTGAGATCTAATGAGGAACCCTGAGAAAAGCATCTGGTGGTTTTGGAAAGGATGCTAGGGGAAAGAAGTAGGGAATTCAAGTCAATGAAAGAAAGTGGGAGGAAAAGGGGGAGACCTTTCAGACTTTGAAAGGTGGTGAGAGGAAGGGGAAGAGTCTGATATGCACTGGGGTGGTGCAGTGGAAGGTGGAATTATTGAGAATGAGAACACAAAAACCACTGTCATCTATGTTGCTGTGTTCTCCCTGTTGCCTACCCATCTCCCCTGCCCAAGAGTACAGGTGCTTTTGGTTATTTTGTGATGATAGTCTGTTATTTGTAATAACTCCTAAGCTCTCTAAAGAAGAGTTCTCTGCTGGTTTGCTGCTGTGGACTATGATCAAACTTGTTTGCAAACATGAATTAAACTGACCTGGAACTCCATTAAATAACAGGAGAAGTTCTTGGTTTAAAATCAAATGTATTGATAGGTTGGTAACTTGAAGTGGAAGCAACTGATACAGATAGTTAAATACAGTTGCTTTCATCATGCTGTAGCTGGAATGATAGATTAAGCTCATAGTACTAATTTTCCAGCAGTTCTTTGGCAAGAAATTCATACTGATCTTCCATGTTCGAAACTACAGTGAAGATCAATTGCTATGCATGGCATCAGAAACAACTAAACAGGAAATAACTTGAATTCTCTAACAAAGCTGAAAAGCTTCCTTTTTTTGCTTGTTGTGCAGTGCAAAATGAGTGATTGCTGGAAATTAGGTTGAGTGGAGGAACTCAAGCCATTCTATGATTACAATGAAAAAAGATTTTAGAGTGTCACAGCACATGTGTAAACAATTGAAGAAGGTTTTAGATCTACTTATGACAAGGTTATAACACTAATAATACAGTATTGTGGAAATCTGTTTTCCTCTGAGAGTACTGGAATTACCTGACACCATTATCCATCGCTATACGTGTTACTTGCATTTAAGAACTACTAGCTTGGCTTTACATCCTATGGTAAAATGTTCTGTTGGTTCAAAATCCATAAATATAGGAAGAGGAGCATCATTATGTGTACATTAATTTATAATGGTAGAACATGGCTGCATGTATTTATTTAAAATCACATGAACTAGTTATTTCTGTATTCAATGAATCTGAATGATTGTATAATCGATGTGTGTATACACACATACACATGCACAATGTGTATAAACAGAATTTTTTCTTTTTTGTATGTGCAACAAAAAGGTTTGAGATGCAACTGAAAAAAAAAATTCTGGAATAATTGTTGCTTCTTTCAATAGCTGAATGTACTGTGGAATTAAATACAGCTAGGATAGTATTTTGCAGTTAGTTGATTCTTGTTTCATTGTAAGCATATCAGTTCTTGGAAACATGCTGCAAAAATATTCAGTACCTTTAGTTTGCTTTTTCTCCTTTAAATTGAGGGCAACGTAAACCACATTCTTCCTATCCATCTGTCACTGCTATGTGTTTGGGACAGAAGTGACTTTAAACTCAACAGTGGCAACACTGTTTACTCTCTCTTTTTTTTTTTCCTCCTCAGCCTGCATCCTTTTCTTCAGGTGTTAACCTAATTACTATACCAGAAATATGAATATCTATGGAAAGTTATAATGACATTACAAGAGTAAAGAGCAGAGCATTTCTGAGGCAGTGGAGACAACAAATCCTCACTGAAGTGTTAGTTCTACAAGCTTCGATAGATACAAACATATGTTAAGATAGTGTATGTGAATTCCATTTCCTAATTAATTAAAAATACCATGTTATGCCTTTGCAATTTTTTAATTATTTAGCATATATCTTCAGTTACCAACCTGCCATTTTTGAAATCTGTTGTGACTCAATTAACTACATGTGGTTTATGAGTTTAAACTGTAATTGGTGTGGCAGAGCTCATATAAGCAGTGTCACAGAAAGATTTTTTGGCACATTGCCCATGTAATAAAGAACTAAGTTGTATGGATACCCTTCTGTGAAAGTTAAACAGAGAGATGACACTATTCCTTTGTCCTGTCTGAAGTGGAATAGCAATACTCGTGAAGACTTTAGGATTTGCCTAATCTAGGATGAGTGTGATCAGATGAGCATTGGCAGTCACATTATGATGATTAAAATGTTCTCCTTGGTTGCATTACTAAGTAAAATGGATTAGCATGCATCAGCAGGAGACCAAAGAGTATGCCTGTGATTCATTAATGTCACTTGTAACTGACACCGTAATGTCTAGAACCCCAAGCACTTAAAAGCAGATGATTGATCATACTGCATGTAGCTTGCAGTAGCTGAACAGAAGGAAAAGCACAGTGGTTGTAAAGAAAACTGTTTTGGCATTCATGGATTTCTGTTGTTCCTTCATTATGATTTTCAAGATTGGATGGTGTCTCTTCAATCTCTATTGAAGTTCAGCAGAATAAGGACCATTGTAATTTGTTTAAGATGCCCAGAAATTATAGTCATCCCTCCTTTTTTGTGTTTCCCTTCATACTCTTTCACCCCCTGCTTTTTTTTCTTAGAAACGGTTAATCAAACAGTGGACACTTGCTCCAGAAGTGTTGTCTGCTGCACGGTGTGCACTGGAAACGTGAACAGTATCTCTGCTAGCAGTAGAGAGAGAGCTGCTGGAGTGGCTACGGGACTACTAAAATAGTTAGGCCATTTGAGTTTTCATCAGTTATTCACAGGGAATGTTTTAAAATAAGCATTTTATAGCTGATCCTTAAAATATGGAGAATTTTCGTATCATTGTAGCTTAAGTGACATTGTAATCTTTTGGACCTTCAATAAATTGGTTTTGGTTTGTGCTGGTTTGCTTATGTTGGTTGGAGTAGCGTAGCATTGTTCAGATAGGAACAAAGCATTATTTACTCCACCGTCTTACATCTACAAACTTTAAATCTAAATAGATGCACCACCCTTACAGCAAAAGGAAGGGAATTTATGATTTACAGCATAGTAAGAATGTGGAGGGTGGCTCAGTGCTTTCTCAGCAATAATTTCTGTCCCTGGTTAATAAATCGCTAGGCCAACAAATTTGAACTTAATCAACTCAAACTGAATTATTGCCTCATGAAGCACATCAGTGACATTGTTATCAAATGAAATTCTCCTTCTTAAAGATTTTGCATGCAAATAATATCTTGTTAGACATGGCATTTTTAAAAACTCATTCATTAAAAATCAGTGTCATACAGGTATTTCCAGAAAACTTCACTCGAAAATTGTTTCCATCTCGGCATGTGTGTCCTGCACCCTTCCTCACCTGTGCCTCTTCCCCAAAGAGCCACCAGAGTGATTGATTGATACATAACACTTTTAAAGAAACATTTGGAAAATGTTACATGTAATGAATTGTAGAAAAAAAATCAAGCTTTGTTGCCTTCACTTAAGGTGAAATGTTGCCAAAACAATTGGCAGTGGGCAGCTGGAGAACCATTGTGAACAGGTCTGCACAGTAGTTGAGAAGGAAAATATATTCAGCCTAGTAACAGAGAAGGTGGAAGCCAGTTGTTCAGGAAAGAAAAGATGGAAATAATCATGTTTGTATTTTAAGTGATACCTAGTGACATTAGTATGTTTGGAGCATTTCAAACAACTTTCATTTGGTTGGGGATGGGGTTTTTTTATCTTTTAAGGACATTTATGTTATATTTCTGCAGTATTTCCAATAAAAGTTGTTTCAGAAAACAGTATCAGCATTACTTTGTCAAGATGAGTTAGGCTATTAAGGAAATACTACTGTGTGTTGGATATGACTCCATTTTGATTATGGCAAAATTACTCTCTGTCTTGTACGATCTAGTGTTTTCAAATTGTACAAGTTTCTATACTCGACAATGAGGCAGAGAGGAGTCTGTATCAGCTACAGTGCATTTTTACACATGTATACATGTCTGCAGCCTGATGTTCAGTGTGCAGAGCTGTATGAGAGAGACACGAGTGAGGTTTGAAAAAAGTCTTAAAAGCAGTGTGGCTGCATTAGTAGAATTGATTCGGCTTTGCATACGGCTTCCCGTTCCACAACCAGCCTGTCTGGCACTTGTTTGAGAGGCTCTGCACGATGTTGTGTGATGATGAGAGGTGTGATGTTTTTTTCCAGCCTAGGGCTGTAATTCTTTGCCATGGGGTCATAAAGAAGTTCAAAGGCAGATAAAATGACAGCAGTCAGCAACAGCAGCTCAGTTCCTGCAACACAGGAGTAATTGCAGCCCATTATTACAATTGACTCTCGCTTCTCTCCCCTGAAGGAACTGAGCAGCTGCCAATTTACTGGGCTGCAAGAAAACTGATGAGCCAGGAGATGGGGGTCATAACGAAAGTTGAGAAACTGATCAAGGCAAAATTCATTAGTCCTGAGTAGCCATAAGAGAAGAGAAGGAGACAGTGCTGACTGGTCATCACTGATGCCCAGGTAGGAGATGGATTCTGACTTCAGGTTGGTTTGTTTCACCTTGCACTTCTTTTTTCAAAAAGAGAAGTGAGGGGGTTTCTTGCATATTTTGTCTTATTTTGTTTTAAACAAACCAACCACACAGCAAAGGTACCTGCCAATTTGATGTGACCTGCCTAGAAAGGGTTTATTTCACCTTGAATAAATACATCAGCTGTTCCTCTGTATTTTCTTTGTGCTCTGTAATCATTATCATTCCTATGCATCAGATATTTGTTTCTCACTTTCCTTCTACAGCTAAGAAAGGATGATATCTAACTTGCTTTGCCTTTTTTCTTTTATTTAATGACAATGTGCAGTTGGTAAAAGGTTTAAGGATGATCATAGGTATTTGCACTTGCCTATGGTAAATGTGTACACTTACAAGTTAGATGTGAAATTTTTGTGTCTTTTGTTGGTGTTTTCAGCAATAAATGCTAATGTGGAAATAAGTGTTGCATCTACAGAAACCTCTATTTCAGAGGCTCTGTTTCTTCATCCTCCTCATTGATGAGGCATGGAATATCACAAACATACCTCTAATATATGCAGATGTACCTGTACAGGAATTTTACAGGAAGAAGAACAAATAAAGGTTAGTAAGAGTTCACTGTAGGTACAAAACCAGAAGATGTTGTCTCATCACAGTTCTGCATGGTTCTGTGGTGTTGGCTGTTCAGGTCTTCTAATTGTTCAGGTCTTTCATCTGCAGGCCTAAATTAATAAATATTTTAAAATTAATCTTAAGAGCCCTGTGCAGATTTTGTTTTAGCAGCTTGTCTTTCTAAATGGAAAAGTTAAATATGCATTTTCAGTATATACAGGGTAGTTTAAGGAAAACTGCTGCTTGTAGGATCTAAACACAAATACCAGAGGTGAATCTCTAGCTCTGTGAATGTCAGTTGGAGCTTTGCTATTAATGTCAGAGTTGCCAGTTTTTCATTTTAGTTTCAGTATTTTGTTTCATTTCTAAATTCTTGTTCAACCTAGTTTATTAAATACCATGGTGATGCTGGGAAAATTATACCTTCTTCTAATTTAAGTGTGTTTGCAGATTGCAGCTGCCCATTCTTCCTAACATAGGAGGATTTTTAGGAAGATTTTGTGTTCTCAAAAATCTTTGTAGAATCATCTAATCCTCCTCACTCACAATTGGTACAAAATGCTGCTCCTGGTTTTTTTATTATCCTGAAATGAAGTGATTTTATAATACTAAGTCTCATTCTATTTTACTGTTTGTGGGATTTTTTTTTTACACTGTTATCTTGGTCCAGCCTTTGCAATTTTTATGCAACTTGTATGTTGAGATGAATGTACATGCCTCCAGTTATGAGCCAGGACAGCTTTTCCATAACTGTGCATCACCATGACATAAAATGGGTTCAGTTTGCTGGTTTCTAGGTCAGGATGTTGCTGTTAGATGAGCCTTTAAATCAGTGCTTCACTTCTTTTGTCTCTTTCCATGAAAGCTACCACTGTACATACTAGTCTTTAATAATCTCTCATTTGTAAGGTATGTTGACTTATCTGGATATAGTAATATGTGTATGTTTCAAAATAATTTTTTTTATTGCATGATTTTGAAGGCTGCTCTAATAGAAAATTGAGTAAACAAGTTTGTAAACTTGCAAAAAGTAAAGGCTAAGCTTCTATGTGCTACATTACTCAGAGTTTATTAATAGTTTTAGAGTAGCAGCTTAAATAGTGATCAAAGACCATTGCCTCAGCCTGGGCTCTGAAACAGAGTTAAGATGGCTGTTGGCAAGTTTTGCTTTTTCAATCTCTTTAAATTCACAAAAGCTAGATTTGTTTCTTCCTTGTGTAAGAAGATGGATGGGAGTGAGAGACTTGAGAAGTGAAAAGAATACAGGAGACAGGTCATCAGCATCATTATGCTACAAAGGAGCCACATATCTGTAGCTTGTTTTGAGTCCTACAAGACCTTCCACTATTGTTTGTTTTGTGATAACAGGAAGCTTGGTGAAACAAACAGATGATAAACATAGAAATAACCAATGGAGAAAATTAGCTACAGATCATGTAATTAATTTTTTAATTATTATTATTTTATTTTTACCCCACCAACTAGCTCTCTAGTTCATAACACAGAGTATGAAGGCTTTTTGAGAGGAGTATTTTGTGCGTTTTTTTCAAGTCGGGTTTTTTTTTTGTTGTTTTGAACTTCCAGTTTGTTGTGGTATTTTCTTTAGAGTATGTTTGCTCTCTTTGTACAAAAAATGCGTATTTTTCAGTTACTCTTTGTTTCTCATAAGCAGAAAAGAATTTCATTTAGAAATACTGATATTCATAAAAAATAGATTATTGTTGTTAATCAAGACAGGTGTTTTTCTAAGCTTTAATAATAAAATCAAAATTTTAAAAATTTCACTAAAAAAGGTAATGGCTTTTATATGAACTCATAATAAAGGATATTTACAATGGATTTACTAGAAATTCAGTAAACTCTTAGCATTTAATATTGGAGCTATCTCAATGTTTAAGTAAAGAAAAGTAGATTGCTTATTTGTAAGCTGCGTTGGCTTATGAAACTATTTTACATATTTGCTTTTTTAATCGCATCATTACCTTCATGACAAAAAGCCTAGGCATGTACGAAAGTGAGTAGCTGCTAAGCAGTAGCTGCATGTGTGCCCATTAGTGGTTTTGCTTTATAAAAAATCAAAATACTTTCCTCACATTCATCAACTATTTCCATCGTTTTCATCTTTGTCTCATAAAGAGAAATCAGTATGTGTGAATCTAAAGCAAACAAAAGTATTTTCTTTAAAAACAAAAAAGCAAAACAGCCTCTTCTCCCCCTTATCTTTTTGGTTGAACTAAATGTAAGGAGGATGTCTTCCCAGGAGAAGAATGCTGCAAATGACTAGCTGGGTTACAAAAGATTCCTATTTATCAAAAGCCTCTGAGCAGCGTTGCTGTTGTCATGGCATCAGCCCTCTCTTGGTCCAGGCACAGAAGAATGTATGGCAGAACTGTTGGTGCTGCTGTCCCTTCACTGTTTCAGAATAAAGATTACAGAAGTGGGAAGAATCCACAGATCATGCTTTGGACTCCTTAGGTTTCTGATTCTAGGTGTTAGTGGTTGCTGCTTTATACTGGCTTCTAGAAAATGTCTGTACCTTCATGGAGCCTAAATCTTGTTCTTCAAAGTTATTATGCATGCATGCTCATACTCAAAATACAGTTCTTCTACTAAATATGTATTATTATATATTAAATATATATTGTATCTTAAGAATTAATTTATTTTGCTGATTATCTTAGAAGTTTCTGAATTTCAAATTTTAAGCAAATCTGAAATTTGTGTGGGTTTCATGTCTCCTTTCTGCTACAGTGGATATATCTTAAACATATGAGAATTCATGTGTGAGTCTATACTTTCAATAGCTAATTTTCTTTTAAATTGAAGATCATAACATCACTTTTTAGAATGCAGTTTCTCTGTGAGCAGCAAGTGTCTAAAATCTCCCTAGCTGGAAAAAGTACTGTCCCTCTCTCAGACCAGAAGGGTCATTCAGTTTTGCAGGATCAGAAATCTGAACTGTTAGTTTTATTGTCATCAGCAGAGAAATCCTATAGTGATTCACTTACGATGGAAACATTTGCCTTTTTTTTTTTTTTTTTTCTTCTTAATAATTTGTCTTTTGTAAATTTTGAATTGGAAAACAACAGAAACTGGTTTTTTAGATGTATCCAGTTTCAAATGGATCAAAATAATATAATGCTTGTAACATATGTGAGAACATTTTTTTTTACCTTCCAAGCTTGTAAAATTGTGGCCAGTGTTAAGGACAAAAAAGGCATTACATCCAGGATCCACTAGGATTGTATTTCCAGAGTCTTTGCATGATCTCAAGATACATTATTTGATTTCTCTGCACACCTGTCACTCCAGCTGTAAAATGCAAATAATACTTCCTGCATATGTTGAACAGGATGGACTATTAATGGGATGGACTATTAATTGGACCAGTAATGGGAATAGGGAGAGCAGTTGCAGTATGTCAGTGCATAATGTGCACTACACCAGCCAAGGAAAATAGGGGGTTGTTGTGGCCCAGGTGCAGGACCTGGTAATTGGCCTTGTTGAAGCTCATACCATTAATGTTAGCCCAACAATCCAATCTATCCAAGTGTCTCTGTAGAGCCTCCCTGTCCTCACCTTTTTTTTTTTTTTTTTTTTCTTAATAATTTGTCTTTTGTAAATTTTGAATTTAGTTTGAATTTTGCAGATTACTTAGAGATTAGATTCATGAGTAAAAACAGCTTTGGAAGCTTTCTCCATCTGAAAATGTTACTTTTGCTAATACTGAAGGAGAAATTAGGAGTTATTTTGATTTTTGAAATATGCTGTCACAGAATTAACTTTTATTTTACTAGAGCAGGAGGTAGCAAGTTTTTATGTATACAGTGACAATTAATTGTCTTAGGACCTTACTGTTTGCAGTCAATAAGTAAAAGCATCGTGCTTGGTCAATGGTATTTTCTACTGGTCAATGTCATATTGTTTATCTCCAGGTAAATTTGGAAGAAAGTAACGACTCCATTGTTTGGAGACTTTCTTGGTTCGTTAGGGGATCTTTGCATCTTTTTCTAATGTACAGTGACGACTATACAAAAAGGTCTATAAAGAGACTTGTCAATTTTGCATGACCTAGATTTTCAAATATCACAAGAAAGGTCACAATCTATCCTTCCTCTAGCAGTTTGTCTGGACTATGAATCTTCAGTGTATATGCAAAGCTTCAGCAAGAAAGTTATAAAGATATGCATTCAGAACCGTAATTGTATGGGGTACTTTTAAAATACACAGCTCCTTCTGGTCTGCAGAGAGCAGTTGATAAATCTTCCAAGAAGGCTTCCAGTTGTGAAGCTGTTCCAAAGAAGACTCCAGATGGCTACTTGAAATTTGAACAGTGATAGCTATGTTTAAAAGTGTCCTTGTACCAACAAGAGGGGCTCTTGAGTGCTCATTACAGGGGAAGTATTTAAAACAATGTGTTTGAGATGGTGGCTACAGGGATACGTGTTTCAGCTAAATGAAAAATAGGCAGGTGGAAAGGATTAAACAGTAAAAGTGAGGAAAATTGAGGAATTCCCAGATAATATTAGGTTTTGCCTATGTTAAACTGGCATCACTTTAAGATGAAAAATGTGTGAAGTGAGTAGGAAGAAATGAATTCTGAAATGGAATGAATTTCCATGTGTTATGAACTGTGCATCTTGAGGAGCATGATTGCCTCTTTTAATGAGGCAAAGCTAAAAATGGCCATTGGAATAATAAAGGTGAAAGCCTTGAATATAGGCTGTACTTCCTCACAGAAGGCTTTGAATTTTACTTGAGCGTTTATTTAGCTGCACTCTATTATTTTGTGAAGTTTCATTAAGGAGCAAAAGTAAAGATCATAGCTCAGGCAGGCTGCAGTTGCTTCAGCCTCTCTAGCTAACAAGCTGCTGATTTCTGAATGAAGCTCCATGCTGCAGAGGAGCCCTATTGGAGGGGACTTACCATAATTGTTCAAACTGGAACCTTGTCTGCACTTGGCTTTCACATGGCAGGGTGGGATTGGCAACAAAGTTTTGTCTCTCTTGCTTGCTATCTGCAGGAAGACAGCAAGGCAGGTTTTGTATGTAGTGTTGCTGGCTTGCTTTTGATGCTTGGTTCTGTCTTGTGTGCCTCAGATGTGGGACTGTTGCTCTTCTCATATGTTGAGTGACAAGAAAAAGTGCATGCAGAACTGAGTATAGTCTGAATCACACTTTTTATGTACCTCAACTGAGCTCTGAAATTTAGAATAGTTGAAGAATTCAGTCCTTACAGTATTTTTCTAAAGCAGCAATGCAAATTACTGTGGTACTTCTAAGTCATGTACTCTGCTTTCCAGTAATAGCTTTAAATTGCTTAGTGTTAAAAGGTACAGCTTTATGTAGTATTCCGTTCCTTACATTGATGCAACAGCTCACACAAATTGCTTCAGAAGTAATGAAAAGGTTATTGGACCATCACTAAATGGCATGCATGCAAATTGTTTGTAATGGCAGGGCATGGCAGTAGCATGATTTGTTGGGTTTTTTTTTGTTTTTTTTTTCCTGCTTCAGCATGTTTCTGCACAAGTGAGAAACGGGAATATTTGGATTTATAACTTTTCTTCTCATCTCTGTTATCATCATCTTGCTTTGTTACAGTCCCAGTGAATTAACACTAAAGCTTCTGCTTCTGGGATTGGAGAAGAGGGGAGTGGATAAATTTAAGAGTCTAGGTCCTTCGCTCTGACTTACCTTCCTTAAGCCTTGTTGAGACCTGAGGTATTCAGTGACTGCTATTATGTGGAATATGATGGAAGCAAAGCACCTATCTTGAGTAAAAACTTACTTGGG
Organism: Chaetura pelagica; assembly: GCF_000747805.2. Lineage (NCBI taxonomy): Eukaryota > Metazoa > Chordata > Aves > Apodiformes > Apodidae > Chaetura > Chaetura pelagica. The sequence continues at coordinate 4,542,188 of NW_009970716.1, forward strand.
GTTAGGCAGAGAGACAAATGCTCCTGTGGTTATGTAAATTCAGTATTGTGTCCAGTCCTGGGCTCCTCTGTTCAAAAGGGACAGGGACCTTAACTGAGAGAGTACAACAGAGGGCTACGAGGGTGATTAAGGGACTGTGACACCTACCTTACAAGGAGAGGCTGAGAGATCTGGGGCTTTTCAGTCTAGAGAGGAAAGGCCAAGGGGGGATCTAATTAATCAAGAAGGCAGGGACAAGCTCTTTTCACCTGTGCCCCGTGGTAGGATGAGGGGCAGTGGATTCAAACTTGAGCATAGGAAGTTCCACCTCAACATGAGGGAGAACTTCTTTACTTATGAGGGTTACAGAGCACTGGAACAGGGTCCTCAGAGAGGCTGTGGAGTCTCGTTCTCTGGAAACTTTCAGTACCTGTCTGGATGCCTTTCTGAGTGATCTGCTCTAGTTTTTGGTCCTGCTTTGGCAAGTTGGACTCAATGATCTCTAGAGGTCCATTCCAACCCCTAACATTCTGTGGTTCCATGATTTTTTTGGGAGAACTTAGCTAAAAACCTGTCAAAATTCAAAGATATGTGTGTAATAACATTACCACAATTACAGATTTGTGCACCCACAATATGGAAAAACTGGACTTATTCCTGAAACTTTAATTTCATCCAGTTAAATCTATGTAATTTGATATCGAGCAGTAAGTACTATAATATGCTATTTTCTTCCACATGATCACTACCTCATTCAGTATATTGTTACAGCTTGATAATTTTGATTTATTTTCATGGAGTAACCTGTGCCCTTTTTGTTGCACGTTGTTGGAAAGTGCCTTACAGAAAGAATCCTTCACCAGTAAAGGGATGTTTTGTATGGAAGTAATGATCAGTAATTGCTGTGCTTGACTAATCGAAGAAAAACAAATAATTTATTTTTCATCAGTTCCTGATGGGTAAAGGAACATGATTGACTACTTTGTATGACCCCACTGTTCCAAGAAACAGAATGAATTATTCAATGCCCATATATATACCACATATATACTGTTCTTTGTCTTTTATGGGGGTTTGGGAGGGAATAGCTTTATGTCAGGCTATGCTCAAAGTACTGTTTTCATAGGTCTCGGCTGAAGTTCCAGTTGCTCAGCAGTTCAGCAAATCAAACCCTAGAGCATAAAGTCACGTACTAAGAAATGAAAAATGTACAGTGAAATGACTGTATGCTAAGGCTTTTGATTTGCACTGAGTAGCAATTGGCAAAGGCAAAGATAAAGGCTGACTCTCCAGGATAGTGTTCAGTCACTTTAATTATATGATCCTCCTTTTTTTTAAAAAATGTGCAACCTATACAGTAAGGGGCCTTTCATCTTCATCTGTCTTAGAACCATCCCATACAAAAACAAGGGGTGGGCTTGATGGTGCATAATCAAGTGATTTAAAATTGTATTGATACTGCAGAATACACACATGTAGCTGCTGAAGTGAGTGTTCTGAATTACATAAATAAAAAAAAAAAAAGAAAGAAAAAGTTTTATACTTTCCGGGGAAAAGAGGAATAGTTTTGTAGGCGAGGTCTGTTCATTAACTGAGAACCACAAGATTCAGCATCTGACTGCAGATTTGTTTAAGAATTCTATAGAAAAACATGTGTAGGCCCATTTTTTAGACAACATACCAAAAGTTCTGTGTTCAGCAATGCTGAAAATTGGAGTTGTTTATATGTAACTGCATGATCCTATTCATACATTTACTTACATTTCCCTTACCCTTGGTGTTTATTTCTGTGCCTGTAAAACAGTGGTGATACATATTACAAAAAGTATGAAGCTACTCCAGAAGCTCCTTGTATTTCATCTATAATATAGTCAAAGAAAAGTTAGTGAGGTGTGTATCAGGGTAGCTTTTGCCTAAGAAAAGATAATACATTACAGAGAAGGCAATTTTGTCCACTTATGTGCACTTTATAGATATATGTTAAAGGTATGTTTAAAAAAAAGTTACATAATTTCACAGACTATATACAGATGACAGATTTTCATAGAGGTTACGTCTTTCAGACAGGGGTGTGTGGCAACGGGACACAAACATTACAATTATCTTCCTTCCAGAAGGAGCAGCAGGTCACCAGAAAAGCAATACTCATGTAATAGTTAAAGGCCTTTCGCTATTAGTATTTTTAACCTTCAGGTAACTGTGCTGTTTAGTGAATAATTTTGATTTGTTCTTATATCTGTATAGAATTTGGATTTTTTTATTTTTTAAAAAAGATTAAAGAATTTTTTTTGTTGTCAAGCCATTTCTCAACCTTTCTCCAAGTTCATTAAGATAATATACATATTTAAGACATCTATATTTTATTTAAAAAAATAAGCCCTCAGCTTTTTCTCTGCATTTTTGAAGCATCTTAACCTTTTCTTCATTTGTCAGAAAGTCTAACACAGTTTATCTGAAGCAATGAGCTTCCATTCTGTAGAAGTAAGACAATTCTTAGCCTGAAAAGATAGTTCTCGGTCTTGCTGTCAGTACATTTTGTGTAGTGCTTGAATGGCCCTATTGTCCTCTTGGGCACTAAAAGTGAATGAATTTATCTTTTGAAGTGGAGCACTTCTTTTTTCCCCTGTACCAATTCCCTCTTCTGTTTCTGAAGGAGAGAACAAGACTGCACTCCTGAAAGCATATGATTCTGAAACTTGAAAATTAGATTCCAGTGTACATGTCACTCTCAAAACCTGGTTTATGCCAAGTGTTGTACAGTTACCATGAAGAGTTTGTTTGGACCATTATGGAAATAACTTCACTCTAATGTATGAAAGAAATTGGTTAATTTGCCACAAACTTGAGTTCTGAAAAGCATATTCCTCACTTCTGACTTCTTAAACTTTCTGACATTCCTCACACTGAAATTCAGCACTGTAAATTCTTATGCACTTGCTGAAAGCAAACATGATAGTTATTCTCTCTTCAGTGGGATTGTTCATACACTGAATGTGTGCAAATTTTTGGAGGGTTGGTGTTCCAGCTAAATTTAGGTCAAGATTTCCAAATTAATACATTTCATTTCTAGAGTGCTTTCTTATTCTGCTTTGTGAAGTTTAGTGTAACAAAGTTTTGTGTCTGTCTTTACAGACACAAACTTGTGCAGTTGTCCACCGGTAGAGTTCTTTTGTGCAGCCTCTTCCCTTTTTGCTCCAAGGAAATTGGGTGCAGCTGACTGAAGGCATCAAGAACAGATTGAAGGGAATATAGGACAGAGATTTTCAAGAAAGAACAGTATGGAATAAGTAGATGAATAAAGTTTAGTTACTGTTTCTTTTCTCTAATATCATGTAATGAAATTCCCAGTTTTGAAAAAAAAAATTAATAATCCAACCTAGATAAACATAAGGAGCTGCCTTGTTGCACAATTAGTATTTGGGAACTTTTTGAAGCAGGATGCTGCAGAGGCCTCAAAGCATGAATTTGCATTCCTTAAGGATATGACTGTCAGTTGCTAGTAAGTATGATGGCTTGGCTGCAAATATTTGTTCAGGGACGTTCTGAGCTGGAAGTCCTTAGATTGCTGGAAGCTTATTTGGGAAGGTGAGAATGTACCTTTTCTTATTTACATTCTTTTCATGATAGTTCCCAGTAGCAAGTGCTCAAAGGGATGCTTCTGTACTAGGTGAACTTTTGGTCTCGCTCAGTATGGTACTTACTATTTCAGTCTTCATTACTTATAATTTACCTTCAGTAAACTCTAATCTGGATCTAAGAGCATATTGAACACCCATTAATGATGACTTTTGGCAGACATTCAGCTGTTATTTTATAAACAAAGTATACATTGCAATGTTGTTCAGGTAGAAGTATCATCTCATTACCTCTCCTTTAAAAATTAGGACTTCTTAAGGCCATTTTTCTCAAATAATTGAAATCAACAGATGAAACCTGCATCCAGTGTGCATCTGAGAAGTGCAAACTATTTAATTATAGAAAGTTAAAGGGGTTTTTATTATATTGCTCATTTTATTTAAGACACAGCTGCCAATAGAAATAAAAATATAGTACTTTTCTATCCTTTTTTTTTTTTTTAATCCAGTTTTGCATGCTTCTGTTTTTCTCACTGGCGATGTGTGACTTTAAGAATGCTTCACTACTACAGAGCATGCTGTCAAGATCATACTCAAAAAGATTATTCTGCCCACTCCTTTTCAATAGAACTGAACTTTGAGGATGAATTATTAGGGACTGTGTGGGTTTCACAAAACTCTCTGCTGTCTTCTGAGACAGATGTGTCAGTATGAATACCATTATTTATAGGAAAACGGAGTAGAGGCTGAGAGGAGGAAGAAGGAGACTAAACATGTCTATGTTACAGGATATGACGATAGAGGAAGGTAGAAATATTTAAAAATATATTCTGTGAGGAGCGACTTGGGCAGGGTACTTGTTGAAACTTATTTATTAAAGGTTTGTGCTGAAATCCAAACCTGGGATAAGCTGATTCATCCCACACTATATTTAATTATTGGAAATAATGATATTTAAAAAATCTTAACATGTATAATGCCTTTTTGTCATATAATTATGCCAATGCCCTATGTGTTACAGTTATTGCTTCCACTTGTGCTTAGACCCATGTGTGTGTTATTTCAGATTTAGCCTTATCCATCATGGCTAAAGTAATATTTTTATTTGCTCATGCCTACAGTAGGGAAATGAACACAGTTTTAGAAAGTATCTTCTCCATGTGTGCTTTAATACTTATAAAATATTAAAATCTTATGAAGTGAAACTTGTTGGTGATGCAGGTTTAAATATGTATTTACTAGAGAAACAATCCCTGCTGTGCATGCATGTGACTGAGCTTGTCACCTCTACTGCTTGTATTTTTATCAGCCCATACCCAGCCACTTCTTGTGTGAGAGGTAACTTAGTGAACATCTTGCAGATGGCAAGATATGTGGATTTGGCTTATTTTGTTTGAGTGATGTAGCTTTTTTGTTTGGGTGATGTAGTTTGGTTTCTGATGCAGTTCCTGTTACCAAGAAGTGTGCTAATATTTCCAGAAATTAAACTCATGGATGTGACTACCATAAGATGAACATCTAAATAAATCAGCTAAGAAGGAGATGGTGTTCAGAGTACGCCCACAATCAAATATGTGCCTATCATTGTTTTCAAAATGCATGCATTTGAGAGAGTTTCATAAAAGCTCACTGAACATTTTATTTCCCAACTGTGTTAATGGAAGACTGATCTTTATTGTAAGTACATTGTTCTATGCAGGGAGAAAAAAAAAAGGTTTTCTTGGTTTAAGGCAAAAATGCTTTGCATTTCTAATAATTGAGTCACAAATAACCCTTTGTCTATTTTGGCTGCTATATAGGACATTTTTTCAAATACATGTTTGACATTTTTATTTCATGTAATACATCAGAAACATAATCAACCAAAGGTTTAAGAAAGAATTTTATACATAATATGTTTTGATTTGCTAAAACGGTCTGTTTAAAACCTGGCAAAACTGCTGTCAATGAGGATTTATATGTATAAACATTATTCAGTCATTAAGACATGATTTAAACTTGATATTTCTGTAGTTTTAGAGCCACATTTTAATGCAATCTGTTCTTTAACCTTTTTTCACTTGTATTAATAGTTTGCAGTGTGTATGTTTTCTCCTACAAAAACTCAAGTAAAGCCATTCTAGCAATTACAAGCATTGTGTTTGGACAAAACTTAGTATAGGTTTATTTATCCATTAAGGAATTTGAAGGAGCTTGCATGTTGTGGCCAAATTGTGTATTAATGACCTTGGATTTTTGGATCGTGCTGATTTAATTGTTCTATGGATGTTTGATTCTTGGTTGATAACCCCCTGAACTTTTATTGTCTTTCCCCCAGGATTTTAAGACAGGATTTGGTATCACTGTAATCCCTATGAACGTGGCAAATGTAAAACAAGTGGATCGGACTGCAAAGCAATCTTTTGAAATAATTACTCCTTATAAAAGCTTTAGGTGAGAAATTTAGTATTTATATTTAAAAATATACAAATTCTACAGTATGAAGCAAAAGATGCTTCATACTACGGTGACTTATCTAGTTTGGATGAAAGTAATGCTTTTGTTAAGAATGTTTAGCATTTATTTTATTTTTTTAAATATTATATTTCCATTGTTTCCACTGTGCTTCATCTGTTACCTTCCTGAGTAGACATCATGTGCTCACAATATACTATTTTTATGTAGCTTTCTTTGTTCACTCTGTGGAAGGGCAGAAGAAAAAAAACAAACAAACATAACTTTAACTACTTGACTCTGCCTTAATAAATAATAAACTGTAGTGAAGAAGTAGTGCTGTATTCATTTAATACTAAGCATTTTATTAAAAAAGAAAATAATCAATCATGTGGCATACCCTGCAGAAACCCTCCATTGAAATCAGCAGAAAATTTCACTTTGGCTGATGCTGTGACTTGTAATGATTTTGAAGAAAAATATATGCTAGTAAAAGCCTTTTGTTAAGTGTTGTAGTGTTTCTTAAATGAAATCTCAGTAATGCAGAAGAAGAAATCACTTTGTTCTCCTGGGCTTGCTGAATTAATTTCCTTTCATTCTCAGCCAAGTAGAGTCGCAGGTAAATTAGTCTTAGTGACTTGAATGTGTGACTAGTTGGTAGTAGGCTAGCAGATAGCAAGTTCTTTGATTTTCTCTAAGTCATCACCATGTTGATGTTTGCTTAGTATTATTTTTTCAAAATAATTCTTCAAAAAGATCAGTTTAAATGAAAATAAGTTTTTGACTGTTGGTAGGTAGCAAGTCTGATTTTTTAAATTTTATTTTATTTTCCCCCTCCTCAGTATGTCTCCCTGTTTCCTTAGGTCATTCTTTCTATGTTTTTGTTCAAGGTCAGGCTTGAAGTTTGGTATGTGGAAATACAAAAAGATTGAAAGTAACTCAGGAGCATAACTTGAACGTTACAAAAGCTATGTAGCTTATCCTAGTAGTTGTTTTGTTGACAGCACAAAACTAAAGGGAATTTTCATTGACTAAAAACACAAAATAACACATTCCATCTTAGTATTTATATCTGTGGAGAGGAAGATTTTTTGACTGTGATTTCAGGTGTAAATGTAATAAATAAGAAAGACTACAGACTATGTTTAATTGGGCTTTAAAATAAAGATCAATAACACAGAAAAGTCAATTGTTTCAGCTTTACAGCAGACTCCGAAAAAGAGAAACAGGACTGGATTGAAGCACTGCAGCAATCGATAGCAGAAACTCTGTCTGATTATGAAGTAGCTGAGAAGATTTGGTTCAATGAGTCCAACAGGAGCTGTGCTGACTGTAAAGCTCCCAGTCCTGACTGGGCATCCATCAATCTCTGTGTTGTCATTTGTAAGAAGTGTGCAGGTAGAGTAATTAATAACAGGCTGTATGGGCTCTACAAAATGTCATATTTACATATCTGTGTGTGTCCTTGAACTGGCTTTTTAAATATATTTTTTTTTAATTATTATTTTTATGGTGCCATCCGTGTGAAAGTTTTGACAAAAAGTGAACATAACTTTTTAGTGTACCAAAGTCATCCTTATTCTGAATCATTAACATGCATAAATGAGAAGACGGTAAGGTGATTGGTTTCCCTCAGATGAATAATCGTCCACAATTAGTGGAAATGAAGACACACTAGCACTTACTGGGAAGTAGATGGCTTTTCCAAGGCTGGATGCCAAAGGATAACAATTTTAAGTGTATAAATTTGGGGTATTAATTCTTTTACCTGAGGGAATATTTTGCTGCCAATAGAGACATCTTTTTCAGATACTACTAAAAACCTAGTTCTAGCAATTTTTATGTTTAAATGTGTGCTTAATCAGTAGTTTCAGAGAAAAAGTTTATAACTAGGCTTTCTTTCAAAATAAACCCAAAAGTATTCTACACCAGACAGCCTACTTCTTTTATTCATTACTACCAAATGCAATCTATTTTAGTTCTTAATTTTGGTGGGTTTCATTGATTTTATTTTGTATTCAAATGTCAAACCCAGACTTTTTAAAAATAGCTATTAGAATAAATCTTCATTAAACTATTTTGTTATCTCAACAGAAGAGAAACCCAATTTAAGTGCTTTAGTTAAATAAAGGTACTCTTGGATTTTCAGGACAGCACCGATCTTTAGGACCAAGAGATTCAAAGGTCCGGAGTTTAAAAATGGATGCCAGCATTTGGAGCAATGAACTGATTGAGGTATGTTGTGATATTCTAACTCTTTGTTCCATATTGAAAACTACTATATCAATAGAAGTTATTTATTGCTGTATTCACAAGAAAACTGAACATATAGCTGCTAAATAACATGCTGCTATTAATAGAAAACTTGATGTTTCCAGGAATCATGTAGTTTTGTGTCATTCAAAATATTAATTTGTTAACTTTCTGTACAATTTCTCTGAGTATTTCTCCAAGTATCTAGACTTTTTTTGGGGGGAAGAAGAAAGATGCTTTTGGAGAGCAATCATGGTGGGCAATATTGGGAAGGGGAAAAGAAAATAAGCTTCTCAATACCAGTTTAGCAGCTTGGGTTCTAAAAAAGTGGGGCTGATATGTAGAGGGTTGAGTCATCAGTGTTTTCTTTAAAACATATACCAGTCTTCTCTGACCTTTTACTGGTATTTTCTGATATGTATTGAAATGCTATAACTGCTTAGCCTTGTAAAGCTTGGTTGCTGTTGATGGTAAATGATGACTGCAGACTTTATTATTCATTATTAGATGACCATAGGCAGTGACTGAGAGAGGCTTCTGTCTCCTGCAGGGAATTGTCTTTCCTTTAATAACTTTCTTTTTCAACTTTTAGCAGCTAAAAATTATTTAAAGACCAGCTTCATATGCTTCATGCTATTTTGACTGATCTTTTTCTTACCTCTCATCCAGCTCTTTATCATCATTGGAAATAAGAGGGCAAACAGTTTTTGGGCAGGGAATCTTTCTCCAGATGAAGAGCTGCATATGGATGCCCCTGCAGAAAAAAGGATAGCATTCATTACACAAAAATATAAGGAGGGAAGATTCAGGAAAACACCTTTTCCCTACAAAACCAAGGAACAGTTGAATAAGGTAATCCTAGAATTGGTAACCCCATACCATACATCTCTATTGTATTGTATCTGTGTGCAGTTTTTCATCTTGTTAAACTGGTGAGCAATTATTCAGAATCCTAAGAGAGATTCTCACAGAGCTGAATAAGGATTGTTTTGGACCCTTTATAAAAGTAGTTTCATTATTTCCTAGTTCTTAGTTTTTCCAGTTAGCATGCTTGTAGAATCCTGCTAATATGCCTGTAATATGTCTTTCAGAGCCATCAATGAGTATGGATCTTTATTTTAATTCAGATGCACACTGCAGGGATGCAAATTTCTACTTGACTTGTGAAGATTCTTTCTTTATGTGTTTTTGATCTCTTACATGTCTGACATCTAACATTCCAGTGCATTAGATGATTCAGTGTTACTAGTGGTGGAAGTACCCCGTGCACACTTATATAGTAGCATGTATATAATTGGAAATTAAGCAAGCTAAAGTATTGATGAAAAATGTGTGTTCTGGGTGTTTCCTTCTACACGAATAACAAATTCTTTATAATGAGTAAACACTAATTATAATTATAAATGTCTTTGTCATTTTTATAACAATTTGACTGCCAATATCCATTGATTTCAGAATTATTATTTTTTTAGAGTTTAGGAATATGGAAGAGTTTAAATGCATATTAATAACAATGCTAATGCATTCAGTTACGTGAGTCAAATTGTCTCCAAGGGTATTCGGAGATTGTCGGGAGGCAGTAACCTGCAAAAGTTATTGTGGTTTGAACTAGAGAGGTCTCATTTGTTCACTGGTTATTGTGTCAAAGAGGAAGTGATATTTTCCATGCATCTTAGAAGTTGGATGTCATTTATATGCATAAGAAGTTAAAATACTGGCATATAAGAATAGTTGTCTTTAAACACTTGTAGCCAAATTACAGAACCATCTCACTGCATAGCTTGAATTTAGGTTTTCTGCATGTCATTAGAATTGGGAAGCGTTTTGGGATCTCACTAGGAATTCTTTATATCTTTGCAAAATAAAATATTTGAATTATTTTCTAGTTACTGGTAGCAGCTGTGCAAGAGACTTTACTTAATATTGTAATTGCAGACTAAAGAAAATAGCTCTGTGTTTTACAGGCTTGATTTTTCTCAAGTCTATGTTTTCTGTTGGGGGGGAGAATGGTGTCTGTCAATTAAATATTTAAGTAGTGGGAAGAAATACCAGATGTAATGGTAAAACTCTCTATAGACATGAAATTACTAACATTAAATAAATATATATTAACTTGTAAAAATTGTTACAGAATAGATGGCTGTAATTGTGTAACTACTCCTGGTTTTAAAGATTTAGACCAAGATTTTTTGGGGAAAGTTTGTTATGCTTATCTGTGTATACAAAAATGTAAGGTGACTTTTTATTTTCTCTCTCCATGATAAGGCCCTGTGTGCTGCTGTAGTTAAACACGATGTGCTAGAAACTCTGATGCTGCTGTTTAGTGGGGCTGATGCTATGTGTGCCACTGGAGACCCTGTTTACAGTACTCCATACCTACTAGCCAAGAAAGCTGGACAAAGACTGCAAATGGAATTCCTTTACCATAATAAGTTTTCAGGTAGGATATATTATCTTTGTGTTTATCTTGTAATTTTCTAGGAAAGGGAGGAATTCAGAAGAAAACTTGTGATTGTGTTAAACAACAGAGGTATAGCTGAAGTGGAGTTTTCATTGTGTTAATTATATAGCAGACAGTGTATGTAACTGTGTACAAGTTAGTTTTATTTTGCTGAGAAATTAAGTTTAAGTTAATTAAGTTAAGGCTTAAAAATAATTAAAAAGCCAGTGATAACTCATCTCATACTCTTATTTATAGCACAGAATTAACTTGTCATGTGTTCTGCCAGTATATGAAGCTTTTTCCAGAAAAATGGGTATATACAGGGAATGTATATCTGAAGTATTTGTTTGGAGCTTTGCTTTTCCTTAAAAATTGTTTTAAGTTTATATCTGCCGCTATTGCACGTAGACCTACCTGTTTTGTCACAAGCACTGCTCCCAAAATAAAGCTCACACCTTGAACTTGTAATAGGATCAGTCCCAGCAAACTATCTTTTTTTCAGATCACAACTTCTGTTACAGCTTGGAGCATATGATAAACTTTGACCTTGAAAATCACCATTTCTGGTTTCAGTGTGTGACTGTTACTAGGGTCGTCTAGTTTCACAAATAAATAAATAGAAGAGTAGGGATGTGTCTTAGCTTACCTTTCAGAAGGGCTGTACGGTATCAGAAGCAGTCAGGGAAAAAAAACCAGCTGGGCTATACTGCAGCCAGTCTTGTGAACATACTTTTGGACCAATTTTCTGTTTCCTTGTGCTGTTATGCAAAGTAGCACTGTGTGGGCTGAACAACAAAAGTTTTAGTGAGAAATAGAGGAATGTTTTAGGGCTTCCTAGAGCAAACATGGTACCTTAAGTTCTTCCTGAGCATTGCTGTGTCTCAAGTGCCAGGTGCAGGATGTTGGCCTCAGCCCCTGTGCAAACATGTTAGCTGTAGCTTTTTTGCTTGTTAGACTGTCAAGTGGTCCTAAGGCTACAGAGAGAAGTTTGCATGTCTTGGCTCTGTCTTTTTTATGTTTAGCCTTGCAGCTAAGGCAGCATCTCCATGTACTGTTACTACTGTTCTTCTCTTCAGAGAAAGGGAGGTCATTGCAAGTTGACAGTGATTCTCCAAATCATTGTCTGTCTGCTGCCAGACTTTAAAAAACAAACACAAAAACTTCTAAGAGAAATAATAGCTTTCTGTTTAAGTATGTTCATAAGGGATGAAAATAATAGTTAAATACATCAGAAAACTGCATGTTAAATTACATTGGCAAGCAGTGGTAGACAGTGGCAGTGTTTGTGAGAAATAGGAACCTATGGGGATTTTTTATGAATGTTTAAGAATTTTATTCTAACTATAAAAATAAATCAATAAGATGTATCTGTGCTGCAGTAAAGATATTACAGAGCAACTATATATCTGCTGATAGGCAGCTGGAAAGACCTATAGCGAAATGGTTTTAACTAATATAACTGAAGTTCTGTCTCTGTTGTCTTTATTAATAGATTTTCCAAACTACGATTCTTGTTTTGAAAGTGGCTTCTCTGAAGATTCTTCACATTCCACCTTTCTTTGTGAATTCCTATACAAAGTTTCTTCTAATACTGCTAAGCTTCTTACAGAGAAGAAATTAAAAGAAGGTATTTTACTTTTTCTTTGTGCATTTGAATAATATGTTAATATGCATGATTGGGGTTAATTTGGTTCTTTTTAACTTCTTACATTACTTTTACAAAGATAAAATGTCTTTGACATGACATATCCTTTTTGATTTGGTAAATCTCTTTCAGTTACAGAATATATTGTCTGTCTTGATGTCTTTATTCAGTGATTAACAGAAGAAAAAAACTAATGAAAAAATATTCAGTTAATGGTTATGGATAAATAAAAGCCGCTTAGAAGCACTTCTTACTTGAATTATATTTAGATAGATGCTACTGACTGTCAAGAACTAGTTCCCATCTAAAATGATAATATTCCAGAAATAATTTAAAAGTATTATTGACTTCTCAGTAGGAGTCCAAAAGGCTAACACATGGGATATTTCTCAAACTCACAAACTTTAAATGTATTCCAACTGTAAATGGGCACTTCCAACAACTTGCCACTAAAATGATCTTTGTGGAGTGAAAATGCATATGTCTCACAGTAGATACTCCTGGTCTTCTTTGTGTATCAGTCTTCTGTGATTGTTTTGTGGGGGTTTTTTTGAGAGAGATGTTATCTGATAATTTTCTTAGCTTTTTTTTTTTCCTTTTTCTTCCCAGTTGTGTTTGTGTGTTTTTCTTCCTTCTAAACAAATGAATGACAGTATATTTTTAAAATCTGAGCTGATTGAAAGATTTCTTCTTCCTCCAAAATCTTGACATGGCATCCTCTGTCAATATATACATATTTTTTGTATGATTATGCCCATATTCTTGTAATATATGTCTGTAAGGTCCCTAGTGGAGGTTGAAGCATGTTAGAGCACATAACTCCTATTTAAATATGTTTTTGAAGAACCTGTGTGTTAGTGTGAGTCCAAATACTTGAAAGCATTGTTTGAGCAACAGAGCTAGCTAATGCTTTTACCTGCAACATTACACTTGTTAACAAAGACACCTCTGCTGTGGCAGAGGACTGTTGCTGGACAGAACTTTCTCAAGGGTTGTTCTGAAACTGCACTGAGCTTAGTTAGGAAACAAAGGCATAATTGTAAACTTCACTACTTGCTCTAAGTGCAGACCTTGTCTTCTGTGCTGTGACTATCTGTATCTATATTCATTTAAAAAAACCCAAAAAACACAACAACAAAACAACCAAACAAAAACAACCAAAACCAAACCAGCCAAAAAAAAACAGGTAAAAAACCCCCCAAAAACCCCAACCCACTGACAGAAATAGAAGGCAGATACAAGGCCATAGTATTTGACTCTATTAACACAGTGCAGTATATGTTTATAAATACCTCTACAGAGTGAACGTTTATCTGTAAATGCTCACAGAATGCCTTCTGTGGTACTTTTTGGGGAGCTGCGTGCACATCATTTCTTTTTTTTTTCAGGGAGGTGGTAGAATCGCCATCCTTGGAAGCATTTAAAAGAAATGTAGAAGTAGTGCTTAGCAACATGATTTAAGCACTTTACAGGTAGATTAGGTTATGGTAGGTGGACTTAGGTTGTGGTTGGACTTGATGATCTTCAAGGTCCTTTCCAACCAGGATGATTCTATGATTTAGAAGTATTATCTGCCATATTTAAGACCAAACATCTACGCCCTCTTATGAACCTAAAATATGAATACAGCATATTATTGACTGATACTGCTATAATGAGAAGTACACACAAAGTTGGCTGAGTCCCTCCTGCACTAGCTGAAACCTACCATAATGAAAAACTGGACTGTATTTCCAGGTGTTCCGTCTGGTTGCTATAAAACCTGCATTCAATTCACAGCACTGAATGACTTCTTTTTTTTTTTTTTTTCTCCACCTTGTTTTGGTTTGTTTGGGTTTTTGAAAAAGTATAGATGGCAATTACTAGATTCTCCAATACATGTAATTCAAATTTATTTAACCATACTCAGCAACTGCAAATTGTAACTCATTGAAAACACCCTACAAATGTTAGCATTCTAGAAATTCCAGTGTTGCTAAATGAATTTACCCATTCCAGGTATATATGTGTATAGCAACAAGAGAGGGTTGTTTTAGTTTTTTGGTTCTTCAGTTTATCTTCTAATATTTTGGTAGGTTTTGGGGTTTTAAAAATTTAATAATGTAAAATAACACAACTCCTAGTGAAGTTTTCCTTCTATTTTCTGATAAAGTGCAATGGATACCAGCTCTGGCATGTATGACATGCTTCTTGTAGACTATTGGCAAAGCTTAAATAGTTTTCCTCAATCTTGTGACATTGAGTGGGCACCTAAGCATGACCAAACAAAGGAAAACAAATTGACTTGGTTTTGGTCTCTAGTTCCAGTAACATGAAAGAAAGAGTAGCTGTTTTGTGCCTACTACATACCATGATTCACTTATTGTACTATCAGCTTTATTTTATTTATTTACTTATTATTGTTATAATAGATTGTTCTTCTAGGTTTCAATGTTCCTAACTTTGTAGCATGTTTGTTTGGGGTTTTTTTGCTTCCTTAACTCTATTCTGCTAACATCTAACATGGTATTGTGTACTATCTCTTCCCCCATCAAGTTCTACAGCAAGTGAAGTAAAAGCCCTATACAGTGATAAAGTTAACTTACAAAATAATTTCACATATTAAGCAAAAATAAGTGTGTTATATCTGAAATATTCTTTTCGTAAATGACCATGTGCTAGAGTTTCTGTAGGTCAAGTAGTATCAACACAGGCATTGAATTCCTGGCCGACTGAAGTCAATGGGACTGAGATTTTGTCATAAATGTGTTGCTGTTACAACAGAGCTAGGAATCCTGTGAGGCAACTTCTGTAGGAAAACATAATGTTTATTATCATGCCAACTGATTTTTTTATTTCTTTAATTACAGATTGCAACAAAAGATGGTGCACTTTGGAAAGTGGCTTTCTGAGCTACTATGAAAATGATAAAACTACCACTCCTAATGGTATGATTGACGTCAATGAAGTTATCTGCCTTGTAGTGCACAAGTCAGACTTCTTTTTAAATCGAGGGTAGGTTTCCAAATTAATATTTCCATAAAAAAACCTCAAGTATTTTAAAGACGTTATTCCAGGTTTTCAGAGCTGTTTATTTGTTCCTGAATTTTTATGTTGACTTCAAGAAATAAGTGTGAAGTGGTATTCAAGTGTGTTGTTCATTTTAGCTTATTTTTTATAGTGATGTTATGAAAATGTTATGGTAATTTAAAAGGGCCGCATAAATTAGATATGTTTCTTATTAAAATTGTAATATATATTCTCAGTGCTTAAAAGGTTACGTGATGATAAATTGAACAACTAATAGCCAGTTTTCTTTCTGGGATTGACATCTGCCTCAAGCCAAAACTCTTGCTTGCTTTCTGATAATAATGCAGGAGATTAGCGTTTTCTTCAATGTTTTCTGTTTTGATCTGTCAGTCTTTAAAACCCATTCTTTGTTCTGCAGTTGAGGACAACACAGTAGCTATTGAACATTTTCAACTAACATTTGAAGATAACTTTTTTTTTTTCTTTTATAACTATCTCATATCCCATTTGTCCATTAAAAACATCATGTGGAGATTCACCTAAAATCTGAGTTGCATGCCAGTGATACTTGATTTATTTAGGGCAGCTTTTTTGTTCAAACGATACTTTGCATATGTCTAACAAACTCAGTAACACTTTTCAATTTCTTTAGGTGTATTTATGTAAAATAACAAGATCTTTCTACAGTAGATAATCCTGTAATGCTTATAGTTGCAAATCAAAAGTGCCTACAGAGAGAACAGATTCTATTCAGTAAGCTTCTGGAAAAGATAACAGGACAAAAGGACTTTAGCTACTACAGAGACAAAGGTTGTGCAGACAGGAGAAGTCCTGAAACGTGGTCATGCTTCAACACACTACAAAATATGGTGGAGATGACCTTCACTGTTCTGTAGTAGCATAGCTTTGCAATATCCAGGGAAAAAAAGAAAAAAAAATCACTGTCTTCTTTTGTCATTAAATCCAACCTATTGCTTGCTGCATTTCCAACTGGTTCCACTTCAGGATAATACCTACATTAAAAATGTCTTGGCTGAATACAGCTGTCTTAACCTGCATTTGGATGGTGTTATGGGAAACTTCTAAATTTGGTATTTCATGTAGTCAGAATTAAGTATTTACATTTAATTTTCAAAGTAGTTATTGAAAACAAGATGACTGACTCATGTTCACTTCTTCAGATTTAGGCAAATCTCAGTCTCCAGCATCGAAAGGAAAAAGAATACTCCCTGTGTTTGGGTTCTAGGGAAAGTAGTAGACAAAATCATACCATAAATTGTTGAACCATACTTTGTAAGTTACAGGCAGACCCTAAGTTCGACAAGATGCTTACTTTGCAAATTCCACTGCAGTTTCAACTGGTTAGCTTTTTTTTTTCTTTACCATTATTTGTCTGTTAAAATTGAAAAATAGGGTCCATGTTAAAATAATTGTATACATTTTAAAAGAAGAAAACAAACCCAAGAACTTCCCTCAAAAAAAAAATAAATAATTTAGGAACTTCCTGAGATACAGCAATTTCAAAGGATAGTCATAAACACAACAGAATCAAATTGTTCTTGATGGTGGCAGGTGATGCAAGGAGTGGCGATGACCACGTTTTTCACCCTAGATGGTTCGGGCTGGATGACAGGAAAAGCCTCTTCCTTAGAAGCATGGTGGAGAACAGGTTGCTGAGAGAAGTAGCAGTCTCCATCCTTGAAGGTTTTCAAGGCTTTTCATTGCTGCTCTGATTGATGGTTATTGATAGTCCAGTTTGAGCAGATTAGACAAAGTGACATGTAAAAGTCCCTTTGAACCAACATTTCTTTCAGTGATTCTGCGTTAGCTTGTTTACAGCTTCCTATCCAATGAGTTGGTATGCTAAACCAAATGCTTTGAATGCATCACAAAAATATACTTGCTGAAATCACATTAGCTTGCAGAAGGAAAAAAAATTCCCTGCAATTTTTAATGACTATATGTAAGCATTTTGTTAATTTCAGAATTACTGAAAAAACTTACTACGCAGTAGCTTCTAAACACATATTATTGACCTGAAAAACACTTTGATCATGTTGTGTTATAAAATACTTTGTTATTAGCTGGGTTGTACATGCAAAATTGGAAGAGTAGCACAGGTGGATTGCATTCCATAAGTATGAAATCAAAAACAGAGAGTGAAATGGGCTCTTGTATGTCTACTGTTGGGAAGACTAAATACAGCTGTCTTTTTTCCTCTTGCTTCCTTTAGGGACATATTTACCTTTGAAATTTACTTAATGTCAGAACGTGTTATTCTATTTGGAGCTGAAACTGCATATTCACAAAGAAAATGGACTTGGGCAATAGCTAAGGTAATTCTAACAATTATCTTTTCCAGTTAGGCTAGGAACCTTTGCACAAAGAGTAAAGTGTCATTATTAGCTTAAAATCCTCTGAGAGGCCATTCTTGAATGCTGATCTATCTCATGTGTAAAGGTTTCTTGTGCAGCAAGAAGAAATAACTTGTGGGATTCAGTGCCTGAAACAAGATAATAAAACAAGATGGAAAAGGGATCAAAGCAACATTTTGATGCTGACCTTAAGAATATATTAAAGGTGCTCTCGTATAAACCCACATATATGAATTTATTTCAGCTAAATTGTTTATAGTTGCAGCTCTGTTCTTTTATTTGCTGAAACAGAATTCTTAGAGCGGTACTGTATTTTCTACAGCACTAAATGCTAATAACCACATTAATTAAATCAATTGTAGTATAAAAAGCAATAATGTTTCAGTTGTGTACAGCATGCTTTCTCAATCATATTTTATGTATATATGGTTTTATGATTGATAAATCTGAAAGTCTTATTTTTTTACTGTCACTTTCATCCCTGAATCTTACAGATTTGTAGTATCTTAGTTTGTTTTTTTTTAGGGGAAGAGGGCTGTGGTTTTTTCCATTCATCTGACTCACCCTTTTTTCTTCGGTAGCATTTTGTTCCCCCTGTGGCTGAATGCTTATTAGAGAGAGACTGTGACCTGATTGGCCAGCTGTACTACAAAGATTGCCATAACCTGGATCAGTGGAGAAAAGGCTGGTTTGCTATAGAGAAGTCGAGCCTTTATTTTTGTCTTGAAATGGAGAATGCTGAAGAAGATGCAATATATCTAAGGAGACTGCAAGAACTAAGTAAGAATTTTGTTTAACATCTAGAATTCAGGAGATACTCTACAGAATTAATTCACTTTTAAGGACATGTCTATTACATTTTAAAGTCATAAACATTAGGAAGCTTAGTAACTATTCCTCTGCATGAGCCAGATGCTCTTCCAACTCTCATAAAAATATGGAATTGGTAAAGTAAGTTCTGTCTTGATTTTTTTTTTTTTTTTTTTTTTACCCCCTACTTAGGGGGACATGCTAGAGAGATTTTTCACAGCTTTATAATGAACAAAGACAATTTTTCTTCTAGTTGTAGCAGTATCTTTCTTACAAGAGTTCAGAATTGAGTAATAATATTTGACCTTTTGGAATTATTGTCTCATATTTTGACAGGGTAGACATACTGCAGAACACGTTTTTGAGGTGATTGACAGGCCTAGTTTTAAAATACTCAAATGCACTGGAAAAACTATAATTATCTTGGAAAATTATTTTGCAGACTATTAGACTTCCTTTTTTACTAATGCTAAAAATATTCTTTGCTCAATATCTTAACTTAGAAAGATAGGAATATTTATATAAATGGTCTTCCACAACCAATTTTATGCCATTGTCTGTAATTATAATCTGAATCCTGTTTAAGCATTTCTTCCCTGCTTGTATTTATATTGAAATAGGAAATACGTTATGTCGAAAAGTAAAAAATAATTTGAGATTTTATAATAAGCTAATATAGATAAGGTAATATATCTTTTTATTGATGATATTCTTTGTAAATACTGTCAGACTGTAGACTGTTTTGCAGAAGCTTAACTAAGTGCCGCTAGGCTTTCTGCTGTTTATTTACTGCCACCTTACATTTGCTGTGAATAACACTGAAGGTGGTTTTTAATCAGGAATATTTTTATGCCTCTAGCTATCTTTAACTTGTGAATATGTTTTGGCCTGGACTCAGAATTAAAATGTTAGGCAGTAGGAGAACTGTTTCTGATAGTAATTTTGATAATGCAACTGTAATTGCTCCCTACCCTAATCATATGAGCAAAATCTGTATTTCTCAAGTGTAGAAATGAAACATACATTTAGGTTTTGGTTAAAAATAATTTTTGCTTGGGTTTTTATTTTTAAATATTAGTTGCATAACAGAGTTGTATTTTGTGGAAATATATGTCCATACTCCTGTCTTTTGATTTCTGGTTTCCTCAAAGTAAATCTAGTCCATTATTAAGACTGAATTTTATGGCTGAAACTTTCCAAATAATGAAACGTCAGTGGAAGTATTGTCATTTACCTTCTAGATAATGCTCAGTAAATGTGAATGAGGCCTAAAGCACGTGTGATACAAAACCATCACATAACATGCATCAGAACATGTTTATTGAGCTTCACTGATATTCAGGACTTTACTGTGTCTGGGAATTACTTGACAGAAGATGTGGATTATATATAAGACCTAAACTTTGAAAGTATTAACTTTTCAGAATTTTGAATTGTTGTATAAGTACAGTTACTGGAAACTGTCATAGAATCAGAGTGGCTTAGGGTTGGAAGGGACCTTAAAGATGATCTAGTTCCAACAATGCTACTAGAGTCCCATACAATCTGGCCTTGAACACTTCCAGGGATGGGGCTTCTACAGTTTTCCTGGGCAACCTGTTCCAGTGTCTCACCACCTTCGTGGTGAAGAATTTCCTCCTGTCTAACCTAAATCTCCCCTCTTCCAGTTTTGATCCATTACCCCTTGTCTTCTCACTACAAGCACTTGTAAAAGCCCCTCCCCAGCTTTCCTGTAGGGCCCTTTCAGATACTGGAAGGCTGCTGTGAGATCCCCCCGGAGCCTTCTCTTCTCCAGGCTGAACAGCCTCAACTCTCTCAGCCTGTCTTAATAGGAGAAGTGTTCCAACCCTCAGAGCATCTTTGTGGCCCTGCTCTGGACCTTCTTTCAAGCCACTTCCAGACTGCTTTTGGTACAGATATATTTTCTGTATCACGTATGATGCAGGTGCAGGTTTTTTTAGCAGGGATAGCATAAGGCAACATAAAGAAGGCTGGCATTGATCTTCACAGTATAACATGTAACTCACGTAGTTTATTGTAAATATCTGCAGCCATTAGGGTGCCAGTAAGTTAATGAATTAAGAAATCCAGCTTGCTTCTAAAACTTGTATTTACAAGCTTATTTTTAGAATAACAAAACACTGTAGCATGTTTTCACATTTTCACATTGGGTTTTGCACCTGGAGTACTGTGCACAGCTCTGGAGCCCTCTGCACAGGAAAGACATGGAGGTGTTGGAAAGGGTCCAGAGAAGGGCCATGAAGATGATCAAAGGGCTGGAGGGGTCTCCGGGGAGTCCTTATAGTGGCCTTCCAGTACCTTAAGGGACTGCAGGACAGCTGGGAAGGGGCTTTTCACCAGGTAGAACAGTGATAGGACAAGGGGTAAGGGTTTTAAACTGAGAGAGGGGAGATTTAGGTTAGATATTAGGAAGAAATTCTTCACCATAAGGGTAGTAAGGTGCTGAAATAGGTTGCCAAAGGAGGTTGTGGAAGCCCCCTCCCTGGAGGTGTTCAAGGCCAGGTCGGATGAGGCTTTGTGCAGCCTGGTCTAGTGTGAGGTGTCCCTGCTCATAGCAGGGAGGTTGGAACCTGATGATCTTTAAAGTCCCTTCCAACCCTAACAATTCTATTACTCTAAAAAGTACCCATTTATAATTATTTATCATTTTCTATATTAATTTTTCCTGTACATTTGAGTGTATTGTGCCATTTTGTGGAGTTTTGTTTCAAATAGCAGCAGCATTCCATATTTGAAATGTTTTAAGAATTCCAGTCTCCTTTTGTCACTCAAGATAATTTTGAAAAAAAACATACATACATGCATGTTTTTGTCCATAAGTGTCTGTGTAGATCATATGAATGTGTATGTTGTTTTCAGCAATCAGTAGTGTGATGCAAAATGGAGAGAAAGTAGACGTCCTGCTGCTTGTTGAAAAAGGAAGGTAAGGTTCCCATCTGAATAAAGCTTTGATCTGCTTTTTATATTGATGTCTTAGAATTCTAGCTGATCACTTAGGGTGCTTTTTCACTTGTGGTTACTAGACAGAGAATAAATCTGCAGACTTTTTAAAGGAGGGAAAGTCTTTATGTATGAATTATGTTTTATGTCTGTGTCAGGAAAAGCCAACAAGTATTGCTTACCTAAAAGCAGTTTTCACACTGAGAAAATTATTCCCAGTCAGATTTGTCTGCCAACAACAGTTTTTTTCAAAAAGCCGTAACTTCTT
Organism: Chaetura pelagica; assembly: GCF_000747805.2. Taxonomy (NCBI): domain Eukaryota; kingdom Metazoa; phylum Chordata; class Aves; order Apodiformes; family Apodidae; genus Chaetura; species Chaetura pelagica. The sequence goes on from NW_009970716.1 coordinate 4,563,939, forward strand.
TTACCCTGTACCTCTTTGGAGCAATTACCACTTCTCAATTTTTTAATCACTCTTATGTCCCAGAATTCTTTGTCTCAATTTGTGTAGATTGGGATTGAGAGGCTATATATGAGTCCCCTGGTTAGTTTTACTGTAATGTCTGATCTCATTTAGCAACGTACTAGCTAAAAAGAACCCCGTAATTGTGAAGCAAACATGATCCATGTCTGATTCTGGGTAGGCAATACTCTGTTGAGATGACTCTGTCAAATATAGTGACATAAGTATATAGTGAAATAAGTGAGGTTGAAACTTGAAGTGAGGTAGGGTATTTCTGATTCATATATGGGTACAAATTTAAAGACAAAAATAAACTTAGTGAAAATAATTATGATTTTATAATTGGTTGTTTGGTTTGTTTTGTTTTTTTATTTCAATGATAGATTGTTGGGCAAATGTCTATATGAGAAGTGATGCAGTGTTTAAACAGTCTTCTGAACAGCCATTAATAGATTTGTAAAGGAATATTGTTTTTCTCTTTATTGAGGAAACAAAAAAAACCAACCCACAGATACTTAGACATCAATTTGGAGTAGGGGAAGCTCATTGTAAATTATGTGTTCTGAATTTTAACTCTTCTTAAGATACTGTGTAAGTTCCAGAATTCAGTAAGGGGGTGCAGATCAAACACTTTTTACAAAACAAACACTTTTTAACCAGTCTTTTTTTTTCTTTTTTTTTTTTTTCTTTTTTTTAAGAAGCATATTGAAAAATTTAGTATTAATAAGCTATGTAGACCAACCAGGGAAACAGAGGCATCCTATTCAAGGTGCAATACTACAGGTGAATACAAGCTGTGCATCTAATTTTGTAGATATCAGTGCTGAGCAAAAGTTGTATCTCCAAATCAGCTTTTACTATTTCTTCCATTATAACTGTGGAGTGAAGATAGGTTTTCCCTGAACTGCTTTAATAGTTTAGTGGAACTTTTGAACTATTTGAAAATAATTTCAACAGCAACACTGGCTGATTTATGGTGGTCATAAATATATTTTAATTTTTCTTCACTGAAGTCCGCCATAAAGAATTTAAATGAATAGCATTCGCATAATTGTAACCATTAAAAGCCATATGGGTATATAAACTTTGGCATAGTGATTCTTGCTCAGGCTATTACTCCAAAGATATCCAGGTGTTCAGCACATTTGCATGATAATGCATCTTGCAGCAATAAGGAATTTCATATGCCTGTGGAAAATTATTAAGTATAAATCCACCTTTATCCTCAGACTCAATTATTATAAATGGCAACAAAACCAACAATCCTCCTTCTGCCCCTCCAAGCCTTAGATAAATTAATTAACACCTTTGCAATTTTGTCAGCATCAACTAAATTACATACCATCGTTTTGAGATTTTCCTGCATTGTTATTTTTATAGCAGTGCTTGTCTGATGTCAACTTAGGCACAGACTGATCACCTGGAAAAGACCCTGTATGCTGATCTATTGACAACTTAAATGTTAATTTGTCAGGATAAATGCTAAAATCCCAAAAGAGAGAACTACAAGAATGAAACAAAACAAGTAAGCTTATCCAGAATTAAGAAAAACTGGGAAAATGAACAAACAAACAAAAACCCAGAACAAAATGAAAAATCTCTACTGTTTTTTGCAGAAACAAATAAATGTTGTTGATATCTTACAACATCTCAATGAGACACTGGAACAGGTTGCCCAGGGAAATTGTGGATGCCCAGTCCCTGGAAGTGTTTGAGGCCAGGTTGGATGGGACTGTGAGCAACCTGGTCTGGTGGGAGGTGTCCCTGCCTAAGCAGGTTTCTTGGAACTAGATGATCTTTAATATCCCTTCCCACCCAAACTGTTCTATGATCTTGCTGAATTTTATTAGAAGAGATGATGAAAATGTCTTGAATATTTTCCTACTAAAGCTTATACTGTTCTTCTGTTGTTTTTGTTGCTGACTTCAGACTAACTTCCTACTACTTACAAGTATTTATGCCTTCTTCAAAGGGAATTAAATACAATAAAATCAAATTAGGGAAATCATACATTGCACGTATCATACAGCTTTTCCCTTGACACTTTTTCCATTCGCTGCTGTAGTCAAAACGTCTTGTTACCAACAGACTTGTCACTTAAGATTGATTGCAGTTTCAGAATGATAAAAACTTTGTCTTACTGCTGAAAAAATTATAATGTAAGAAATCTATGAATTCTGGACTTATTAAATGTATGTATATGTTAGACTCATGGGATACATAAATTGAATGTACATCTGATCCATAACTATCCATAACTATGCAAAGGAAGAATTTACAATTGATTTTGCCCTGCAAGGTGCATAATGCTTTCCAGCTTGTATATAATACAAGAATTTGGAGAGAATACTGCCAAGAGGCATGTGAGGTTTTTCTGAAGTGCCATATGTATTAATAGAATCCAGTCCTGCTCTGCCTTCCCTCCCCTCCTCCACCTTTTCCTCTACCTTGTTTTCTCTTTAGCACCTTGCTGTTCATATATTCTCTATCTGATATGTTCAGTGGAAGACTGTCACCTCAGAAGTAAGAAGGGGTGATCATATTATACATTGCAGAGTAAGAGTGTGTCATGAGGTGCTGAACTAGGCTAAAACATTTTCAAAGCAAACAGTCTATATCTTTTTAGAGATTTTTGTTGGTTTGGAAGCTCATTGTGCTTTCTAAATTTTCACAATAATCCTAGACTTTTTCAAAGTCTAGATTGTCTTTTTCAGTTCTCAAAGATGGTTCATGTTTGTCTTTGGGTATTTTTGCTAAAGTAAATTAGAGAGCAACACACTCCCTTTTGCAGCACCTATTGAAATTTAATTGATCTCTAATCTTTGTTGGAACATATTTTCCGACCTGTCAGTACTCTCTCCAGTGACCCCACTGGAAATCCTGACTTCTCACAATGCTGCTTTCTTAAGCCACAATCAGACGGTCATTCACCTCCTCTTATGTTCTGCTTTTACAATTAAAATGCTTCTCGACTTCTTGTTAGTAAAAATGGCTAGGTTTTCCTGATTTGTGTCTGACACTTCCCTCTGTCACATAGAGGTGTCTTCTGGTTTGCTTTATATTCAGTTTGGATTTTTTTCCCCTTGACCTCTTGTATCTATTTGTAAAATACTTTAAGTGACTGGTGATATTTGATCCCTTGTTACCATCCTAACAGAAGTTGGACAGTAGACAGGTGAAGAAGCTACTTTTATGCAGTTCACTCGAGGTCAACAGAGGAATCTGTACACTGAAGAGAGGAAAGGTGTCTGAAAAGAACTGGATACAAAATTTTAAAATATATCTTCAATATGTAGAATGTAATGAAAAATCTCTAAAGCCATACTTCAAGGAAAAACAGTTGTGCAGACAATTCTTTTTCAAATGTTTCTTTTTTTTTTTTTTTTTTTCTGTGATCATTTAAGCTCTCTTGGGTGTCAATGAATGTTTTCAGACCATAATGTAATCCAGATGGTGGTTTGGGTTTTTTTTCTCCCTGTTATACTTCTCTTGTAGTTAGCTCTTTCTTATTACAGATAGTAAACCTTCCTTGCAAACTGGAACAATATCTTTGTGCTGATGGTTCATTAATCACAATGATTTTTCTTAACCCTATGGTGATAGTAAGATTTCTTGTAAAATGCAGTTATGAGCAAAAAAATTCTAGAATCCAGAACTAATCTGGTTAAGGCTCAGATGAATAAAATTACTTTTTCTTCCAGTATGATGTTCTGGATATAAGACCCTCAATATCCTTTGAAGAAATATTGCTGATCTTTGTTATGCATCTCTAATTATTAGTGGAATTTCCATGCTTCTATTGCGATTTGATTATTCCTAGATAACTCCATAGCAATGTTTACCTTCTTAGTACCTCTGCTTCCAGACATGCATGTAGATTATTAGAATCACTTCAAAAATTGTTGGAGGGCATGGAGTTGTGCTGATGTCTGTTTCTTACCCTTCCTCCCCACGACCTTTACCCACAATCACTTAGTATCATTGCTTTCCGGATGCAGAATTGTGCAACAAAGCATACACATGTAGCTGAAGCTTGTGACCTCTGCTAGATGGGCTAAAGATAAGCCTTTCCACTGTTGTGTATGAAGTGTGCTCATGTATATTGTATCTGATTATGGCTGCAGGAGGACGTGATGGTAGTCCACAATAAAATTGAAAAGCTAAGAGTAGCTTCCTTCATGTTGAGACTAGGTGATCTTGGACTGCTGCAGTCATCTGTGCCAATTCAATTGCCTCCATTCACTAAGGCAGAAATCTAAATTTTTGGGCCTGTTTGAGTGCTTAAATTACCATTTTCTTGGGTATGGACTGTATGTGCTTCACACTTAACAGAGCAAAACCTCTGCCTTTATTTACCATGTAGTCACTATTGCTAGCTATTTGTTATGAGGTGTGTGTTCTTTATCAATTTTTTTTTAACTGAAAGAAGTAGCATGTATGTCAACATACATTAGAAGGCACTGAATTTATATTATAGGAATGCATTTCAGTTTAGAGTCTCTGCAAAACAGTCAGGTGTAGTCCCAGGTGACTGGAAGAGCAGAAACAGTATGCCCATTTTTTTAAATGGTAGAAAGGAACCCTGGCAACTACTGACCTGTTAGCCTCACCTCTGTGCCTCGAAAAGTCATGGAACAGATCCTACTAGAAGACATGCTAAGGCACATCAAGGACAGGGAGGTCATTCAGGAGAGCCAGCATGGCTATACCAGGGGCAAATCCTGCCTGACAACCTAATGGCTTTCTACAGTGGAGTGACTACATCAGTGAACAAGGAAAGACTTATGAATGTTATCTATCTGGACTTCTTCAAGGCCTTTGACATGGTCCTCCACAACATCCTTCTGTCTAAGTTAGAGATATATGGGTTTGATGGGTGGAATGTTCAGTGAATTGGTCAGATGGTTGCATCCAGAGGGTAGTGGTCAATGGCTTGATGCTCAGATTGAAAATGGTGACAACTGATGTCCCTCAGGTGTTTGTGCTGGGACCACTGTTGTTTAATATCTTCATTAGTGATATTGACAGCGGCATTGAGAGCACCTTCAGTAAGTTTGCTGATGACACCAAGCTGCATGGTGCAGTTGATATGCCAGAGGGATGGGATGCCATCCAGAGGGACCTGGACAAGCTGGAGAAGTGGGCCCAGGTGAACCTTCTGAGGTTCAAGGAGGCCAAATGCAGGGTCCTGTACCTGGGCAGGAGCATCCAGAGATATGAGTACAGGCTGGGGGAAGACATGCTAGAGAGCAGCCCTGTGGAAAAAGATCTGGGGGTACTAGTGGATCAAAAGCTGGATATGATCGACCAATGTGCAATTGCAGCCCAGAAGGCCAGCCCCATCCTGGGCTGCATCAAGAGAAGTGTGGCCAGCAGATGGAGAGAGGTGATTCTGCCCCTCTTACTCTGCCCTAGTGCGTTCTTCTGGCCTCCTCCGGTACACATGCATTGATACACAGCAGACCTGTCCTTTTCTTGTTCAGAAGTAATAATGCTTTCACTTTAGTTTCTTTCTTCCTGCACCTACTGTAACTCTTCCATTTATCCTTGTATGCAATACCGTAATGTGAATCCTGCTGGTCTGCAGGGAGAATAGAGACAGCAATATGCATATGTATGTACATCTCTTATGTTGGGAAGCAATAGAAATCTTTTATAAATCACAGTCCTAACCTCTGCTGATCTGTGAATAATGGTGCTAAAGAAATGGTGTAACATACTCTGTCAGACTATTTTCACTCAGTTCAACCTTTTTCATTTCGTTTTCATTGCCTCTAATATGTGACTACAGCAATAGGACATTAGGGTGATGTACTGTTTGGAATCCATTGCTTGAGAACCACCCATCTGGGATATTGGCTTTGACAGGTTACCAGAAAAGTTTGAAAGTATTGATTTAGGCACACTCATTGTGATGTAAAAATGTGCAGATTACTGTATTTTCTTAATGGAAGAGGGAAGCTGAGTGTTTCTACTAGCCAGGCATGTCTGGTCATTAATATGACATTCAAAGTCATGAAGTAGAGACTTCTTAGAAAGATGTTTCAGTAAGATGGAGTGTTTTAGTATCTCCTACTCTGCTGCTGAATGTCTAAGTCTGTATGGAGGATCATGAGAACACTTCAGATCCTGGTTCTTTGTGTACATTGTCATAAAAGGAAATCAATCCCTTACATTTCTTTAGCGGGAGACAAAGAGTGTGTATGTAGAAAAGTTTACTTGCTATTTCAACACTTAAAACAGTTGTTTATTACATAAATACATATGAATGGACATACACCCTTAAGCTTTTAAATCTTGGAGTTGTCTCTTACAAGCTGGTCTGTCAGAGGTAAACAGATTATTTAGCACATTTAAATAACAAAATCAGAACAGGGCCATGCTTTGAGAGTGACAAGTAATTAAAGAGCTGCATTAACATATTCCACCTCAATTCTTAGTTTTTCAATACATATTCCTTGGTTCTGTAATTTCCTGAGGGTGGTGATCGTAATACATGTGAAAAAGGGAAGTTCAGTAGGTCATAGCTTTTCCACAGAAGAGTTGGGGGGTGGGGAACAGAAAGGAAGGGAAAGTCTTTTTCAGTATTGAAAGTTGTCTCTAAATCTTGCTTTCCTGCTTAATTTTGACTTGGACTTAGGAATGCCCAGTGTAGGAGCAAGATGAAAGAAGAGTAATGAAATGTTGGTCAGGTCCTTTCAAAGGCCTCTGACAGTGTTTGTGGATCTTCTTTCATTTATTGTGACACTACTAGTACAAATGTAGTTAGGGAAAAAAAAAAGATGCTATAACAATAGGCCACCACCACAGCTTTTTGGGGTGGAAGGTGCTGCCTTGATGTCTCACTTCAAGTATTTCTTCTTTTTCACAGACATCTGCTATTTGCTGTAGCACAATAAAATCAGTTCTGTTTCTTTTCTGCTGTCAAAATATTTTTATACTTTTCAGAACTCTTTACATCCATGGCCATACAAAGCTGGATTTCATGGTCTGGTATACTGCAATTGAAAAAGCAGCAGGTACAGATGGTAATGCGTTACAAGATCAGCAGCTCAGCAAAAATGATGTTCCTATTATAGTGAACAGCTGTATAGCATTTGTTACACAGTATGGTAAGTATAAGTGGATTTTATTCAACCTAAGATTATTTGTATAATACCTAAGTCCCCACATGATCAGATGTTATTGGATGAGTTTATATATTACCCAAATTAAAACCAGAACACTCATTAGCCTCTCCACCCTTTTTATGTGATGGTGAAGTACATTGCCACAGATCTGAGTATGAGTAGTTTGGGGAAATAAACTTGGTAGATGCCCTTTAGAGACACCTTTCTATTTTAAAAATTCTCTTGTTTGCTTGGTGTTGCTCAGCCATGGGGTCCAGTGCCTCAGTGCAGAAAATATGCTATGTGAACCAGGATAGACCATAAACAGGACTGGTCAGCACATCCTGTGAGGACACTGATGCTAACTGTAGAGCCAAGTTCAACCTTAAGGCTGCTGTTTTTTCAGCATAATAGCCTAAGGGTGTATAATTATTTTCCATTTGTTTAAATACATTTTGCCAGCCTAACTTTCCATAGAATTTGATCATGGTCAGATTATGTCTTGTGTCCTCTTTACTGCTGCAAATTCACCAGTTTTCTTGTGAAATGCTAAATACATATCAAACCTGTACAAGTATGTCTTCAGGATAAATGTGGCTGTAATCTCTGTCAGTATGAGAAAGCCTAATTTATGTTTCAGTGATTGAACTTTTGAATTTGGCAACACAGGAATGTGGTAAGTAGTTGTGTCTGAGTTACAATTATTGCCTAAAACCAAGGGGGGAATTTTTTTATTATTTTTTAATTATTATTTTATTTTTATTTATTTTTTAATCATTATTTTTATTTATTTTTTAATCCTTAGCAATAGGAATTATTCTAAGTACAGTTTACGCTGTTCCATGCACTAAATGTTGTTAAAGTAGTGTAATCATGTCCTCCACTTGGAACAATTGCTTGTGTGTTTTCTAAATTAAGATTCAATGTCCTAATGTCTTTAAAGTAAGTTAGATCTGTAATGATTTTTTTTTATTTTCAGGAGCAGCATTACTGAGTGTTAAAATACTCATTTGAAATCTGAAGGAATTATTTCTGTGCATTACTTGTATACATACATATTGTTTTGTCATCATAGTACAGGTTCTGCCTTTAGTTGTAGTCTACAGAGCACAGACACTCTTGGGTCTCACAGCTCTTCCTGACAGTAACACAAAGACAGTATCAAATAGTAGTGCTTGTGGGCATTACAGGAAAAGTGCATTGCAAGAACATAAGTCAAGATTTCTTAGGTTTTGACAGAATACTTGATTTGGCAGGTGGCAGGTGAATAAGAAAAGCAAGGTTTTGTGTAACATCTCTACAAAGAGAAGCATTTGACTAGCATAGGATTGGACTTCTATGCCAAACTTCCACAAGTTTAAAATAATAGTGGGTTTGGCTACTCTCATATTCAGTAATTTCAGGTAATCTTGGCTGTGTTGTAGACTGCAAATTTTCTTTTAAGTTAGCTTTGTGCTTTAGTGATATTAGTTGTTGAATACAAGAAGAGTGGCTGCCTGATGTCTTCTTGAACCTGAGAAAACTCAGAAAAAAAGAAATACTTTCAACTAATCTTGAGGTTTTAAGAAATGTTTTAAGTTGGATGAATACTTTACTGAGTCCTAAATTGAGTTGATCAGTAGGGTAATAAAATAGTGGGAGTTTTGTAAATGAAAGCAGCTGTGTTTTATGTGTAATACAATACGAGTCATCAAAACATCTTTCCTGTACTGTGCCTTTTAAAACTATTGTTTTAGGAAGTCCTGAAGAGACTTAGGGATTTAAATTGTCTGTGAAGTATTCCTGAAATTGTGATCCCAGACTTGCGTAGTATTATGATGTGTATTTTTTGCAGAAAGATCTGGTTGGGTGTAAACAGACTAGGCAATGTTTTACTAACAAAGTGAGCACATGTAAAAGGCCAGAGAGATTTTAGTAGGAAATATGATGTGTTTGACAGCCAGATACACTTTTCATATAAAGATGTTAAGAATTTTTAAGAGAGTACTGAATTTTACTTTTATTTGTTTTTCTATCCTGTATTTCTGTAACCCAGGTTTAGGTAGCAAGCAGATCTACCTGAAGAATGGTGATTCTGCCAAAGTGGCTGAGCTGCTGGAAAGCTTCAAAAAAGATGCAAGGAGTGTTAAACTAAGAGCAGGAAAACATCAGCTTGAAGATGTGACAGATGTATTGAAATTTTTTCTTTCTCAAATAGATGATGCACTTCTCAGTAAAGAACTTTATCCGTTCTGGATCTCTGCATTAGGTAATGTATTCAGTGACACTCCAAGAAAGGCTGTATGTACACATTTGAGGGGTTGTTAATTACTTGCGCTGTGTGACCTGTGTTGTTAGATAATCGACAAAACAATTGTCGTTAGGAAAAAAAATGCTTAGAGCTTGGCTGCAACAGACTGATATTTATCAGAGCTTATTCTGGTTCACTTAAAACTAATAAAATAATGATAACAAATCGCAATATTTTCCTAACGACGTATTTATGAACAGTAGGCCAATATTGCACTGTGCTGTAGTTTGATCAGCCAAAGTAAGAAGTGATTATTAATATTTTATGGAGTAATTGATGTAGAATTCAAGAAATAGACAAATATCAGAGTAGGAAAAAAGTGTGTACTCTCTTTTCAACATATGTAGACAGTTCAAAAGTGGCAAAATGTTGATGCTATTTTCTGCATGATAGTTAAGTGACAGTCTTGCTGTTTAAGTCATTTGAGAATCTTTTATGAACATTTGCACAAATGTATGTGTATTAACAATGTAACTTGTTAACAATTGTTATTTTGGTTTTGTTTCCTTAGAAATATTAATTTAATGTGAAAGCAATTTTAAGTAGTTTGAACCCAGCCTGTAACTTGTGATGTATTTAAAACATGAGGAGTGTTTCTCTGTATGATTGAAAACAAAACCATGAGATTACTAGTACATTCATTAGTCACTCATTACCTAAGTTGTGATTTTTTTTTATATAGTATTCCTACAAAACAGCTATATTTCTGTTTCTGTATTGTAGTATTTACAGACTCCAAGAAACAAACCCTTTCCCTCCCAGACTGCTATAAAGTTGCAGATAATGTGTAGCAATAAGAGGTGCATGGGAAAAGCTAGGTTTTAATATTAATTTCTGCATTAGTGCATTGAAATAATACAGGCCTTTTTGCTGTGTAATGAGTTTTGTTTTAAAAAGATACTAAAAGCATATTCCTCTCTAATTTGCTTATGGTAAAACATGGACGTTGCTTTAATAGAAACCACTAGATAAGTTTGGGAAATTCAAGTATGTATATAAAACATTTTTGCCTTTAAACTTGAACAAGCTAGAGGAAAGAGTATTAAGAACTTCTGACAAGGTTGCTTTCATCAGAAATCAGAAAAAGTTGTACCTGTAGCAGTTTAAGTTACCTCTTTTGTCAAAGTGCATAATAATGTTACAGTGATTTAAGTTTCTAATTTATGCATGAGGCTAAAATTCTGCTTCAGCTTGATGGCGGAGAGTTCTGTTATAGTTAAGTGATATTGAAAGTACTTGTAGAAGCACTAAAAGACCTAGGAAGATAGAGTAGAAAAGTTTTTGTTTGTTTGTTTTTTCTTCCAATTATGGAAGTTACCAAACCATAGTGCAGTAGTTACTGGAGAGTGCTAGTCATCACCTGGAAGAGATGACAGTTCCTCCATGCATTTCTTTTCAGAAACTTGAGAGCAGCAAGGGACTAAAAAGAAAAAGCTAGTTAAAAAATAGTAAGTTTTACATTAACTTTGCTCATTCCCCAAGCAGGATTATGGTCTGTAGTATCTGTGCAGCACAGGGAAGCAGACATAACTTGAAGGTAGAGAGATGTAGCTATGACACAGATACTGCAATTCCCAAGATGGGAATTCGTATAATTGACTCTGCCACTGTTCAACCATATAACTTTGCATAGCTTATTCACCGCTTCTTTGCTTTCCTCTAACCAATCTTATATCTTTGGATATTTAAAATACTTTGGTCCTTGAGACACTCCTCCAATAAAATTGAAGAAAAAAATATGATAAGGTCTTTTCCTTTCTCATCTCTGGTAACTGAATGAATCTGTGAGATGTACATCACATACTACTTCATGTTAATGAGATTTTAAAAAGCTAGAAACAGTTCTTGAGGTAGGGGGAAAAAAAAATAATCAACGTAGACAGGCAAAAAGACAACTATGTGTTTTATGCATTAAATAGTAGAAAAAACGTTTGTCATAATACTTCTTACACATGGCTGAGATATATTAGAGCCCTCAGGCAAGAGCAATTTCTACTTCAAAATTGCAGGGGTTCTTTTTGTTGTTAAAAGGACGTTATGATTACATCATCTTCCCTTGTCCTGCCTGTCATTTGTCTTCTTAAACTGCAAATAGTCAGGGAAATCTATCTTACTATACATCTGTAAAGCACCCATTCCAGAAACATCAGTCCTGACAAACACACAGATAATTCAATATGAATGCATAACCAAAAACAACCCCCAAAAATGCCTCCCCCCCCACCCGCCCAAAGCAAACAGCAGAACATCTGCCATCTACAAAATACTGTCACAATTTCAGAGGCCTAAGCTTGAGCTGAGGGAAATCTAGTTCCTTTCCATTTACTGTATGTAATTGAAGAAAAAAATATGTTAAGGTCTTTTCCTTTCTCATCTCTGGTAACAGTTCAAAGTACATTTGCACTTGTGCATACACATGCACTTGCACATGTACACACACAAATGACAGATTAAATGTCCTGTGAGAGAAAAAGCAGTTGCTGTCCTGGGATTTAGTCTTAAACTGTAGCAACTGGTGCTTGAACTGTCCCTCTTTATTGATGATATTGTTTTCCTGAACTAGTGTATAATAATAGACTTGCTTAATAGTAGTTTGTCAGTAATGCCTTTATGAAGAAGAGGCTGATTGCGCAAATTGTAATTTTAAATGTTTAGATGATGCCAATATAGTTAATAAGAGCTGTTGTTGGGGTTTTTTGTGTCCATTGTTATTTATATGAAATTATTATTTTTCTGGCAGATACACAGAATGAAAAGGAACGTGTGAGGAAGTACGGAGCTTTTATTCAGACGCTTCCACCAGTCAATAGGGCAACTTTGGCTGCTTTAATTGAACATCTTTACAGGTCATTGCAAATGATGCTATTTAGAAGAGAATGTAATGTGTTCTCAGTATAACTCTACCATAAATTAAATGTGGCTTGTTTTATTAACCAGTAAGCATCAAAAGATTACCTGGTTGTGACAGTTAATTATATTTGATTCCCTTTAATTTATAATGTGTTTTTTTTCTTTGGTTTTATTTTTAGCAGTAGGTGTCTATAAATATGAATGGATGGAATAAGCCTTACAGCAAGAGAGTGCTACCTAAGTAGGGTAATTTTTTATATAGCTTCTTTATACCAACACATTTTACCCCAGTCTTCGAGTCTTCCAGAGGATTGTTGCAAAGAGTTCCTGAAATCAAAACATTTTTTTCAGGGGGAGTGTCCTTCTCTACACTTTGTATTTCACATAAGAGTTTTGAGAATTAGCTGCCCTTTCTATTTTTCATCAGTGCTTCATTTTGCAACAGAAGTAGCAGTGGAAAATATCCAAAATATAAATTTGCTTAAGCAACAAAGGTCATGTGTTAGATCAAGTAGGCAACAGCAGATGTATAAAAAATATGTGATTTGAATGACTCAGCAGTGTTGAGGTTAAATAGTAATGCTCTATAAGTTATTATCTATTGAACAAGTTAAATATTATTCCTGGAAAATAATGGTAAGTAGAAAATGTGTAGAACCTTTCCTTTATGTGATATTGTGTTTAGAAATTACATTACATAACCAGGTACATAGCAGATGTCCCTTAAAAACTTTGTATGATTATTTATGGTGCCTTTATTGGGTTAAAGATTATACTGAGATTAGCAATGTTTCTAAGCATATCCAGTTTAGATATATTTATATGCTGTAATATCTGTTCTGATCTGGAGATAGGCTGAGGTAGTTGGGGTTGTTTAGCCTAGACAAGAGGAGGCTCCATGGTGACCTTATAGCAATTTTCCAATATCTGAAGGGGGTTCACAAGAAACAGGGTACGGCTTTTTACACGGGTGTATAGTAAGAGGACAAGGGGCAACGGTTTGAAGCTTAGAGAGGGGAGGTTCAGGTTGGACATTAGGAAAAAGTTCTTTCCTGTGGGGGTGGCGAGATGCTGGAACAGGTTGCCCAGGGAGGTTTTCGATGCCCACTTTGTGGAGGTGTTCAAGGCCTGATTGGATGGGACTCTGAGCAACCTGACCTAGCGGGAGGTGTCCCTGCTTATGCAGGGAGGTCGGAACTAGATGATCTTTAAATTCCCTTCCAACCCAAACCATTCCATGATTCTATGAATAAAGTGAATCTGATTTTGCATTGTTGTGGTCTCGCCTTGAGTACTGTGTGCATTTCTGGGCCTCACAATTTAAGGGGCATATGAGGGTCCTTGAATGTGTCCAGAGGTGGGCAACAAAGCTGGTGAAAGGGCTGGAATGCATGTCGTGTAAAGGGTGGGTAAGGACTTTGGGCTTGTGTAGTTTAGAGAAGAGGTTACCTGAGGGGTTACCTCATTGTTCTCCATAATGTCCTGGGGAGGGGAAGCAAAGAGTGAGATGCCTGTCCTTTCTCCCTAGTATCCTATGATAGGACATGTGGGAATGACTCAAGTTTACATCCAGGAAGGTTCAAATTGATACTAGGAAACATTTGCTTACTGAGGGGTTGGTCAAACACTGGAACAGGCTTCCTAGAGGAGTGGTTAATGCCGAAAGCCTGTCAGTGTTTAAGAGGCATTCGGACAATGCCCTTAATAACATACTTTGATGTTTTATCAGCTTCTAAGTGGTCATATTTGGGCTAGAGGATCATTGTAGGTCTCTTCTAACTGAGCTTTTCTATTCTATTTTTATTATATTTAAAATAATTTTGATACTACTTGAGATAAAGATAGAAAGTGTACGCTTTTGTTTCTGTAAGGAGATGTGAGATAAAGAATATAACTGAATAAATAAATAAATAATAGATTCTTTGATTGAATGTGGTTACTCTTTTTGAAATGCACTCCATATTCTGTAGAGAAGTTTCAGACAATTAAAGGGACAAGAAAGCCTTCTAAATATGTTTATTTTTCCTTCAACAGGGTGCAGAAGTGTTCTGAAATCAATCATATGAACCCTCACAATCTAGCCATGGTGTTTTCCTCATGCTTATTTCAAACTAAAGGCCAAACTAGTGAAGAAGTCAATGTAATTGAAGATCTAATTAAAAATTATGTGCAACTTTTTGATGTGAGTATCTTATATAAAAGTGTCCTAGTTGCTCAGCTGTTAGACATGCTAAAATGTAGAAATCGTCCTAAAGATGATCTTGCTAATAGTTTTACTGTCTGAGGATTTGTAGGGCTTTTGAGCTGTAACTCAGTGGATGTTGTTTTTTGTCTGCTTTAAATTTTATTTGCCAGCTAGCTTAGCCCATGTAGGAAATATTAGATTTACAGGATTGCTGTGAGCTACTGTTTTCCAAAATTATGTACATTCTTCTTGCTGACACTAGCATACCAATTATAAGTTAATGAATATTAAAAATAATACTTCTGTTCAAGTTTTATGGTCCAGATCAGAACTGAAGCATGGAAGAATTCTTTGTTCTTTCGTCCCTGAGCTGTGGGTACAAGAAAGACTAGAGAAAGTTTGGTTCTTTAGGCCTAGAAAGAACATTAAATCCAGCTGGATAGAACAGATACTACTAGCAGAAATTTGTGTTAGCCATTTTTGTTTAGAGCTTACTGTGCTACTGTAACATTATTTAGCAGTTTTTCATGGAGTCATCTCTTCTATTATGTATTTTGTAAAGTTTATAGTAAGAGATCCCATCCATTAGATGCTGTTTCTGACTGATAACATATTTTGCGTAGCTGCTTCTATAAGAGCATGACTAAAGGTGTTGTTAATTTTAACAATATTTATTATTGTCAGTAATTATTTACTTTTGTTAGATGTAAACATTCCTCTGTATCTGTATTTATCTAAATTGATTGTATTAAATTAGTGTTTATTAGTCTTAGCTGTAATTTTTATGCTAGCTCCCTTTTATTTACTAATTGAACAAAAATGATCCATTTTAAACAGATAAATGAAGACCAGGTCAAACAAATGGATATAGAGAACAGCTTTATTACCAGGTGGAAAGACACTCAGGTAAGTAGCAAGTATCAAGTGGTATGAAAACAATTTTAAATAATACTATTTTGTTGTTTACAGGTCATAGAGTGTCTTGGGTTGGAAGGGACCTCTGAAAGTCATCTAGTCCAACCCCCCTACAATAAGCAGGGTTGTCGCTAGAACAGATTGCTCAGAGCCCTATCAAGCCTGTCCTTGATCTTTAAGGTCCTTTCCAACCCAAACCATTCTATGATTTTCTGATTTCTGAATTTGAAGTCTATTTAGTGACTGGTGTTGTTAACTACAGAGTTGGGGTAATTAAAATTAAATAAAAGAGGAAGCATAAACTGATAAAGCAGGCTAGTTCTCTGTAAAGCATATGGTGGAATTTCATTCTGACCTTAGTGCCAGGATAACTTACAGGTTGTTACGTATTTTTACTATGCTTCATAAATTTTATGAGAAGGAAATGGTCGATATTTGCAAGTGAAAGTTATGACCTGTCTTGTTTTTTTAATTATTTTTAAACATTCATATTAAATACTTGCAAGTGTATATTAATACTTATATTATTTAATTAGCTTTGGGTATACATGGTCTCTCTTCATTAGAATTCCATCATCCCTTTCAGTCTAAAGCAACTGAATCTTTAGCTGCATCCTGTTCTGTGGCCATTGCTACAACCCCAAAGTGCACATACTATTTGGCAAAGCTTCAGACACACACTAAAAGTCAAATTAAACTTTGGAATTCAGTATAAGCAAATGGGAGATTGTATACAACTTACTATCGTATTCAATTCCAGTCTTACCTGTAACAACTTTTCAATAACCTCAGAGTGGTAAGAAACAGCAAAGTGAGAGTGTGTTTCACTGTCTGGTATTTGTGTACAGTCCTAATTAAAGCAAAAATTGTTACATTTCATGATAGTACCAATGTGGTTGAATTAAGAGAGATAAAAAGAAATGCAGGGAGCTTAAAAGGTTTTTCAGAAATATAAAATAGTGGAGGGGAAGCTTTCACTCTTACAGAGCTTTAGAAACAAATAGAAAGCTAGCAGAAGAAAAATCTATAATGCTTTGTCTGTTGGCTGCCTTCCCCCTTCCAGCAACAGTTTTGTGGTACCTTGTAAGCCGTCATTAAGAACACAGGGTCTTTCAAGTACATGTTGAAATTCCATGTTCTGTGAATTGCTATCTGGAGTCTTATTTTTATTTCATATTTCCTTACTGTCTGGGTCAGAACGGTATGAAGCTTTCTGACCATAATGACTGATTGTGAAGGTGCACATGGAAGGCAACTTTTGGTGCCTTGTGAGGAGTGACCAAGTTGCTGTTTAAAATTTATTTCTAATGTCTGTCTTGCAGAAAGGAAACATCTGCCCTGATAATAGCAAAAAAACCCAAATTTGATATGCATTTTACAAGGCAGGGGTTGAAGTATCTTTAGTGGAACTTATTAATTCTGGGGTCCATGCAAAGGACCTTAATGAGATTAGATAATGAAATTTTGAAGCCTAGGACAATTAAAATGTGCAGACTTTTCCATACATTATCTTTTTTTTTTTTTTTTTTTTTTTTTTTTAGAATAAAAACAATGTTTGTTATAGTTTGTTTTACACAAAATGTTAACATTTTCCAAGTGACTCTGGGAAGCTGTAATGGTTAAGTGTTTGCACTACCTTCTGGAAGGATTAAGGAGATCTCAGAGGCATTGTGTGAGTAGAGAAAGAGAGAGTGGAGACTTTTTGATTAATAGGGAGAAAAAAAAGTAGAAAAGAAACTGAAAGGCTGTTGATGGATTGAATAATATAGTAGCAACTGCTGGCTAGGTGGGTTTATTTAAAATTGAAGCTGAGGGGAATGTAGAGAAGACCCAGATAAAGTGGGTTTGGCTTGTTTATTTTCTACTCCAGACACCAGTGCGAAATAACCCTTATCAGGTATATTGTACTTAGAAAGCTGCCTGTTGAAGAAAAAAAGAAAGACTTGCTCTTCATTTTTTTAAAAATAAGTCTAAGGTTTTCAAAATTGGTAAGGTGTTTATTTAAAAGCTTCCAGCACCTGAAAACCTAGTCTTCCCATTTTTAAACTTTAAATTGGAACCTTTGTGTATAATTGGTCCTGTTTGGATTGGTTTCTCTGGATTTTTTCTGATTGCTGGGAGGCAGAGTTACAGAAAGATTGAACCAGCATTTTAACTGTTCTTGTGTTGTTCTCAGCAAGGTCATTAGCATTAATAATCAGCTTTCTGAAGTGATGGTTATACCTATTGTCTTAATAGACTCTGGCTTGGTTCCCATAACACACATGGCTAAGCTTTAAATTATTTTTTTAAAATAGTGATATGACTTTAACATTAAAAATGAAGCAAAATCTGCTACCTCACCACAGAATTATAACAGCATCATGAAGTATTTCAAGTTGAAGTCCCAGGACTACCTAAAACTAAACCATGTGACTAAGAACATTGTTGATTGTGCTGTGATCACTTCCCTGAGCAGCCTGTTTCAGTGACCAACCATCCTCTCAGTGAAGGACCTTTTCCTAATGTTTAATCAGAAATTCCTCTGATACCACTATATTCCAGTTGTCTATGTTGGTAGGAACCTGTTGATATTGTATAGTCTAATTATACTGCTGCTCAAGCATGGACTCTTAGAGCAGATTGCCTAGGACCGTGTCCTGTCAGATTGGATCCTCTCTGGGCAACCTCTTCCAGTGTTTGCCCACCCTCACAGTATCATTGTTTTCTTGTGCTCAGATTAAATTTTATGTGTTTTTAATTTGTGCCTGTTGCCTTTTGTCCTGTCACTGGATGTCACTAAGAAAAAGTATCTCTGTTTTCTTCATTCCTTCCCATCAGATGTTTGTACATGTTTGTAAGATTCCCCCCAAGCCTTCTCTTTTCCAGGCTAAACAGTCTCAACTCTTTCAGCTGCTTCTTAAATGAAAGATGATACAGTCCCTTCATCATCTTGATGATTCTTCACTGGACTCTATCCCATAGCTTCATTTCTTGCTTGTACTAAGGGGCCCAACACTGGACACAGTACTCCAGGTATGGCCTCACCAGTTTTAGATAGAAGAGAGGAATCACCTTTCTGAACCTGCTGGCAGTGCTTTGCCTAGTGTAGCCCAGGACACGGTTGGC
Organism: Chaetura pelagica; assembly: GCF_000747805.2. Lineage (NCBI taxonomy): Eukaryota > Metazoa > Chordata > Aves > Apodiformes > Apodidae > Chaetura > Chaetura pelagica. The sequence goes on from NW_009970716.1 coordinate 4,582,435, forward strand.
ATTGTTTTATGGGAGGGCCCACTGTTCACTCATGATCAACTTGTTCTATACCAGGACATCAAGGTTCTTCTCAGCAAAGCTGCTTTCTAGCTGTTTGTCAGCAAGTGTGTACTGATACCTGAAATTAGTCCTCCCAAATTGTGCAAGGCTTGGATTTCCCTTGTTGAACTCTGAGATTCCTCTCTGCCCAATTCTCCAGCCTGTCAAGGTCCTTTTGAGTATAACAGTCACTCCTCCCAGTTTAGCAGCATCTGCAAACTTCTTAAGGATGTGTTCTGTCTATTATCCAGGTCATTGATGAAGATTAATGGTCTCCTGGCTGTTTAGCCAGTTTTCAATCCACATTACTGTCTACTTATGTAACCTGTACTTTGTCATCTTGTCAATTATGATGTTATGGGAGACACTGTCAAAGACTTTACTAGCACTGATGTTAACAACACCTGCTGCTCTTCTTTCATCCACTACTGTCCGTATTGTAGAGGACTATCAGTTTGGTTAAGCATGATTTCCCCTTTGTAAATCCATGCTGACTAATCCCACTTGGCTTGTTCTCATTCATGTGATTGAAAACGCTTTCCAGGAGGAATTTCTCTATCGCCTTTTTAGGAACTGTGGTGATGTTGACTAGCCTGTAGCTCCCTAAATATACCTTTTTTGCTCTTGAAGATGGGATCAATACTTGTGGTCTTTGGGAACCTCTCCCAGTTGTCATGACATTCAAAGATAATTGAGAGTGACTTTACAGTGAAACCAAAGTAATTCCTGAGCACTCATGGGTCCTAGTTGTCAAGCCCCATGGAGTTATGTATATCTAGCTTCTGTAACTGCTCTTTAACCTGGTTCTTCTCCACTGAGGGCAGTATTCCTAGCACCAGATCTTCCCTCTGTTTTCAGGGGCCTGGAATTCCTGAAGTAAGTCTTATCAGTAAAGACTGAGACAAAGAAGTCATTGAGTACATTGGCTTCTTTGTGATTTGTCTCCTGGTCCCCTGCCCTATTCAGCAGCAGGCCCATGTTTTCCCTATTCTTGTCACTGTTCATGTACTTGTAGAATCCTTTCCTGATGCACTTCACATCCTTTGCAAGCTTCAACCTGGGGCTGGCTTGTTTTCTCTAACCTAAGCCTGGCACAATGGAAGAGTAACTGTGCTTTTCTAGAGTCACCTGCACCTTCATCCATCTCTTCTGTGCTTCATTTGTACATATGAGTTCAGTCAGGAGCTCTTTGCTCATCCATCCATGCTTCATAAACAGAAAGTGTCAGTGTTGTAGCACTTTAAATTTGGAAGGCAGCAGGGAAAGGGCTTCTTATTTTATTAGGTGGTGTGCAACTGTTAAATGTGTTCTCATGCATTCTTAACACATTGCTAGAAATTACTTTTAGTTTCAGAGAGAATAATGGAATCTTAGGGGGTGGAAGGGACCTCAAAAGATCATCTAGTCCAACCCACCTGACAGAGCAGGATCACCATGATACTTCCTACTTTAAGAGAGAGAAAGGGCTAAAAACAAATGCATTAGGAATTGTATTTAAATGTATATATTTGAACATTTTTTTTTTTTTTTTCATCCTATGGGAAAATAAGTTCTCCAAATAACGGGGTAAATTAGTGCTATAATCTTAGATATAATGTATGAGAGTGGCAACTTTATTATGGAGTCTGCCTACTGAGTCTCCTAGATACCACATGTCACTGGTATTAAATTTCACTGAAATGTGTTGTCACCTAGGTTTATCTGTACACTTTTATTGTATTCATTAGGTGCTTTCTCAGATAATTTCTCGAGTGAGTTATTATACCACAGCTGTGATTTGCATCCTTTTTAAAACTTTTTTTTTCTTTTTTTCCTGGCAAGAGGTCTTGTGTTTGCATACCATACAGAGTTGTGAAAGTGCAAATGTCTTAGGTGCACAAGGGCTAACCTTACCTGAGGTGCAGAAGCACTCCCTGGCTCACCCTGTGATATTAGGACTCCAGCTGATCTAGGCAGAAGCCTGACCAGATGGTACCCTGGTTCTTTCCAGGCATATGCTATGTTGCTGGTGGCATGAGTTCAGGTGTTGTGTCATGTAAGAAGCAGTATTTCCCTTTTAACAATTCAGTGCAAAGCTTCTGGACCCCAGATGTGCTATCCTTTCCCAGATTAAGCACTTAAACCACTTGTGAAATGGATAGAGAGACTGGGAGTCTTAACAGTCAGCGTGCTGCACAGGAAGCCTTCTGACCTAGTCAGTAGCTGGGATGCTTGAAGGAAGGAGCCTCTCAAAAATCTCCCTTGCTTTAATTACTGAGCAGGTGAGTGCCGGATACCATCCTCTTAAGTTACTTTCTAAAAGAGAACTTTCAATATGCAGATGAGAAATGAAAAGGCTTAATACTTCCTTAAGCAAGGTGAAGGCTGACCTGAATGCATTTTTCCTTCTCTTGAAAATCTGTAGTTACAGTGTGGTGCAGTTTTATCGGATGCAGTGGAGTGTAGTATTTCCTTTGTATCTGATTCCAGCCCTACACAATCCTTCCACAAGCTTACAATCACCTGGAATAATTTAGAACCTATCTGCTACAGGATTGTCTTGGAAATGTGAAACAAAGTCGTTGAGTTTGGCAGTGGGCTCATTCAGAGTGTGTCCTGGTTGAGTTTAATGGTGAGAGGTACTGAGTTCCTTGGCTCTTCCAAGATGACAACAGTCCTAATTAAGAAAAGAAACTTCAGGTAGCAATAGTGTATTAACAAAAAAGGTTAATTTGTTGGGTACCTGTGAACATAAATGGTTGTTTTGAGGATTGCTATTGTGAAATTAGACACAGAAATGCCTGTTTACTCTCTTTTTGCGTCACTTAAGCCTTATGTGACCAAACACTTTGCATTTCCATATGAACTGTTACATAAAGGAAAAATGCATGAAACATCCATGTGCTAGAAAATCTTAATGTGGAAAGGAAACAAAAAAATATGATTACTACAAGAACTTTTCATTAAAGTACACCTTTTTCACTCTTCTGGAAATTTTTTACTATTAAGATCTATTCATATATTTTATGCAGTATTATTTGTATTGTGTGGGTAAAATCAATGTACACTATAAATTGTGTACTTTGTGTTATGGTTTTATTCTTTAAAATAGCCTTGAATGGCATAAAATGGAAAATAGTACACAGAATTATCAACTTCCCTATTTCCCAAACAGGACAATGGTCACAACATAAATCTGTGGTTGAGGTTCTTCTCTCTTTAAAGAAAATAAGTAATTCAAAGCTCTTAGAACAAACTTGGTCACTGAGGCATTTTAAAATTGCTTATCAAAAGTTACTCTGGATTCCCACTTGGGAAGCATGAATTCTTAGTATTGAGTACAACTTTTCACAACCTGTTGTAATGAAAATAGTAACTGAGCTGGTGGATGTTATTAATTAATCTCTGTCAATATTGTATCTGAAGACATCACGAAATGCTGAGTTTGAGTTAGAAAATGTTTTTTGGGTATTGTGAAATCATTAGTACCTTTACTGTGTATGGCATTTCCTGGAAAAAAGAACCACCAAAAGTCAACCTAAGAAATACGAACTCAGGAGACCTTAGTTTTTTGGGAGCACTTGCCCCAGAGATGACAGCCTTTTTCTTTCAGCTATCTAAGCAAGCAATGAACACTGGAACAAACCTGCCTTTTAGTGGGTGATAAATTGAAGTTTGAACTGCTTTTAAGGATAGCATTCTGTTTGTTATGTCAGCCTATTACTGCTCAAATATAACAGCTTAGGAGTGAAGTCCTCAAGAGCCTGACTGTCATTTGTGGCAATTTGATTGTGACGATGATCATTTTTCCCCTCTGAATTGAGCTGTGCAACATTTTATGCCAGTTGCCAATTTTTCTGTAGCAGACATGATTAATGTAACTAGTGTTTAATTTAAAAATACATTTTTCTGAAACTTCATGTGTACATAACTCATGAAATATGTGGTGTCTAATGCCTGGGACCACTTCAATGTAGAAGTGAGTAATGCTGCTCAAAGATGGTCCACTTGCTATTATTTCAAAGTATTTACTTCCTGAAGCCCACCGATTAAAGACACTGCTAGGTGGTTGCAAGAATTACTGGAGATTTATGTTGTAGGGTTTTTTTACCTAGAAAAACACTTTTTCCTAACTATGCATGGTGTTGTCAGTAGGTTGTGCTGGGGGAATGCATTTGAGCCAGACCTGGAATAAGTTTTTTTGACAAAGACTGACCTTCCTCTTTGTTATATTTTATAATTTCTGTCATGTGTATAAAATGCATATTACTCATAATTTTGGAAGATGAGATTGTATGGAAGCCTTCACTTCATATTTTTCCAGGTTAGGCCATATAAACTTCTTCTAAACTGATGTTTTCAAGTCAAAATTAGCATTTGATGCTTTCAATAACACTAAATATAGAATAGCCAGACCCCAGCCAATTGTCATGATCAGTATTTGCCAGTATAGACCTGAAACAGGATGAACATTTTCTGAATAGAAACAGTGGTTAGTTGAAACGGTTTGGCTTTAAGCTGATATCTTTCATTATTTCAGTGAAAGAAAGGGGTGTGCTGAAACCTTCTATTTGAGCTGCTCTGCTGCTTCTGTCAATACCTACCATCATTCAGCCTGTAAGCAGTTTGCAAGACCACATGTGTGCAAGTCTTTCACATGTGCAAGCCATATAGCATGGAGACTGGGCTTCAGGCTCATGCCCAAGAAATAGCTTTTTGGAAACTTTCTTGGATGGGCTTCTAGTTACTGTAAGAATTGATAACACAGTGCAGACCGAGTGATGTAACAACATTGATGACTGGCAACTTAGGCCTCAAGCAGCTACAATTAAGAATTGTGTGTGAGAGTAATTGCCATTTAATAACTGATATTCTGACATTATTGGATCAAAACAGTGCATATTTGGTGCAACTGAATCAAATTTCTGCTGAAGGCCTGGAAGTTTTCATGCCTGAAATGTCACCGAAGTTCCATTCCAGGTGGCACTTCGTTAGCTGCTCTTCATTTTCTGTCCACCATGTACTTATGCCAGCTGTTTCTGATTGCTGCTGTAATTTACATCACATTTTCTCCCCATACAGTTGTTTACATGAACCCATTGGAAATAAAATGTCAGCTTGATTCTTATTTCCAGCCTTTTTCTGTAATATCCTCTGAAAAGCAAATTTTACAAATAAATGAGCTTTTTTGAGTCTGTGCCACTATAATTAAGCAGCTTTCTTCAATGTAGCTTTGTAATGTTTTTCTCACAAATTTTTCCATTAGTTTTCTATTCTCAGAGGCTAAACTAACTTTAAAGTCACCGTTTTTAAGACTGTTAATGTTCCTTAAGTGCTGCCATTTATTTTTTTATAGAAATGTACTGATAGCTTCTGTAAATTAGTCAAAATGTATCCAAAGGCCTGCCTGTTTCTATAATTTTCTCAGTATCTTAGTCTGAATATGATGTTTTTATTTTTCTTAAATTCTTCCTCTGTTTGTAGTAATAAATAAGTAGCATCACTATCAGTACTGTTCTCAAAATTCAGATGCAAATTTTTAGTCTTAATGTTGATTACTAGTTCTTTACGTTGGCTTATTAATAAATTACTGCACCCCTTGAAAAGACCAGTTATCTGCCTTATTTTTTTTTTCCTATGCTCGTCACCATCACCATGTATTTAATTTTGGAAAATATTCTTGGTACTGGGATGAATTACAGTTTTTCTGTGATGCTTACTAAGCTGCAAAGAAATCAGAGCAGGGAAAATGCCTGGCATTTTTAATGTAGAACAGCAAGTAATTTTTCATCCACTACAAGAATTTTTCTCCTTGATCATAAAATATTTCATTTACTGATTTTTCCAGTTTCTTTTAAAGTTTCATATTATTAGATATTCTTAAATTATGTTTGTTAGTTTTTAGTATATTCTCTCATACATATGCTTTATCATATAAATATTCCACATTAACATTTTACATAAATTTTAGATATCAAACAAATTTCAGGAGCTATGTTTAACAGAAGTTGATGTCAAGACTATTTATTTCCTTTTTAAAATATGCATGTTTTTACTGTGATTAATGATCATAAAGGTAGTCCACATAGTAATGCATTTTTATTACATGGTTGTGCACATGTTGATATTTAACTGAAATATTCAGTTCTTTGTAATTAAACTCCTTTTAGTTTGTGTTTCTGTCCTGTCCTTTTATTTGGTTATAAATTCTGTTCATCTGTTTTGGTTCTGAAGTTAGCCTGGCTAACCTCTAAATCAGAGTTATGGTTCTGACTGTTTAAGGTACTAATGTATATTGATGTCTTAAACTTTGCAGACTTAAATGTAAATTTAAAATTTCAACTTATCTCATGCTTCCCCTAGTTTTTCTGCTTTTGAGCATGTATTTGTAGTGTGTTTGTTTTGTTTAGTAGGATTGTGTTGGATTTAGTCAGGTTTGGATTTTCCCCCAAATCCGTGAATAGGGTTTTTTTTCCGTACACTAGTCAAATAAAGGAGAATGTAGTGGTTTTCTCACTGAAGTCAGCATTTGGACTATTTTTGTAGAAAATTGGGTGGAATAAAAAAATTTAATGCAGCAGGTTCTAGCACATCTGCTAGATAATAGTTTTACTTTATTTAAAAGAATATATAAAATATTTTTAAGACAATCTAATAATTTTTTAAAATTGTTTTGTTTCAGGTTTCCCAGGCTGGAGATTTGCTTATTGAAGTTTATGTGGAAAGAAAGGAGCCAGACTGTGGTGTTATAATCAGGGTTAGTGTGTACAAGTGATAGTGTTTTTACTAAGCACTTTTTCATTAAGTATATTTATTTTCATACATGTTTTTATCTAATTACAGAAGGAAAGTGTGAATATATATCGATCACTATTCTACTGAATAGTATTTTTTCTATTAGCTGTGGTGCCTTCAGCCTGAAGGCAGATTATTATGCATTTTTAAGAAAAATATTAAGATACCACTTTAAAGGGGAGATATCCTCCTTCAGTTTTACTGCAGTACGCAGTGGTATAGTTGCAACACACAATAATGTTAAAAAGTACACTAAATGTTGTTTTTATTAAATAGTACCAGGCTCTTTAAATTATTTTCTGATTTTTTCTTTTTGCCAGTGGCTATCTGCTTTCCTTGAGTGCTAAGAAACCAAAGCTTGTTAGTTACTATAGTTGAGATTTTTCAGTCTTGTCTCTCTGATGATGTATTTTAAACATATTCTTCTCCATGTAGTAGTCTGTATTGTTTGGAAGCTGAAGAAAAAAGAAAATCATTTCTGTAACATAAAAGACAGATATTGTTAACAATGGAGTAGAAAATTTAAGGCAATGCAATTTATTTTAATGTTACACCTCTCCAGTTTTTTTCTGTTCAGCGTATGACTCTCAAACACTTGTTTTTGTACATATATGATATACATAGATACACACATAAGCACATGCATACAAACAAGGCATGCTTCTTTAAATAGTAATAAAAGTGGGAATATGCATTGCTAATGTTAAAAAATGGTACTTCTGTAATATTTACTTTCCAATACCCGAGAAAACATATCAAGGTGCTTTTTTTTTTTTTTTTTTCCTATTTTTCCAAGGGTAGACAAAAGGAATTTCAAGTTACCAAGTAATCAGTCAGCTAAAAATTTTAACTTCAGTTTCATGGAACAAAATAAGGAAAGCATGCTGGACTCTGAAAAATAATGTATGGATTTCCATCTCAGTATATCTGCTTCCTTTTTCCTTTTCATTTCTTTTTAAGTCAGTTGCAGGGAGGAAGATTTTAAAAAAATAAATCATAAACCAGTAATTGTAATATGTTGTAAACTGACTGAATTTGTGTTACAGGTGTCACCATTGACAGAAGCAGAAGAATTAACTAATGATGTTTTAGGAATCAAAAACATTATTCCCAGCAAAGATGATGTGTGGGCTACTTTTGAAGTGCTTGAAAATGGAGAATTAGGTTAGTGAGCTTAAATTTTTGCATGTTCAGATTTTAGTATTTTTATTTTTCAGTACATAACCTACTCAAAAGCTCAGTTAAAGAATTATTGAAAAGCTTATAGAAGCAAAACAAAGCCTTCCTGCTGTAGTTTTACATTTGGTTACTAAGACATCTGAATGATTTATTTCTACCCTTCACCAGAAATAATGCGATGAATTGTTTTAAAATGCTTAAAAATTGAGAGCTGAAAACATGTTCTTCATATTATTCAGCCTTGCAGCTCATTAGCCATCAACTATAGAAAAGTAGGTCTTACCAAGAAGTCTCAAAGAAGAAACATATTTTCCTTAGAATGCCGGCAGTAAATTTTATAAAGAATAACGTTTTTCAGAAAACAAAATGAGAAAATACAAGTGATACTTTGGGGAATGGATCTTTTTTTATTATTTAGTAAATAATTTTATGTATGTAGATGAAAAAGGAGGCATAAAGTTGAGTAATCCTGTGATTATTGCAAGTGGCATTATGGTGTATCTAGCAGAATCTTGAAACATTTGGTTTAAATATGGTTCTGCTGCAAACAGGAGCAAGTATTGCACTGTCACAACAGTGACAGTAGTCATGGATTGTAAAGAGGTTTTAACATAGGAGTGCTTTATATACATGCTATAGCTTGCTCTTAGTTATTAGATATGCTTAATAACAAAGTAATAGAGATTTTTAAAAATTAAATCATTGTATTGTAGGAAAAAAAACCAAAACAATAAAACTATTAAAAATTGAGAAAACAAATTTTTTTCAAGTTTTTCTGAATTGTTTGCTGTACTTTATTTTCTGATGTGCTTACAAGATCTCTTCAGATTTACTAGTGTTCCTGATATACTCAGTCTTGACCTTGGCAGTATCAATAATGAGAGTGGAAGTGTGTTTTCCTATTTGACTTAAATAAACCTGATCCCTCTTTGCATCTTGCAATCTTATGGTGGTGCTGTGTAGAGTTGAAACATAAGAGTTCATTTGCAGATTCATAGCTACGGTGTCAACTGACAAAGAGTGCTAGCAGCTATTATCTTTAGAAGAGTCCTAATAACTCCTACAAGTACTCTAGAAATCCTGTTTCTTTTGAATGAGTAATGGGAAAATTTGAAGAGGGGATTTCATTTTCTTAAACTTAATACATAACACTTACAGGCAAATGAAAACTAGACAAGGTAAGGCCAAGATAACATAAAACAGCAGCTTCCTGAAGTATTTGGGTGCAACAACTTGTATTTTAGTGTGGACTAGAAGTGGCTAAATTCAGCAAAGTTAAGCTTAGAGTGAGACACTACAGGCCCTATCTAGGTTGATAAATGCTGGCAAGAGATTAGAGTGTATCTTATTAAAGCAAGAATTTACAACGCAAAGTAGAAATGGTATATCACTGTTCTAAAACTGAAACAAATAAGCAAAAATCAAACTAAAGAAAGACCCAATTTGGCACCTGGCTCCAGTAATTGGAGACTGTGTTGATGAAATTTCTGCTTCATAGACTCCTTCCTGGAAGAATCTGTGCACCAGAACAGGTAAACTGAATAAGTAATGTTGAGGAATAAAAATAATGCAGGTCATAAGAGGCAATTACTTGGGAAGACCCCAGTGGTGCTGGGACTGAATCTAGCAGATTTTCCAAAGGCTGAAACCAATAGAGTAGCAGAGGAAACAGTCCTTGGTCCAAGTGTGATACTAAAGAACTAAAAAGCAACTTGAGTCTTTCCTGCTGCAAGTTGATCTTACTAGTATGATTTAACAAACACCATAACCTAACATTTCCTAATCTAAGGTACTGACAAATAAGTTGAGATTCTGACATGTAATGACAGAAACAAACTTTACTTATTTGTTTCAAACACGTGTTAATGTTCACAGTGTCTTTCTGAAAGAAATTAATTTTCTGCAGGTGTTCCTGCCATGGTTTGGTAGCTTTCCAGTGCATGCTGGTATTGAGTTTGTTAAAGTCAATCCTGAAGTTTTGCAAGTTATTTTACTTTTTTATATATACTGCCCTGAGGAAAACCCCTGAGAAGTCAAGAAAATGAGAATCTTATATTTTCTAAAAAGTACTTTTTTTTTTTTCTGATAGTTAAGGTTGTTTAAGGTGAAAATGACTGGTTTTGGATATTTAGCAGCATGTGATGACTTAAGTAAAAGGGTACTTGAACTTATGTGTTGACTGCTTGCTGGTCAAAATACTAAAACTGTAATATGGAAAATCAAATTATTTGCATATAGAAAAGTTGAAATAATTGATAATTTTATCTAACTTAATGCAGAACATTCAGTACCATATGCTTTTACAAAATAGGGTGTATATTTTTTTTGGTAATTTGTGCTTGATGGATAGTTTGTAAATGAGGTGTGTTGCCTGTAAAATAGCTAATGCATTTCAGTGTGATGATTTATGTACCGTATAATCCATGATGACAGATGGTCTTAAATGTAACTATAAATAAAACAGTAGGTGTATACCCTGGGAGTGCTAGTGTTCTAGGAAGATGTAATTTGCCAGTGTTCCCTGCCTTGGATTTGAAATGTCTTCTCCTTAAAATGGATTTTTCTCTTTTGTACAAAAGGCAACAAGTTGTTTTATCACATCACAGTCCACATTTCTCAAAAGTCAAAAAGAATTTTTAAAACGTTGACCATTTAAAACAAAAGGGCCAGAAGAAATGGGGTTACAAGGTAGGATTTGAGATGCTGCTTACAGAATGGTATTTTGATTAATCTGCTTTGTTGTCACACTGAGATTTCTGCTGGATCTGGTAATGCAGATTTAGGGTCTATTTACAAGATTTTCCCTGCCTTCATTTGGTGTCTGAACTAGGCTTTTTGTGGAGTACTGGCTGGACTTCCTTACCACTGCAGTTTCTCAATCTTGTGAAAAGGTCTCAGAGTTTCTATTTTGTGATGGAAGATACCTATCTATCAAATGTATGTTTGAGCAACTGAAGATTTGGAAGTGCACACATATAGTCTAGTCATGTCTTCATCTATTGGTGTTTTTATCTTGCTGTACTTTTTGTATGACGTTGGAATATAAAATGTGCATGACTGGAAATGCCCTGACCGTGGCAATATGGAGAAGACTTAGTAAGACAACATTCTTTTCCCTTCTATTGAAAGAAATGTAATGAAATCAAGAGTCTGTCTAAATCTGCTTTGATCATTAACAGACAATATCATCTATGCCAGTATTTTTATTTTTTTTCAACTGTAACTGCTCCAAATTCCTTAGGTTTTGATTGCAGAGAATTGGTAGCTATGATGAGTCAGTTTTGTATTGAGCCTAGGCCAACAAGACCCAATCTAGCTGCAGGTCTCCGTTCTGTTTGATCATATTTAGGCATGCCCTGTGATAGCAGTGTTTTAGTGTCTTTAGATAAGAAATATTCATATCTAAATACAAGAAAGTCACTGAACATTTGACTAGTGCTTGTTTAATTAGGTATTTTTTTATCTCTGCAGACCCTGCCAGCAAATGTGTTACTGCAGAAAGTCAGTGAAGTACTTAATTGTCTTTTGAAATTTTTTAATTTTTTTTTAATTTTGAAAGCAGTATTTTTCTTCTATAGTTCAAAGTGAGTGAGACAGTATTGTGTGTAAACATGTGTAACTTCTTTGGACCTCCAGTCTTTTTTATGGTTATTTTGTTTCAACATTTGCTTTTTGTGTGACATTTTTCAGAACGTCCTCTGCATTATACTGAGAATGTACTAGAACAAGTTCTTCACTGGAGTTCACTACCAGAGCCTGGCACTGCATATCTGATAATAAAGAGATTTCTAACAGCAGACATGATAAAACTCTACACTGGTATGTATCATGTTTAAAACTTGGATTTTTCTTTTGGCATCATAAAGACTGCAGTTCCTTTATAGCTGTTTCTTTGGGGCAAAGTGTCCAAGCAGATCTGAATTACTGCAACTTGATAAAGGTTACTGGTTTATTGAGAATTGTACTGACTTCCTTTTAAAACAAAGAAGTTATGGATGCTTTTGTTTCTACAAACTGTAAGTTCTCTCATCTGAACATAAATGTTTTACAGAAACTCTATATACAATTCAAAGCTTGAGGCTGCTCCTTTAACTGTAATGCAGTTCTGCACGGTGCATCACATACATACAACATACTTTCTGCAGACTATATATACATTCATATTCTAACTGTGATTATTACATTTTCGATACTAAAGCATGTAATTTATATATGAGCATGTTTAATGATGATAATAATAATAATTTCATAGAGTAGCTAGGGTTGGAAGGGACCTTAAAGATCACCTAGATCCAACCCCCCTGCATGGGCAGGGACACCTCCCATTAGACCAGGGTTGCTTAAAGCCCCATCCAACCTGGCCTTGAACATGTCCAGGGAATCTTTTCAGCTCTGTGGAGAATTCCTCCTCACTGAGTGGTAGGACTGAGGCCAGATATCCGACCTATTTGAAATATGCTTTTTAACACTGGATTCAGCCCATACAAATGGAGAACTGGGTAAATGGATGTCCTCCTATTTTGCAGTAAAATTAATAGGTCTATGGTCATATTATGTTTGTAGCTGAATTGCATGAAGTTCTCTTGTTTCTCTCTTTTGTTAGAATCCTGCAGACTACATTATGATATACCTGACCTGTTGTTCTGTTAGTGTTAACTCAGAACTTTTTGTCATCAGCACTTTTCTCCTTTTTCTCCTAGAGACTCTAAAGATGTTTGAAATAACATTGGTTCAATAGTGAGCCTAAAGGAACAACTCTATTAGCATCACTTCATCTTGGCAACTTACCATTGTCTTCCCTATCAACAGAACTTTTCCCATGTTCCTTATACATACTACATTCTCCGTTTTCATCATTTTTATTCTCATTATTTCAATTTTGAACTAATTTCTCATGTTTGTACTTTCAAACATTGTATTGAGATCTAGATAAATATTTTCTTTTGTCTAGAAATCAACTTTCATTTTTCAGGAAAAAAAGTTAGTTTATTTGTATTGATACATTTCAGTAAAATCATTGTGAGATTTCCACTTTCCTCCAGATCTTTAGTTATTTTCTCTTGACAATTTATTCCATAGCTTTTAATGCTTGGATCCTGTAGTTTTTCAACTGCTATTCAGAAGGACAAGGTGTGCATTTTATTTTGGTATAAGAGATACTCAGTACAGCTTAGTTGTATTTCAAGACACTTTTTCTTCTACTTACCTCAAAATTTCCCACATTAAAGTTTTATTTGTTAGGAGAACAGAGAATAGGTTTACTATAAAGTGTGTGTATATAGGTCCTTGAAATTTTACCACTAAGGAGTTATTTTTTGAGTGGGAAGTATTGATTTCTGAGAACAGCTGCTATTATTCAGAGATATTATTTGGAACGCAAACTTCTAAACCATAGATGGATCAATCCTAAATGGGTTGAGGGCATCTAGTCTCTTGTCATTGCAAAAGTCTAGAAAATTCTGCATGTTTCTTAAAGTTTGTATCTGAAAAATCATTCCGATTAGGACACATCCCAGGTATTTTACATGTACTTTATGAAACAGTGGCTTCAAAAAGATATAGAATATCATCAATTTAGAGGATATTTGAAGAATAACCTAACTGGGTTTTTTGTATGCACTTTAAAATGTGTTTGTTTAATTGGGTATTTGAGACTGAATATCACTCGTACTTTTTATGCATTGGTGACCATGGCCCTAATGCATTAATACATTTTTCACTATAAAATGTTAGGGCTCTTCCTAAATAGTCATTTGTTATTTAAAAGAAGGACAAAACCCCATAAATACTGAAATACAGGTAGCTGCAAACAGTACTATTCAATATATTTGTATTAGATCCTGCGTTTAATGGTTATTAGTGATGCTTCATGCAAAGTCCTAATTCTCCCTTGTCACGTCTCATACTTGCCTTGTGCATGTTGTGCAGTACTTGAAGATACTGACTTGTCATTTAGCAGAATGTATGAAGATGAAAAAAATACATAATTTTGATTAGAATATGTTATAACAAGTGTCTGTTCCAAAGCGTGGCTATTTGTGTAGTTTGCTGTGGCTGTGTGATACTGTTCTCAACAAATAATAAAAAAAAAAGTATGCAAACAATGAAAATAACTTTTTTTCTGTATTAGTGTCTTTCCTGACCAAATGCAAATGTAATTTTGGTGGGTTTTTTAGTTTATTTATCTAAAACATCAATATTTTTTAAGACTGTATTGTGTGCTGCTTCTTAATAATAGAATTTTGATATCAGATACTCAATCCAAAGTGAAATTGTACTGAAAAATGCCACTTGAATAGCTGGGTACGGATTCTATTCTGCATACATGTACTCCTGTTACAACACAGTTTTACTTCCTATCTTTAAACAAATATATTATAAAAGCTAGTGGTATAATTCTGGGACTCCTAAACAAGTTAATTCAGCATATCCTAAATAAGTGAATGACTTACGGGAAATATCTATATTTAGCAAAAGAAAATAGATGGTTGAAGGCAAAATATGGCATAAGCAGTAGGCTTGTATTTTGAGATAAAGTAATTCGTAGTCCAGTTAGTATGGCTCCCTCTTCAGGGTGAAATGGTGTTGACTAGAGTGGAGAAGTTTATCTCCTGCTTAGCTGCTCTCTCTTCTTGCTGGCAGTTTGCTTTCAGCACTGGTTACCACAAGGAGAATAGAACATTTCAGAATTCTGCTGAATTCTGTGCTCTTTTATGAAGAATTCATAAGATGCAAGTAGGATTCTTCTTATATTGTTCCTTATTTTGTTATAGTGTTGTTTTGGATTGAGTTTATATGCAGGTATCATATCAGCATGGTAATTAATATAATTAGTGGTCGGAAGATTTCGCTTTTTGAAAGTGAACTTGCTGGGGAAAGCTGATAAACTAGTTTTTTTAAAAAAAAACCAACATATTGGGGAGAATAGGAAAACAAAAAACATCTGCAAGTGGTGGCACAGTAGCTTATATATACTAGTACTGAAAAATCTAGGCTCTAACATATAAAACCTTCAGTGGTTCTGATTAAAAAAAGTAAATAAAAATAAAAGCATTTTCAGTACAAAGTTCTATGTGTTATAAAATTGACTGCAGAGTTGTGGTTTCAGGAGTGGGACTGATTTTCTTTATTCTTATTTTTACCAATTATATGTCTGTTTCTTTGTGTATTTTGACTCAAAGCAAAAATGTAGGCAGACTCATCACAAAATCAAATATCTATGGAAAATGTTTACGTCTCTGAGGCACTGAAATTAAAAGTATCCATGTTACCATAGAAGTGAAAAAGAGAATGCTTTTTTCCCACCGAATAACTAAAATTATTATGGTGTCAATATTTAAGAATATATTTCTTATTAATATTTAATATATGTAGACATATTATACATTTAAAATATTTAGATATATATTTACAGTAATTGTTTAGTTGTGTGTTGCATATAATTAATTTTATTATTTATATATATAAAACATAATAACTAATCAATAGAATTGTAATTCTACTCTTCTGATAAAAAGTAATACTAGGGGCATTTGAAAACTAGCAGCTACCACTGTTGCAAGATCTTCTAACAAAATGCTTTTTAAATTTCTCAATAGAGAAAAATGAGAAAGCCAGTGTGAAAGCAGGCAGTCTGAAGTACAAGGAAGAACCATCCAAACTACTGTCTGGAAACAAATTTCAAGAGCGTTATTTTGTGTTACGGGAAGGAAACTTGCTTCTCTATAAGGATACGAAGGTACAACAGACAAGCTTCACCAAACTCTTAAACACACACCCCAACCCCCCAAGCTATTGGTTTATTATGAGAAAGAAAAGAAAGGCAAACAGTCGGGGGTTGAAGTACAAGAATTTTATCTTGCTATTGCACAGATGCTTTTGTAAAAGTCTGCATCAGTTGCTCATTTAGCTACTGTAATTATGCATTGCTATAAGCTTTAAAAAATAAAAATTAATTCAGTTTGGGAATACCTAAAGTTTGTGCTGTGGTTAGGTTTTCATAAAACCTGCTGTAGAGAGCAGAAGCAGAAGTAATATGGAATGTAAGTGAGCTGCATGCTGTTGTCTCTTGGTATCTCACACAAAGCCTTTAGAAATTACAAGAAATAGAGTTCTTACACCTACAAGTGTCATAGATAGAAGATATTACAGGAAGCAATAACTCTCAATTCACTAGCAAAATCTTCCCCTTCTTCTCAGCAACAGTGTTCAGATGTACTTTCAGTCCTCCAGAAACTAGTATTGAGAATTAGATACACATCAGAATCCCACAGAAACAAATTTAAGCATACTTAATAGCATGGGGGGCTCAGTTTTAAATATTTCAGGGGATGTTTTTTTAAAGAGTTTGAGTGTATGCAGCTTGCATTGAAATACAAAGCCAACTAATGTGCATTAACTATATTTTCATTTTAGTTTTGATAATTTCCAGTTTTAAAAAAATCTCTTCCAGTTTAAAGTACTTTTTTTTTTTCTGAATGCTTTTTTTTGCCCATCCAGCTAATATAGATACATAATTTCTGACTTTCATAAAGTACTTTTTTAAAAGACAGATCCATTGCTTAAGTAAGCTAATACAAAATAACTACTGTGTCTTCTTGTGATATTGTGGATGTGATTTAATTAGAATGGCCCCAGAATGTCCAAAATAGTATCTCATTATTTTGTGTTAAATCTCAAATGGCACATATGTGGGAATAAATGAATATGTCCATAAAAACTTAATTAGTATCTTGGAAAGAGTTTATGGTAGAATTGTTGTACTACTTTGCAATCTCCTTTTGTAAGCCATTCTGATTTCTAAAACATTGATTTGCCCCAGCTCAGGTGGAGTTTTGAGCAGTTCTACTTTTAAATGTGGTGGGTTGTTTTTTTTTTAAAAAAAAAAAGCAAATGAAATACCATTCTGAGAAAATAGTCTATATAATTTTGTTTCATTTTCTTTTGAGACATGTTCAACTACCACTAATAATCTTGCTTTAATTTTAGTCATATTTAGAAATCAATAGTAGAAAAGCTTGACATTGCAGATGGAAAATTGTATTTAATAATACTGCATGTACTAATTAATGTATAAATTCTCATTAATAGTAAACTAAGTTTGTATATGCAAGTGGAGATATATTCTGTTAAGTGTTTCTCTTGTTGAAGAGCAATATCAAACAAGTTAAAAGTTTCCATGTTACTGTATGATAAATTACAGCTTTTTACTGATTCAAATATCCACCCATCCAGACCATAACATCCCAGCTTGGGCATTATGAGAGGCAGTGTGAAAAGCCTGGATAAAGCTGAGGAAAATTACATCCACTGTTCCCCCCTCAACCTCAAACTTAGTAATTTTGTTGTAGAAATTAATCACTTTGGTCATGCTGCATGCTACCAATAGTACCTTCTCTTCCACATGCTCAGAAATGTGCTGCATGAAAACTCATTCCAGGATTTTCCCAGGGACTGAAATGAGGCTGGCAGGCAACTGCTTCTTTAAGTCATCTTTTCAGCCTTTTATGAGTGTGGATGCAATGTTTTCTTTTACCAGCAGTTGCTCCTGATATCTGATATATCCAAGATGACACAGAGCAGCCTTTCAAGGTTGTCAGCCAGCACACTTGGAACCCTTGGATGCGGCCTATCTGATCCAGTGGAGAGAATTTTAAGTCATGCCTTTCCTGACTTATTCCAATGCCCCTCTGTTGCAGTTGTTGTTCTCCTCCTTGAACCCTGTCTGTAAATGTAGAGGCTGAGGAAACCTTTATGGTGTGAAGATTGGTTCAGTGAAAATATTGAGTATACCTTAATGCTAGCTGCCTGTATCTGCTGTTGCTAATTCACCCTTTCTGTTGAGCACTGGATCTAGATTTTTTTTGTTTGGCCTTTACACTAAGGTACCAGTGTAGAAACTCTTTATGTTGCCCTTAATGTCATAGCAGGTCTCAATTTCAAATGAGTTTTCCCTTTACTAACACCATATCTATATGTTTTGAGCAGTGTTTCTAAATTTCTTCCTTCATGGTCTGTCCCTCCTTCCACCTCCTTCATAGTATCCTTGGTCTGCATTGGAGCTCCACCATGAGCTACTTACTTCCCTGGGCTTGTCTCCTGATAAATCTGCTTGTTTTCCTGTGAATTGTGATGAACCATTCTTGTTCTTTGAGAATGCTCTCTGCCAGCTTTCCTGAGCATCTTGACTCTTCAGAGTTACCCCCTCCCATGGACACCCACCTGTCAGTTCCTTGAATAAGCCAAACATTGCTCTTCTAGTCTTTGGGGTCTGTCCTCTACTAAATCATAATCTTTTTTTTTTACCCTCACGATCTTGAGCCCAGCTATTTGATGGAAACTGTGGCCAATGCTACTACTGAATATCACATCCCAAGCAGTTGTCTTTGAATAGCAGATCCAGCTCTGCATCAGCCCTTGTTGGTCCATCCAGTACTGGTGTCAAGAAGTTATCCTGACACCATCCAGAAATCAGCTGGATTGCTTGTGTCCCACTGTCTTGCCCTTCCAGAAGATACCAGGAAGAGCAAAGCCCTGCCTTTTCCATCCCCTGCCCCATAAGAATCAGGATCTGTTACCCAGAGATTTCTTTGCGTTGTTTGAAGACTTCATCCACTTTTTTTCATCCTGATTTGGATGATGTGAAGCAAGTAGTCACCATGATATTGTCAATACCATAGAAAAGCTCTTTTAGCAGAGAGTAGCCCCACTCTTTATCTTCCTTGAGGAAGAGCTTGTGTCCATATATTTCAGCAGTCCAATTTTCTGAATCGTATCACCACATCTTCATTACTGCATTTGCGTTACAGTTCTGTGGCTTCAGGTGTACCTTAAGTTCTTAAATAGTCTACTTCCTGTAATAGTGATTGGCACATTTTGTATATGGGAAAGAAATAAAGAAAAAATATAATGATCTGTTAGAGAACAGGGATGCAGTCCATGAAACAAGCCTAACTACAAAGAAAGTCATGTGGCATTTTTCTCTTTTGAACTTTGATGATAACAATAATTAGAATATGATTTTATTTGCAGGCTAGCAAAGCTGAAAAAGTGTTGCCTGTCAATTCCCTGAAGCTTTATATTGGAGTGAAAAAGAAAATGAAGCCACCAACAAAGTAAGAATAGAAAAGAATCTAAGTTAAACACTGTGTAGCAAGGTACTTGTATCGTCAAGAAAGGAGAACATAAAACATTGTGGAACAAGGAAATGTCAAGGAGCCAACTGAAGTATGCTGAATTAAATTACCCCCTGTAATATTATTTATTTTGGTTTTGTCTCTGTTTTTTTTGTGTTCCATGTTAACTCTTCTGTGCTAGGAAATTACTTTATTGATTGGCTTTTCTTAATCTCAAATGTATTATCTCTTGTGGATATGTTTGCTGCCAGCTCACTGAATTTTGTCGTCTGTGTCCTGCATTTGATTGGTGGACACACCTTCTTCACACCAAGAAAAAAGAGAGAAGAGAAAACCAACTAGTCATGGCCTTTTATTAATAGTCCCTGTTGTTCAATAGGGGATTTTACTTTTTCAGAATCCTTGTTATTTTGATGTTTCTTCTTTTAGCTGAAGACTACAATGCCCTTTACAAACATCAGTGACTATATCTGTGGAAAAGAGCATTGAAAAATTACACCTATTTTTCTCAGATGTTTCCAGAATGCTGGGACAATGTCTATAGGATCCTATCCTAAGGGGATTCTAAGTTGACTGTAGCCTTTAAAAAGATCTACTTGAACTTTTCCTTTACAGTGGGCACATCAAAATGCCCCCAAAAGGTTTGTAAATTTCAAAGCTTAGTTCTGTTAAAGAGAAAGCTGGTGGGAGTCTTGGTTTTGATTTGGTTTGGGTTTTTTTTATTTGTTGTTTTTTCTTTTTGTTGTTGTTTTGGTTTTGTTTGATTGGTTTGGTTTGGGTTTTTTTGTGTTAAGAGCAGAATGAGTAGGAGATTAGTCCAAAACAGGAATGAAAATATTATGTAAATGAGTCTTTGCAGACAGGTTCTTTCCTTGAGGTTTATTTTCAGTTTACTTTTAAAAGCAAACTGCAAAGTCTCTCTTGGATCTCCAGGAGTACCTGTCTATAGACTTGTGTAATTCCTTCTGTTTGTAGTGCAAGCATCCTTCTCTTCCTTCTGTGACTTCCACACAGCGGTGGACTCTTTGCTGGCCACCATTTTATCAGTTACACTTCAGCAGTTTCAGAAAGTTCAGGCACAGGCAAAATGAGGCAACTAGTTAGCTGTCATCTGCAAGGCTTGGCAGTAACACTTTGTCCAGAACAGAATGTTCATTACCTTTAAATCAACTGTGAGCAAGTGAGCAAAATCTATCATCAAACCCACAATTTCATTCTAGATCTGCAGTACACATTTAAACTTTGTAATTTATTTTTTTTCTCCCTTTAAAAGCATTGTATAAAGGTAATGGATTTCTGCAGTTTGAGGAGTGTGTCCATGTCATGAGTTTCCAAAAGTAATTTTTTAACATTTTTTTTTTGTTTCAGCTGGGGACTAGCAGTATTTTCTGAAAAGCATCACTGGTAGGTAAACGCAAAACGTGATTGATTTAACTTTAATGTTTAATATTTTTTGAAATGTTCAGTTTCAAGATAAGAAAGTTTGAAAACTAGTGGGTGTTAATTTTGCTTGCATGTTGTCTTTTTGCTATGTTTTTCATAAATAATTAAACAGTCATAATAATATGTTTTGGTAATCTTTTGGGGTTAGGTGTCTTGTTCCCTTCTGTGGCCAGAAAGCAAACAATTTTCATAAATTTAGAATTATAGGTTTTTAAAGTATGCGCATGCTTTAAAATGTAGCACATGCATTGTCTTGAGAAAAAAGGTAAAATGATAATTTGAAGTATTCCTATTTCCCAGTCTTTTTAGTCGAGTGTTAATAATAAATATAGACAGCACACATAAATTAATGTGAGCACTGCTTGAAGTTGTTTAAATCCTATTCTTTAATTTGCTTAACTGCAACAGGAGGTTTTGTTGTTTTTCTTGTTAATTATATGTTATGTCCTAGGTATATATGTTGTGATGGACAAGATGCACAGATGGACTGGATGATCAGCATTTTTTCTGCACAGGTACTAATCATAGGAATGTAATTTTTACTGCTGTTATGAAAATCCCATTGAACAATCATATATATGTGTTATGGATATGTTGTAGAATCATAGAATGCCAGGTTGGAAGGGACCTCAAGGAGCCTCTAGTCTAGCCTTTCTAGGTAAGAACATGGTTTAGTTGAAATCACTTTAGTTGAAAGTTTATCACCATGTCAAGCTGAGTCTCAAGTGTCTAGTGCTGGGGAATCCACCACTTCTCTGAGGACATTATTCCTATATCCAGCTATTCTCATAATGAAAACTTTTCTTCTAGTATGCCAACTGGCATCTCCCCAGAAGTAACTTGCACCCACTACCCTTCATCTTTTCCATGTGTGTCACAGTTTAACTCAAGATCGGCAATTAAACCAATGACAACAATGCTCTCAGTCTCCTCCCCTTCCCACCCAGGTAGGGAAA